>NC_090921.1:1190865604-1191179228 GCF_040938575.1 Ambystoma mexicanum | reverse complement strand
GTTGTTTTATTTATTCCCTGTTATTCTCACTTTTGCTAGCACACCAATCCATTTTAGAATATTTGAAAGTTAGGAAAGGAGGCAAAAGAGTGGGAGAGCAGGAATGAAGACTGAGGGTGCTAAAATAAACATATTCTATGTCATTGGGCCACACCCTGTAAAATAGCAGAAGTGCAGATGTTAGTCTTGTGTCACCCCAGTTGACAGCCCCTTCACCAGACTGGGCTCACCAACTACTGGGACCAGGTCAGCCAGCTCGGTCACCTGGGAAACAAAGCACTGTTTGCTGCAGCGCTGAGATGATGTCTCCAGGCTTCTGCACACTCACCCTCTACCCCGAACAATGCAGGGACCTTTGCTGTGGTTACACCCACTGCCCAGGCTGGGACTTGACAAAGGGGTAGTCACAGCGAGGTGCTATAAGCTAGTGGGGAGGCATTGTCAGGTTCCTTTTCAGGCACAAGACTGAGCACCACATTTCAAAAGAAGTTTTGTTTAGTTCATTTGCATTTATAAAGCGCACAAACAGCCCTTGGGCATCATGGCGCTGTTACAGATGGCTTACTTAGTTACATAAGTCAATTAGGCGGCAGATACATGGTGCCTAACCCCGTGTTGCAGGACGGCAGCGGAATACAAATTCAAAAGTCAATTAGGCGGCAGATACATGGTGCCTAGCCCCATGTTGCAAGGCGGCAACGGCATACAAGTGCAAATGTCAGTTAGGCAGGCAATATAGGAGAACAGCGAAGGGCCAGAAGAGAGGTGGTGGGGGGGGACACCTAGCAACATCACGGAGGATCAGGGGGAGGGGGACACACAACAACATCATGGAGGACCGGGGGGGGGGGAGGCAGACACCAACATCATGGAGGTCCGGGGGGGCAGGAGGCACACTAAAATCATGTAGGACCAGGGGGGGGCAGGTGGGCACACCACAGTGTACCTGCAGCAGACAGGGAGCTGACAGAGACCTTAGAAGTGGGCCTTGGAGGGAGTGCCGGCCAAGCCTGCCGGCTTTCCCATAGGCCAAAATGAACCTAGCCTCGGGCCAAACAACCACAGACAAAGGTCCAGGCTCTCCGGTGCACCTGGGGGCAGCCATGGCCAAGGAAGCACCAGCAGGTAATGCAAAAAGACAAAGAAGGCCGGCATTTTCCAGTGCAATCATTCTTTCAGAAGGGCAACGGAGAGCCACTACTTCAACAGAAAATAAAGACATGATTTTTAAATGTCTGCGTTATTTCTGGAAAGTCGCGCCCGAGCGCAATAATGCATTTCTGTCAGCCCCATGGCTTAGCTTCCTTCTGATGGTGTAAGAAGTCATGGTCTCCCGATGGAAGTGGGAGAGAAGCAAGGGGCACCAGCTTCAAAATGTGTGCCTTAGTCCTGCCAGCGTTAAGTGGAGGGCGATCAGCAGGAGGGTTAGGGCCTCTGGGAGCATGACTCCCTTAATGGGGCTGGAGAGGACATTCGAAAAGGCTGCCTGCCCCTTGACTAACCCGTCTTTCAGATTTCACGGGGAAAAAACATCTTTAATCTCGTGGGGGGCAGATGGGTATAAGGTGGGCCTAGGCTTGATTCTAAGAGCTCATTATCTCGTACCTAGGGTGGAGCCCCACAAAGCAACTTGACCCGAGTCAGTCTGTGCCAGGTCGGGCACTCCCACCTCTATTCAGGTCCTGTAATACAATGGGTTTGAAGATCATGAAATAGCAGCACCTTCGGGAGCAAAGGAATACCAGACTCCCGCCAGCACAATGTATGCACATGCTAAAAGCAGAATTGCCTCTGCTACAAGAGGTTAAAGAGGAATTTCTGAAGGAATTGAGGGACCCGGGGAAGATTTCCTTCCCGGATTCATGAGAAAGTTATATACTCTGAAGGCAGAAGAGAAAACTTTGCCTCTGGCAGGACACTCTGACACAACCCACCCTGTGTTGGTAGTTGGTCATTGATGGCACCAGAGGAGGCCCAGTGCACACAAAAGTCGACTTAACCCTCAAAATATCATATTGAGGGCCACATCTATCCTGAACGGCAAATACATGCACTTAACATATAGCGGAAAGGGCTCTGGGTGGTTTCAAAAAGCTAAAGGTCGATGACAAAGGAAGAGACTGTGGACTGACGTAAAGGGCCAAGTATAATTCCTGTACGATTGAGCATATGACAGATTAAATCCCCAGCCATTGTCCGGGTGGCAGCCATTTCAGGGTGCCATCAGCTGAGATTGCCATTCAGAATCTCACCAGAATACAACAGACTTGAAGATACCCTTGAAGCCAGATGCTCTATGGTGACATCTTTGAATAAGGTCTTCAAGGCGAATAAACATTCTGTCAACCTCTGCAGGAACAGTTGGCACCTGGCATCAGAGGCTTCACAACAGTTTAAGATTAACACACACAGGATGAAGCCAGGGTTGACTAAGACATTGTGAAAACCCTTCTCTCCTACGAACATGCAGACATCCTGACATCAGACGAGTGGAAGCCAGGCTCTGATGGTTCAGTAAGAATGGAATTCTCTTGAGATGCCTGAGTGATCTGGGTTTTTTGCAATCCCATACCCTCAAAGGCAAGCCGTATTCTGCTATCTAGCGGTAATGTGCCCAGATGCTCGGTTTTGTAGGGGTCTGAAAACATACCTGTTCTAATGGCTCTTTCTCTGGCTGCCTGCTGGTTTCTCTGCTCCTAGTTCGTTGATGCCCTGGGGCCTTTGTTTTTGTGCTTTATAAATATCTTATACATACATACACACAGAAAGACAGGGATTTACTCCATTATCTGCCTGGTTCCCAAAACATTTGGGAAGTTCAAACTGGTATGAAACCTAAGGCTTAGGAATCTTCATGCGGCTATTCAGCAAATCAAGGTCGCAAACCTGCAGAGGATAATATCACTGATCAGGGAGAGGGACCTCATGGTGTCATTGGACTTGCAGGAGGCATACTTCCATGTGCCGATCCGGCAGGAGCATCAGAATTTCTTAAGATCTGTGGTGGGTTGGTGACATTTGCAGCCAGTGCTCTTCCGGTTGGGCTAAAGACAGTTCCATGTGTGCTTACAAAGGTACTGTGTCCAAGAGCAGCCTTCCTTAACACAAAGGGGATTCAAGCATTGCCCTATGTAGAGAACTGGTTCCTCGGGCAGCAACAGCAAAACAGCTAAACAGTCATGTGGTAATGACATGCATAAATAAGGGGGCATTGGGGCTCCTCCTGAAGAGAGAGAAGTCGCCCCTATTTCCGTCTCAAGCCCACAAGTATATAAGAGCCCGCATCTGGACCTTCAGGGTTTTGGTAATGATGCCAAGACCCTTAGACGTGGGGCTATAAACAGTATTGGGTGAGCTTCTGAAAATCAATCAAAGAACAGAAAGTCTCTTTTTACAAATGCCATTGTTGTCTCATCTTAACAGGCTCTGGGCACCGGAGTCCCAAGATTTCACAGTACAGGTGGCAGTGTAACAGGAATTGAGGACCAATTCACAATGGAAAATTTGATAAGGCGATCCCACTAAGGCAGCTCTCACCGATCACCGTTACCATAGCCACCAGAGGTCTGGGGTTGGGTACAAAACTGAAGAACAGCCAACATCAAGATAAATGAGAAATCAGAAGGCAGCATGATCAAGATTTGCACCGTCTTCAATGGTGTCTTTCTATCGCCATTTGGTGGTGGCAATACTTACATACAGAGCAGAAACTTCTTTGCCACATCTTATGAATTGTGGCCAATCTTGGAGGCCCTCTTCTAGAGGAAAGTTCTGAGGATACCAAAGGGAACGCCCATCCATACAATCAGATACAGATTGTGCCTCATTTCTCTAGCAGCAATGGTAACATGAAAAAAACAATCTCACTCTGTCGTAAATGTATAACAGAGAAGGCTATAAGAGGCTCCCAGTTACTAAAAGGAGCCCTATTCACCCATAGCAAACTGATTTTGGAAGAGTGGAGAGTAACACGTCATGGAGTCATAGCCAACCTCTATATATCTGAGTAGATGTTTCTCTTAAACCTGTGTCAATCAAGGCGGGAAACAGGGGGAAAACACCTACTCAGGTTAAACCAAACACCCTCACTGGAATGTCACCCTTATAACATCCTCCCGAAATACTTATTGAAATTCTCTTCAAGTTTCTATGAACTGCAATTCCTGCGGTTCCACCTTAATCTGTATCCACAAAAGAAATTCTGGTATCTAGAAAGCACTTGAAAGGAGAGGACCTATTTGCCAGGATTTTTTTTAAAGTCATTGGTACTAGAGAAAAATTGCAGCATGTGGTTCTGGTCTGTAACGGTTTACAAGAAAAAAGAACATGTCACATGGGGAGATTTTTCGGGTAACTGGTCACTTTTACGAGTAACCAACGTTGGCCGGTCCCTATGCGTGGAGAGAGGGTGCCAATGGTCATCTGTTTGATTAGGTTTCTTGAGGACATCTTCTCTGGCTCACATTCTTAAAGCGTCTTACAGAAATCATAAGTCTTTGGTATTGAAGGGATCTAGCACAGTCTCTTTTTGGAACTGGTACTTCAGGTACAATCTTATGAGTGATTAAGAACATAGTCAAAATCTGCTTATGAGGTTCTAAATCCTCACTGTCGAAGGTTTAACATTGTGAATTTTAATTGTTAATTATGTGCAACAAATTAACACCTGTGTTAATGTATGTTGAAACACTTGTGTATCGGCGCGTTACAAATGCCATATCATATCAGGTACAGAGAAATGTATGATTATGTGACGTTCCTTTGCTTTCTCTTTTGGATCCTGTGCAATTTTTACTGTGTTTTAAGTGTGTCGTACAAGGTGAAAGGTTGATATTAAGCCAAACACCAGATAAAATAAAAATAGGTGATCCTCAAGGATGTTTTTTATGTCCACATCTCGTCTTCATAAAGGGAACCTCTCCTAGAAAAATCATTGCAACATTTGTTTAGGTATTATTTCTCCTACCACTGGTCTGCTGGAGACGCTAATGTTCTGCCTCCTCTCTGTCTCGGGGCAACGTGCTCGCCATGGAAGCAAAACGACACGGAGCAACAGAGGTTCGATCCCCGGGTCCACACTTAGCAACCCCTGGGTATTAAGCGCATTATAAATAACATATCATATCATAAAGGCCCACTTCAAGCTTGAATGACTGCCTTCCTCTCTGCCATTCAGTGTTGGACAACTATCCGCTGCTCATTGCCTGGACCTGTCAACCCAAGATCTACAGCTTCCGCTCATGCGCGCAGATTTCGTATTGCATCTCCTTCCCACTGACTGAATGTTCCCTTCCTCCTTGGCTCACAAGTGAGGCTCTGAACCTTCATCAACGTGACCGCCACCTCTGCTAATAACCACCTGCTCAACATCTTCAGTCAACTTACCCTCTGACAACTCTCTTAATGCTTTAGACCTCAGCTATCTAGACTAATGGAACATCCTGCCATTTGAACCTCCCCTATTTGTTTCACCCCCTAAAATCAGTGCTAGACATCCATTGCTGCACCCTTTTGAATCCTGTGAGATCCCTCTCTACAGATATCAGGCAGACTGGCCCACAGTGTACCACAGTTAAAAGCTCCTCATTCTAGTTGGCCAATCAGCCCACAGCTTACCCGACAAAGAAAACCCTCATTGGCACCCAGAGGCACCACCTCAATTTACAAGCTTAGCATTACCTCATTTCATGTGTAAATCCTCTTTCGGAGAACCCGTCCTCTAGAAGTCTCTGCCTGTCAACTTAAGGGCTGGTTCATTGAACTAAAGGAATACTGTTTTCTCCACTAACTTCCATTATTGATGTCTCTTTCATAGAGTGGCTACCTATTGTGAAGCTGCAGAGAGGGTCCTGTCGGGGATACAGAATTACGTGTGTGTGTGTGTTCATTCTTGCAAACTAGAGTGCCAGTGTGTGTGGCCATGCATGCATCCCTATAGATGTGAGGGGCACTAAGCATCATAGTGCCTGGATGTGATGGAAACTACTGCAGCCACAGGCCTGAGGATTAATCTATTCAGTGCCATCCTATTCATCGCCAACACTGTGTTTGCAGTGTTTGAATTAGTCAGTCCCTGCAGTGCAACCTTTGGTGGGGGCGAGGAAAGTACCTGCAGATTTCACATGTGTAATCCGGTTATTTATGTGGGTCAATAGAGTTGGTGATATACTGCGACTTTATTCGAATAGCTGCGACAGATATTTCTAGATATGCGTATATGGGCTGAGCTAATGACCTGCCGTTAGGTTATAAAAGCACACGGGAGATTCTGGCAAGGACTTCCCATTGATCCGTGTAGTTCCCAGTGGCAGGGGCTGGTGAGCGTGTCTAACTGGCTGATGGTTGCAGGATTATAGTTTGGGCAGAAGGGGCCCTTATGCAGTTGCTAGGCACCCACGGAAGCTGGAATCCAAGCAAAGTAGGCCACATGCGCCTAACCTGATTTCTACAAGCACAGCAGACATTTTTCACTTCCGAGGTGTACTCCTGACAAACAAGACATCTTTTCGAAATGTCCTTTGGGTGAAGGGGAAAAAGCATCTATTTATTCCCAGGAGAGCCAATTACCGTGTATGTCTGCCCTGAAGAATGTCAACCGGCGCTCACCTTGTGCCGAACCAAACACACCAAAGGAGGAGCAGAAACTGTTAGGTAAGGATTGGTGCAGTCACACTGTGTGAGGCTGCACACAACTTATCTGTTATTAGGTAACCTTCTGTTTGGTATAGGACTCTATTACACAAGTTGGTAGTGTTACGGAGCAGCCAGGCCTATCTCAAGAGGAATAAATGTGAGCTGGAGAGCTGTACAGATGAAATCATTCAACACAAGTAACCAAGTAACACTTATGCTCAAGTTTTTAGTTATAAATATATATTTATTTACACATAAGTTTTAGTTAAGCATTCTTTAAAAAGGCAAAACAAAGGGGGTTCTGGGAGTCTCTCTACCAGCACAAACACAGCCCATTGACCTGTTCTTGGGTGTATGGCCCCCGGGAGAGTCGAAAGCAAGTCTTTAGCTCACTGTCCCTTTCACAGAGAAGAAATATCCCTGAATATCAGTCTTTGTCCTGCCAAGGGGCAGTCCAGCACCGAAATGCTAGGCTACTCTTCTCTGAACGAGAGTAGCAACAGCAACCCCATACACGTGTTTCAGCCTTGTTGGGCATCATCAGTGAGGTGGAGCTGTGCCTCTCGGAGAACAGTGAGCAAGGTGCCCATGTCTGGATTCCCCTGGTAACTTAGGGTGAGACCCAAAGTTACTTAATATGCAAAACAAAGGGGGTTCTGGGAGTCTCTCTACCAGCACAAACACAGCCTATTGACCTGTTCTTGGGTGGATGGCCCCCAGGAGAGTCTCAACCAAAGAAATATCCCTGCATATCAGTCTTTGTCCTGCCCAGGGGCAGTCCAGCACCGAAATGCTAGGCAATTTTCCTATGAATGAGACTACCAACAGTACGGTTGGAGCTATGTTATATCTGAGCAAGTCAGTAAAGTTTAACAATGTGCAATGAGTGTGTCAGCTTGGTGTCATTCTTATACTATCCAGCTGAATTGAGGGTGGTAGGACAATGATGAGAATGTGACAAGATAATTAACCTGGACGTATGTAGGTAAGCAAGGCTAGGAAATCATTGGATGCTGGGCTGTGATGGGGGTTGTGAGCTTTGAACCAGTGACTAGAGGATGGGTGGTAGTGAGGGTCAAGCAATGCAATGATGGTCAGACAAGATCCAATGAAGCAGCTTTATTGGGTAGTGGCTGCGGGAGGGGGGCTAATGAGTTGGTTTCAGTGGGTTGGTAGAATATTAGACTGGCATTAACTGCTGTTTACAGGCAATGGTTGATGTTTCAGGATAGTATGCCCGTTTGGTCTACACGAGTGGGGTAATACATTTCTCTGTATGGGATCTGTGGGCCAATCCATCCAAGCCACTTGGTGGCAGCATTATTGAAAAGGTGCTCCAAGTCTGTTTACAGGGCCTTCTTGATGGATCCGAGGCTGGTCAGGACACTATGGTAGGGGACTCCACAGGCACAGCTACTCCACTTCTGTGGTTCTACCCCAATGCTTTAACCTTTTACATGTGTCTTGGGGTATGAGGTTGCTTATAGCTGCCCTGAGGTTCGCTCCTTGTGTGCGTTCTACAGGATCGGTCTGCAGATAGTAAGGGCATGTGCCCCTGCAGTATTGGTATATAGCTGAAAGCTCTTTAAATGTGACTCCTTGTTCCAAAGAGAGCCAGTGGAGCTACTCGAGGGTTGGGGTGACATGCTCAATTGTTTTCTTACAGTGTTATAAGGAAAACATCCTCTGCTTCCGTTCCATTGATGTTGGGGAAGAGTGCAAGACAGATTTTTTACAGCCAACCAGGAAAATGTGGGCGGATCAGATGTGCATGTGTAGATTCTGAGATCTCCCATGTGCCTCCCTTCGCCTCAGCACGCCTTCCGAATATTTGCATGCTCGAGGACTGGTTGGATTGACGCTGTCAAATCACCACTCCAAAATTAGCCTGCATTGAATAATAATAATACATTGGGGGTCATTACGAGGTTGGCGGTAGCCGTGCCGGTAAATACCGGCACGGCTGCGGCCGGAGTCATGCATTTTCCGATGCCCGGGAATGGGCAATTACCGGGGCATTACAGCCCCGGCGTACCCGGTACTTGCCCATTCCCGGGCACGGAAAATATGACTCCCCATTCCCATTTGAGTCCCATTGGACTCAATGGGAATGTGGAGCACGGACGCACCGACACCATTCATGAATGGTGCCGGTGCATCCATCAAGGTCTGCGAGCCAGTGCCAGTCAGACCTGGTGGGCTGAAAGGCACCCGCTCGCAGAACTCTTAGTTTGCTGGTCCGGAAACAACGGTACCGGCAAGCTTAGCGGTACCATTGTTTCCGGACCAGCAAACTTGTAATGAGGCCCATTGTTTTTATCTGAGAACTAGTAGGCATTTTGTCTTGTCTCTTTTTCAAAAATCTTCTGATGCCTCACTCTTCCAATGTGATGCCGCAAGAGCTGAGCAGGTCAACGTGGGGCATGTGGGCTTTGGGGATGTACATCTGAGGAAGACATGGTGACGGTGGCCCCATGAGAACTAATTTCTAATCAGAAATGTCCCACTGAACCAAACTGTGTTTTTCTCCCAAACAGCACGTAGAACTGGAGTTAACCCTGTGTCTAAGAGTTCCAAAAGGTGACTAATATGGAAACTAAACTCCAGTTCTAGGTGCTGTTTAGTGAGTGGGCATTTACATTTCTTCGAGAAGGCCCTGAAACCACAGTGAGGGCAGTGAAATCCTTCGCACTTGGAAGCCTCTGGGTGAGTAGATGAGAGAGAAAACAGCGGCTTAATGAACTGTACTGAGACTCCCACAAAACCCTACTGTGCGCAACTCACAGGATCAGAAGCAAACCATGGTTTCTCCAGGTATATGGCGTTCATTTTAGGTAGATCATTTGAGCTCCAGGCTTAAGACCGAGGTGGTAATTTATGCAGGAAAATAAAACAACCCTAAAGCAAAAAGGAACGTTTTTGAAGTGTTGGCTCATAACACGTAGAAAAAGTAAAAAGCAAAAATCCAAGACAAGGAAGGTGTCCCCCCAAAACCATCAGCACTTGATCTTTGCTGGTAAACAGCTAGAAAAATGAAGACTCTGTCACACTAAAACATTCACAAATAATCATCCCTTCCCTTCGTGCTCTACCTCGGGGGGAAGGATTGTGAGGGATGGGGGGGTCCAATTTAAGGCAATATTCTGCTGAAGACTTGTTTCTTTGAGTGGCCAAAAACCTGCAAGTGTGTCCGTCCAATGTTTTAATATCATTTGCCTGGTCAACAAGGGCCGATCTTCTGTCGCCAGGTTTATGTGTAATGCCTGATAAATAGATTATGCATATTAACATGAAATAACTCAAGATTAACATTTATCTTAAAATATATGTATTAAATTTAGCTTCCACTAAAAAGGTTTAGAAAAATAACCCAACATATTCACAAAATGCCAGTACGGAGAACAAATGTGATTTTTTGAGAAGGAAACCGTAAACATCACTCCTTTCTATGTGTTAAGTCAATGTGGCATTTTAATGCACATGTTTGAGGTGTCAATTTAAGTATAAGGAAGGCAACAAGAAACCCAGAAATTCTTCGAAGGCTCTCTAGGGTCCTTTTGATGGGATGGCAATTCAGGCCTACCTGCCTGAGGACTTTCGTGGATGTAGAAAGGAGTGATTATGAAGAAAGGACATAGATAGGCTACCCCTCCATTTTCCACCTGCAGGTGTGTGTGGTGCACCCCACTATAACAGATCAGCTAATTTGCCTGTGTTTCAATAGCAGATCATTGACTCCTTTCTATACCAAAAATATAAAAAAATGTATTTATCATCAAACATGATTTAAAACAGTTTGTTGCTGATACACAGGCTACAATTCTCATAATAACAACATATGACAATACCATTTTTTCAGGACATCTATGAGTTCCATATTACCATTCATATAGAGCTTCTATAGGTATGTCCTATTCAGAAGGTATGGTGAGGTTAGTATGCCGTGACATAGTGAGTTGCTATCATTACAATACAATTTCAAAGTCCACACTGTTGGTGTTTCCAGCTAGAGAAGATCTTTACAGCAGTTACAGTTCTTATGTTTGCATTTCGCAAGCTTTCCTCGGGATTGGCGGAAGGAGGAAGTTGAAGTTGCATTTTTAATCCAACCATTCTGGATCTAAAAACAAATGAAAGGATGATGTTGAGACATGGAGTATCTGCCTAGTGTTCTATATATAGACTAAGGTGTATGGGTGCTACACATACCTGCACAACCATTCTTGGTGTGTCGGGCTGAGTTTCTTGTTTAGCGTGTAGTGCGTACCACACTGACTTTGGTGCTGAAGGTACTTGATCACTGTGTACATAAGAAAAACAAACATGGCGTGTGTTTTCTCTGTGGTCTTCTGTTTTTGCCTACTGGGTGTTCTATTATGCTTATAGTTGTTATGTTTCCGATATTTTTCTCTTGTAGGTGTCTTTTTGACTGTGAGGCAAATGTATGCTCTGGCATTGGTGTTAGTCCACTCAATTGCTACGTTGAGGCCGTTTTTTTCACTATATAGGTTATGATATGATATGGCATTTATAAGGCGCCTACACAGGGAGGGGAGTGGGAACAGAGGTAAAACAGAGACAGCGATCTTACTAGGCCAAGTGTCATTCAAATCGGGCAAGTGAATGTTCCAGTCCATAATAACACAGCACATACAGACACGTGAGAAGAAGACTCTCCTTTCAGCATGTTAGGATCTTGGCCTAACTAGGCAGCACAGTGTCCCTCCAAGGGTCAAAATGTGCTGCCTGAGGAGAGATAGAATGCAGGTAGGCCTTCTTCCCTTGGATTCGGTTTTGAAGGCTTATTTTGTAAGCAGCCAGGCAAAAATACATTATTATATTTAAATAATTTATTTTTTTGCATCAAAACAAAGCCCCTCAAGAAGGTTCAGAGGAGCGTGGCCATGTGCCCCAGGTCTCAACCCAGTGCTGCTATTAACTGGTGCTTGCAGATGAGCAGAGTATAGAAACACTGGTTGATACCTTGTGTGGTCTTAATTCTGAGTGATGGGTGGTGTCTTCTGAGAGGCAGGTGGCCGCGGTGCACATGGTGCGCTTCACTTGCAGCGACGGCGCAGTTTCAGCGGGCAGCACCAGTCCCCACATCCCAGCTGCTTATGTAGGAGCCAAGACCACAGATAACAGGGGTACCCTGAACTTAGGTGTGAGCTGCGGAAGGGGCATGTGGGCGATAGGGAGCCAAAGCTCAAATGTATGCAGGTTATTTTGCCTTCTGTGGTCTAGTGCATTGAGGAATCTGGGGGCATTGCACAATTTGGAAACATTAAGAGATCTACGGGCTGATATATTGTGCAATGTGGGGGTTACTATGAAATCTGATGCATGCACTATCTCGAGCAATTGGAATGCTGTTGGGTGGGTGGGAAACAGAGGTTTGGGGGGGCACCCAAAAGAAAAGTGCATTCGCTATAAACTATTAGTTATAAAATAATCGATCTATGTTGATTCTTTATAAAAAAAATGTCAGTATAAAGACATGTAACCCTTTGTAACTGGATTGCTGCGGGAAGTTCAGAAGCATCCATGCACTGTGCGGTTGCCTGTTCTTGGAGCCTCATGAGTTATATGTGCACGGAGTGGAGCCCCACATGCCCAAAGTGTGAGGATGGAATGGTCGGGACTGTGATATATAAGTTGGCTGCCAACGTGTGGAGTACTGATGTCTGATGTCTATTGTGAGGGGCACGGTAACGAGAGGGATAGCCCATACTGTGTGAGGATATGGGGCTAGAGAATATATGAAACACAAGGGTGTGGTGTGTCTACTTAGTTTAACAAACGAGTTATACACAGTGCTTCTAAAGTAAGCTTAACATCCCTTCACTAGATAGTTAAAATGTGGACTGAATCCGTACAAATACCAATGAGCATTATTTTAACTCATGTGTCTGCTTTATTAGTTCTTACAGATCTTGTTGTCTGTTTGGTAGACATGTGTAGCAGGTATTAACACTTCATACCTTTAAACTAAAACCGTCTACAGCGTTGTGAGGGGAAATCAATTGCCATGTGTGGGTGGCTTAGTTGGTTACGTGTTGTCTGTTGGGGCATTCAATGTGAGTGTGTTATTATGTGAAGCAGCCAGTGGAGAGATCAGTAAGCCTTTGGAAGACCCATCTGGGATGGCTGTGCTGGCATCCTGGTAGTACATCGGGCAGGGAAGATGTAAAGAGAAGTTCCTAGGCACCCTGGAATGGCTGGAGTTCTGAGCAGAGATCAGCGAGCTGTGCTTGGTCCTAAATGAAACTGGAGACAGGGTCGGGTATTGGAGCAGGCAGCAATGGGTATCAAGTCAACAGTGGAATAAAATCATCCCAGGGGAAAATCCTGATCGGGCCACCAAGAAGCAGAATTTTAGTGGAGAACCTGGGACCAAAATCACTGCGGGCACAGATACAGTGGTGCACATAGGAACCCATTGACAGATGAGCAAACAGGAGCAAATCCCAACGGACACAATCACAGTGTGGCAGGTACAAGCAGAAGTGCAATGACACATATAGGAGCAGAGCAACACCACTGGGACACCGAGAAGCAGAATAACAAAGCAGCAGCCGAGAACAGTATAATATAAAGTAAAAATTAGAATGGTGAGCCAGCTAGTGAGAAGCACAAGCCATCAAGAAGTCACAAATAGCCAGGCATAATATCACAGAGCAATGCATAGAACTATGCATGACAGGTCATAAAGGCATAAACAAGCATAGCATTGAAAGGCTTAGCAGTGTGTGTTTGGCAGGATGACTTCGCCTTTTCTAAAGAGTCTAGACTTATAATTTAGGATGAGATGGTTAAAGTAACATCTTTCAGCAGGTAGGTAACCTTTACCAGTCTCTGTCATTTTTTTGTGGCACACATGTTGCTTTGGGGACCAGCTGACACTGAGATCTACTTTTGAGTTTCCACCATTCATTATAAATACAGTGTTGCAGGAATCGGGGATGACAAGTGCAAAGTGCTCATCCTGTATCCCCGAAGTGTTGAAAATGTGAAGGAAGGGTACGCTGGAGTCGTCATGCTAAGATAGGGCCTCCACCTATGCACACCGCCATGTTTACAAATAAGCCACCTCTATCTAAACAACAGCATTGCCCATAAAGATAATGGGCCTCATTACACGGTAGGCGGTAAGGGTTTACCGGTACCGGTATTTTACTGGTAAAACCTTACCGCCTTACTACGAGGTCCCTTTGCGGGTTGGAGAATTTAACGCCTGCTTTTTGCAGGCGTTAAAAACCACCCGCAAAGGGACCAGGGAGCTAATTACGGTACCGCAATTTGAGGTGCCGTAATTAGCACCTTCCTCATTCCGATTATGCCCTATGGGGCAAAAATGGGAATGGGGAAGGGCAATGGGGGAAGGGGGAATTACCGCCCCACCAACCTTGGAATAGGGCGGTAATTCCCCTTTCCACCAAGGCGGTCCTGGTATTTTACCGGCATGGACCAAGATGATAATAGCACCTTGGTCCACCGCCGTCCGTGTAATGAGGCCCAATGTGCCCTCTCTGGGGTCATCCGCCAGCCTCACACTGCTCACTCCGTGATACAAAAGTAACGGATCAGGGGACGTAAGCTTCTGTGTCACAGCATCCTCTCTTTGGAACTCGCTACCTCCCAACATCAGAAATCAACGTTTCTATCCAACCTTTAAGAAACTTGTGAAGACCTGGCTGTTCAACAATTATTATGTATCCTACATATATGATTATTGTCTATTTCTGTACCCGTTGTATTCCTCTACTGTACCCCTGGGTTTGGGCGTTACAGAATTGTGATAGATAAATAAATAAAAAACAAAGCCCACCTGTAAGTACATTCCAGTGCTTGATATGTGAGGGTGTCTGCCGGGGCTTAGTCCTAGGGCCTATTTCCGAGCACCAGCCCTTTCTATCCAATACTCAGTTCAATTACGATGTGCTGTTTTGGCAACTTTATTTTATTAGCTGTCAGTCAGTCATAGTCACACAACAAGCAACATCAGTGTGCATGGGCCAAGCGCCTCTGCATCCTGCACTGGCTCCTTGTTATTTATTAGCTTGACGAGCGGCACCGTCACTGCTATTCTAGTTCTTCATTTTCATGAATAATAATGAGCTGGAAGGTGACAGAGGTGGGCACACATGCAGGCCATGCATGCAGATTGCCCCAGTCATCCTGCATGACATTTGCGTTGCTCTGCTACTGCAGAAACTGTCAGAAATGCCGCAGCAGGGTTGGTGGCTCAGGTGTGAGTGTGGTAACGGACGGGCAGCCAGAGTAACAGAACAGCTAATTGGTTCAGTGGGCATGTGATTGCCTATTTACCAGTGTCATTGGTATGAATGACGGGTGGTATTCACGGCTCTTGCACTGCTGTGTCTCTACAGGTGGCAGGACTCAGTGGGCACATGAATGGCCTTGTAAACCTGGGGAATGCCCTTTTCTCTTTTGGTGCACAGGCCGGGTGTGCCAACACACAGGCGGATTAGAGACTGCCAATTCATTGTGCCTTAAGCTAATGCAGGCACATGTCTGTCTGTCATTGCTGCTGCACAGTGACCAGTGCCATTAGCAAGGCAGGCCACTCAGCCCAGAGTGTAACACAGCAGCATAGTCACCAGCAGCAGCAGCAACACCACCACCACCACCACCACTGGGGCAAGGGCAGGGAACAGGCCACTGCTGAGTATGAGTGCCTCTGCTGAGTGCCGACCCATGGAAGAATATTGTGCTGTGGTGTTTGACAAAGCAAAACAAAAAAGGTGATGGCTGGAAGGTTTTGAATTAATCCTAACCTCTGGCAT
The DNA here is from genome assembly GCF_040938575.1 of Ambystoma mexicanum. NCBI lineage: Eukaryota > Metazoa > Chordata > Amphibia > Caudata > Ambystomatidae > Ambystoma > Ambystoma mexicanum. Next base: position 1,191,163,788 of record NC_090921.1, on the reverse strand, counting down.
TACTCTGGGCAACCCTCCAGACCATTGTTCTTCACCTGCCAGGCCATTAGAGATGTGGAAAGACCATATGCAAATCAGGCTTGGTTCCAGAGGCAGGGTAGGGCCTGAGCGGGCATGGCCACCAAAATCTGATGTTAATGTCACTGCGGTGGGTCCAACTAAATTAGCGTCAAACCCCACTTGTTAGACAATCCTGGCTAAACCTCTGCTTGGTCCCATCCCGAAAGGGGCAGCCCAGCCTAAACAGCTTGGTCACATCCCTTCTGCACGAGACCACAAGCATCCCCAGACATGTGGTGTTTCACAAGCAAGTTCTTGAGTTCAGTGATGATTTTGACTGCATTTGCCCACAACATTAATGTACAGGAAATCATGTTTGCTCTATTTCTGGTGGAAAGACGGTTAAAATGAACTACTTACCGCCTACAGAGCCAGATAAACATTATATCGAGCAGGACGTGTCAAAAAATCTCTTGAACCTGTGGTGTCTCCTTTATAGACACAGCTATTTTTATGTGTTCTGTTAATTGGTATTTGTAAATCCCACATGTGCTATGGGAAGGGCAGCCATCCCTCCAAATAATCTGCTGGAAGCTGCCACTGCCACCTCCAACACATCGCACTGTGGGTCTTAGCACTGATGGTGTAAGCAATTGGGGGTTGGGGGGTGCATTCGCCCCAATGTAGCACACGCATGCTAGGAAACATAGGGTCCCTGGTTCTTATTTTTATCGCAAATTAAGGACGGGTGCATTCATCTTACTGTCCTCTTGCATGAGTGGGAAAGAAGACCACCTATTTATTATGCACGGTGTCACACAATGGCAATAATCCACTATAGGAAGGGATGAACACAATCAACATATTCTTATTTAGTTTTAGGCTGGGTCTTCAAAAGATGCTTATGCAAAATGCATCTCTGGCATCTTTGAGCACACAGTACGCTACCATCGCATTACGACCTAAAATGAACTGCCAGCACCATGGGGGAAAGGTTCGCCCAGGGCTTTAAGTGGGCCGGGGCCGAGCCCTGGCAGTCTCCAGAAAGGGTTCCAGAGCCAGGGCCCTGCCGGGGCCCACCCCGACTAGCCCCAGCCATGCCGACTCCTCAGGCAGCCATGTAGCCGAAGCGCTACCAGGTGACTCTGAACTCTGAAACAGGAGGAGGGGGGCTGAAGGGCACAGTCTCTCCTTTTGTTTCAGGATAAAGAGTAACCATGCAGCACTAAGCCTTTTAAACGAGGAGTCATGATGCGTGATGACTCTTTACTCAGACACAAAAGGCGAGATTGGGACCTTCAGCCCTCCTACTGTTTCGTAGTTCAGAGTCATCATGCAGCAGGCATCCCTTTCATTCAAGGAGCTGGTGGTTTTTAACCAAGCAGTTCCTTGAATGCAAGGGCTGCCTGCTGTGAGTGAGAGCTGGGGCAAACTGATGTCACACCTTAGGTGTGCTAGCCTAAATGGGCTGATAGCACCAAAGGTAGTAATGGCAGTGCACCCCAACCCCCTGCTTTTATCAACCCCCCTACTCCGAATTGGCAAGGGGTTGGTTCTAGTTAGGGGTGTATTCTAAGTACACACATACTTAGGCCACACCCCTAATGAGAACCCTCTCCCCTCGATTTAGCATCCCACTTAATCCACTGGGTTCACCAGATACAGTACGGGTTGATACCAGGACACAGTACTACCATGTTGAGACAAATTAAGTGATGGCCTGCACAACCAGAATGTATCGATGTACATCAGTAAGGATACTGAAGGGCCTCATTATGAGTATGGAGGTAGCCATGGTGTTATTAGCACCATGGCTACCTCCAAACCGGGCTCCATTACTGGGTTCCTGCAATGAGGACTTACCGGGTCATTCCAACATTGGAGGACCCAGTAATTCCTCCTTGCAGGAAACATTCCCCATTCCCATTTGAGCCCCCATAGGACTCAATGGGAATGGGGAGGGAGGTAATAACGGGCACATAACAACTGCCCCGTTATTACCTCCCTCCTTCCCTCACGGGACCCGGAAAGCACGCCTGGTTCAGTGCGATCCGGGTCCCGTGATGGGAAGCTCATAATCGGCGCTCCCGGAATGAAAGGGGCCGGTCCCGTACCGGCCCCCTTCATTCCGAGAGCGTAAGGGTCGTAATGAGGCCCTTAGAATGTAAGGTTCAATGCCGGCAGCCTGTTGAAAATCCCGACCATCATTCTGGAAATAGGCGCAAACATGTAAAGGCCCATTAGAATCCAAGTTGCCAGACAGGGCCCATTGAGCAAAATTGGCAAGATTAAGCCAGAAATAAAACGGACCAGGAATTGGACATTTTGAAAAGAAGGAAAACTTGAGGTGTGAGCTGAACTCATTTGCCCTGGCCTAAAGAAGACCTCTGGGTTCCTCTTGGCTCAGCCACATACCTAAAGATGACCCAGACGCACGTGCGACTTCTGCATATTTATACCGCAGAACATGCCCACTGGATGGCGAAATCATAGATGCAACAAAACTGCATTCTTATTGTACGCCCTCGCCGTTCTATTATCCAATCCTTGCCAATTTCAATAATAGTGAAAATAGGCGTTTTCACTCCTGACCATGGTTATAAAAGCATTGGGCCTCATTACGATCCAGGCGGAAAACCATGGTGCTAATGGCACCATGGTCCATGCCGGTAATTTACCGACTCCGCCATGGAGAAAGGGGGAATTACCACCCCATTACAAGGTTGGCGGGGCGGTAATTCCTCCTTCCTCCATGGCCCTTCCCCATTCCCATTTTTGCCCCATAAGGCTCAATGGGAATGGGGAAGGCGCTAAGTACGGTACCGCAAATTGCGGTACCGTACTTAGCACCAAGGTCCCTTTGCGGGTCCCTACTTTAACAGCTGGTGTAGACCAGTAATCAGGCGCTAATGGGTTAACGGCCCCACAGCCTTTTACGGCACCGTTAACCCATTAGCGCCAGGGTCGTAATGAGGCCCATAGTCATAGCTCCGAGAACCGCGCCGTGCGCACCACACACGCACCAGCATCGCCCATAACGGCGTATCAGCCTTGATTCGATGCAAGTAGATCGGGATTGTGGACCGCACAATGTTGGCCCAGCTGAGTTATGCGCAGCCGTTGGCCAACGTGCATGGGTGTAAAGTAAGCATTGTCTTTAAATTCAGCGCGACTGAATTGCACCTGTGCTGCAGTGCTTAACTAAAACAGCCTCATATTGTGGGGGTAAAAATGGCCTCTCCTAGGCTGTTGCCCCCGTCAACCCTTCCACTTGGGCTAGCAAAATTTCATGCGCAGCGTTCTGTATTGTAAATAATTAAAATGATATAAATACACGGTACCCTGTGCTGCCTTGCTTTCCTGAGGCCGCATTTCCTTATGCCTGACCATTCCCCTGTTGCCATGGCAACCTCCCCTCGCCTTATAGCCGCCCTTCTTTAACCTATTTGCAGTGACGGATGCATTATTCAACAGTATAGCGCATGATTTAAACTCACTTGAGGGGAGGAGGGCCTGCGCGTGTCACAGAGCGCCCACTCAACAGGAAGCATGCCTAACGCTCTCCCTTTTTTTCTTTCAGCCAGCATCTACGGAGACCGGGATCCATTCAGCTACGGTAAGTAGGGTCCCTGCAGACCTACGTCACGGCCAGCGAGCAGACACACAGCGCCCAAACGCCCCTCATTTCGGAACATGCCCGACATGTTTGCTTGTAGGTACTCCCCCGGGGGTTTCTCTTGAAGAATACATTGCTATCCATGCATTCTAGCTCAGGGGTGTTCAATGCAATGCATTGTGGGTCTTGAGCAGGCCGTTCCCTGGGCCCAGGGCATTCCAGGGGGAGCCCAAGCAGGCCCTTTCTTCAATGGAGGCTTTGAGGAGGTCAGGGCTTTTTTAAATCGTTATTATGCTTATTTATTGATGGTTTTTGCTGTCTCCGGACGAGACAGGTTGAAGCGTTAGAGACTGTACAATAGATACTCTTCGCACAATTGCAAATGCGCCACGGAGGCGATGCTCATCACAGGAGGCAAGGCAGCTTGTATGGGTCCTCGTGGCATAGCTCTCGCGCTGCCTCTCGGCTACTTGGGACTACTGTTTGTGATCAAGTGAGAGAGGCCACCAAGGGGAAGAGCATAGACAGAAAAGATAAGGCAACTCATTAGAATGCAGGTTCAATGCTTGCTGGGACAGGTGAGGCCTCAGCTCTTTCTGACAGTTACAGAAATCTGCATCGGGATAGGTTGGCATTAGACTGAGGTTTGAATGGAGAGAGTGTCGTGGGTCGAGGGAGCTTAGCCTATGCCCACTCTACCTCACCGGGCGGAGCGATAGTGGCACACCATGCGGTGGGATCTTAGGAGCCTGGCCATCTCTAGGGACGCAGCACTTCAGAGACTAACTGGGTGCACATGTGTGCAAGGCAGAGGGGGGCCACCCTCATCCGTGGCTTCATATGGAGCCACAGTTGGAACATCAACTTCCTGGTGCTATGCTCCAAACGCATCAGGCAGAAGATGAGGTGCGAGGCGTGGTTAGGGAGACTTGAAAGCGTGTCCAGAGTCTTACCTCGATGTCTGCAAATGTGATTGCAGTCGCTGGTGCGGATGTGGACCACTGGAAAGATCAGGGTGATCTGCTTAGGCAGAACCTGTCCTGGTGGCGTACCAAGGAGGATCAGGAGGATAGCACAGGGGCAACGCGCTCGCCTTGAAAGCAAGACAGCACGGAGCAATACAGGTTCGATCCCAGCTCTGCGCTTAGACACCTTCGGGTATTAAGCGCGTTATAAATAACCAATCATAGAAGGGGAGAACAGGTCCAGCATTGACAGTGGGCCTCATTACACGGACGGCGGTAAGGGTTAACGGTCACCGTTAATGGCAACGGTGACCGTTAACCCTTACCGCCGTACTACGAGGTCCCTTTGCGGGTTGGAGGATTTAAAAATCCAACCCGCTAAGGGACCTCAGAGCTAATTACGGCACCGCAAAATTGCGGTGGCGTAATTAGCGCCTTCCCCATTTCCATAGAGCCCTATGGGGCAGAAATGGGAATGGGGAAGGGCAATGGCGGAAAGGGGATTTACCGCCCCTCCAACCTTGGAATGGGGCGGTAAATCCCCTTTCCGCCAAGGCGGTGCCGGTATTTTACCGGCATGAGCCATGGCGCTAATAGTGTAATGAGGCCCAGTGTCTCCACTGGCAGCCAGGAAGCATCACCTGCTCCCTCACAGCATGGCTTCTGTATTTAATGCATGACTGACACCTTTTGGGTGTTTCTAAGAGAAAGTCCGTGTCTTGCTAGCTGTACTAAGTCCCCCCACCCACAGCCCCCCATCCGGAAGCAGCTTTCTTAGCAAATTGAAAATGAAGGGAATTCAATGGGCCTCATTACGAGGTAGGAGGTAAGGGATTAGCGGCACCAGTAAGGGTGCCGGTAATCCCTTACCTCCATATTCCGAGGTCCCTTAGCGGGTCCCTTCCTTAACGCCTGGTCTGACCAGGTGTTAAGGACGAGACCCACAAAGGGACTTCAGAGCTAATAACGGTACTGCAAATTGCGGTACTGTTATTAGCTACTTCCCCATTCCCATTGAGCCTTGAGGGGGCTCAAATGAGAATGGGGAATGGTTCTCAGAATGGGGACTTAACGGGTCCTCCAAGGTTGGAATGACCCGGTAAATTCCCATTCTAAGAACCCGGACCCGGTATGTGGTAAGGGGGTATCCATGGTGCTAATAGCACCATGGCTACCTCCTACCTCGTAATGAGGCCCAATGTCTACTTACAGTCCTTTTGGTAGAGAAGACATGGGGCAATTTCTTTTCATCTGCCTGTTATATAAATGTGTGAGACTGAAAGGGTCAATCCAGTGTTTTCAAGACCTTGGGGTAAGCTGCCATGAAGAAGCAGCGACAGTAGGCAACTTGCCGGCTCACAAGCATGTCATGGTTGTAGTGTCTAAATATCAATGTTTTGCTTTTTGGAGCAGGACATGTTTTTTTAAATGGACATTTTAACTGATGCAGAGCACTCAGACCTGTTAATAAAGCACTAGCACTTTTGCTTGGCACGCTTGATATTTAGAATCACACAGCGCTTTAATATGATTGCGCCAAAACAATTGATTTTAATTCAATAAGATATTGTGGCTAGGTGTTTTTTTTTATCGAATGCCTTGTACAAGTAGCATTTTTTGTATATTTTTAATGTTTCTCCAATTTTATGGGCGATTACCCAAAAGAAATCATAATTTAAAAAAAAAACGTGTAATATAGACCTGGGTTTCATAGGTGTGCTCCTTCTGGCCGAGGTTGTGTGAACATCGGGGGTCCATTTATATGTTGTTGGAGGTCAGGGATAAAGCGGTCCTCGCAGCACGGAACCGGAGATGTTGGTGGATGCTGATTTCAACTATGGGCAGGGGCGTTGCTAGGGGGGGCTAAGAGGGCTATAGCCCCTGATCTTTTGGCTGTAGCCCCGGATAGAATCTCAGGAGCTACAGCCAAAAGACTAGCTAGCCCCCACAGTCCCAACAGTTCCGACATCAGTGTAGCCCCGGGTCTTTTCCAGACCTAGCAACTCCCCTGACTATGGGCGATTGATCAGGAAAGGTTAGAACCACAGAAGACTCACCAGACCAACACCGCAGCAATGGGAAAATTACAATTAGAGAAAGAATTTGTCTAGAATAAATCTTACAAATTCCCACATGGACCGGGTGCCCGGGTGGAATATAAATAGTGGAACAAACCCTGCGATGTACTATGGCCAAAGCTCAGGTGTACTGTGGCCAATGACTGTGCTAGGTCCCCTATACATGCTATGCTATATGTATTAAATTAATTTATTTTATTCATTATTTGCTTGTTAGGCGCTTATACAGCAAGTACATTCTGTTTCAAAGCGCCCACAGTGCAGCAGGGAGGGGACATGGGAATGAAACACAATAAAATACACAAAAATATGAAATAAAGTGGATGGAAAAAAGGATGAACCTACTATGCCTTGTGAGTATTCGGACCGTGCAAGTGCAGCAAGGAAGAAGGCAGGGGTCAGTACTGTGGAGTCTGAGGTCACAGTTGGGCCACAGATGACGTGCAGTGAATGTTAAGTGCTACACGGCTTGGAGCCACGAGGGGCGTAAGTGCGAGCCACCAGGTTGGAGGGTGTAAGTGCAAGTGCAGATAGACAGGAGCTGGGCCGATTGGGTGAGGGAGGTCACGGCACCAAGGATGCATAAGGGCCCAGGACACCAATCGCAGCAACTGTGGGATTAGCAGGGGAAAGAAGAAGGGAAGGAGGCAGTAAAGAGGAGAGTCTTAAGCAGCTTCCAGAATTTAAAAAAAGTTCTGTCCAAGCAGGCAACTTCATGGCTGCTGTCGCTCATAATCGAACATATGCTCAGTGTTTGGTGCAGAGCTTGGAAAACATCATTTTTATTGCAATTCAGATGAATTAGCTGATGGATCAGGGCACCTCATTGGGGCACTGGAGTAGGGTGTTCATTGCCCCCAGGGCACGTTAACATGACATGTTAAGCGTGAGGTCCACTGTCTCCAGGAAACATTATTGGAACTTGGGGGCAGAACTTTTCTTAGCAAGAGTTATGGTTAATGGCCAGTTGGCTCACACCATTTAGTGTGCCTGGGTAATTGGAATTGGTATTAAAGTGAGTCAATAATTTGTGACCAACGCACTGCAGTGGTGAGCGACTGTTCAAAATGTGCCCAGTTATTTATTTTCAAACTTCGTTGGAGCGGTCAATGTGCCCAGTAATACCCAAAACAAAGTTAATTCACTGTGCCCAGGGCACTGAATTAAAGATCTAGAGCAGTTTGGTCAATGTGCACAGGACAGTTCCATATGAGGTTAGCGTAGGCCATATGCTATGCCCATAACTCTTGAAGTTAGACCATGCCACTCCTTATGCCCAGGACAGTTCAATATGAGGTTAGAGTAAGCCATACGCTATGCCCATAACTCTTGAAGTTAGACCATGCCACTCCTTATGCCCAGGACAGTTCAATATGAGGATGTAGTAAGGCTTTTATAATGCTCCTGTCATTTTTTAAAGAAGCAGGCCATTCATTGTACATTTTTGGGTTGATTTTTTTCTCATGAAGATGAATTGTAGAGCACTACGTGTCAGTGTAGCCTGTTCAAAGCGAGGATCAGCCCGGCCAGCCCTGTCGACGTGGAAGCTGGTTCTCTGACTGGTTAGTCATGGCAGTAGTCTGTTCACCATGAATTTGAGGCACAGTGTTTGGAAGTCTGGGTCTGACCAGCTAGAGGACAAAGGCTAGACCTCAGTTTCTTTGCCTATAAAAGCTGGGATCCTTTAGAAGCAAGCTAGAGGCCAGTGCACCATATACACTGAGTTCAATGTCACGTGGGCCCAGGCTCAGCAGGGGGTCCATAGAGCAGAAAGCGACAGTAAGTGGGGAATTGGGCCCTGGCGGAGAGTTAGGAATCTGTGGAGTGAGTTAGGAATCTGGGGATGTGGGCAGATGGTAGGATGTTAGGGCCTTCCTTACAGAGTCCAGGAAAGCAGATAACTGCTTTACCCGCCACACACCTCCCCTCCCACACCTTCACACAAAACGCCTGCCTACACACCTGTCTTCTCTGTCCCTCCCTAATGGATGCCTTTGCAAGCCCTGCTTTAACTCTCCCTGTAGGAAGTATAATGCGGCCACTCTTCCTTGGTGAATTTCTAGCTGTCTCTCTCGCTTCTTCTGGTCATTCTTCCTGTCTGTGTGTGAAGTTTCCTGCTGTCTCTTTCCGCTAGTTACGACTTTACTTATGTGACGTGTCTTGCTGTCCATCTTTACTTGTGCATTTCTGTGTAGTCTCTCTCAGCTGGGAGGAGATTCTCGTTGCTGAGTCTCCTGTTGCACGTTTCCCCTGGCTCTGGTTCTCCCAATACACTGTCTAATTCGTCCTCTCTCGCCTTGCCGAGTTTCACGCTGTCCTCTCTTTCTCACAGATTATGAAACCGTGCGGACGACGGGGCTGGTACTCGCAATTGTCATGTTCCTCCTTGGGATCGTCATCGCACTCAGTAAGTGACGCAGTGAAATCGATGTTTCCCTGTTGTGGAAATTACCAGAACCAAATGCACAGATCAGGAGCTCCACACAGCCATTAACATTAACTGATAGGAACCTTCGTTCCCTGTAGGTCAATCACTGCGGAATCCTCAAGTCACTACATTCCATCCCTCTACCAATGCAGGCCACTTATTGTGGAACCCCCATCACTAACATTGAACTCAGGGAGTTGCCACAAGTACTCTTGTTTCTGCATGCTGTTTGTTGTGGAATGCCTCTGACACCATAAGGCTCATTCTGACCATGCCGGTCCGGAAACAGCAGTGACAGTAAGCTTACCAGCGCCATTGTTTCTGGACTGGAATATTACAGGTCTGCATGCCGGAGTCTGTGGGCGCGACAGGTTGGACCCTGTCGGTCACAGCGGCAACGGTATGCAGACCGTCAAGGAAGCACTGGCCCCATCAACAACAGGGCCGGTGCGTCCTTGTTCTCCATTCCCATAGAGTCACATGGGACTATATAGGAATGGGGAATTACAATTTACTGGCGCCTGACTTTCCGTACTGCCGGGGTTGTAATCCCCCGGTGTTACCGGCAAGTCAGGCGCCAGTAAATATTTAGGGGTCCAGTGGATACCCGCCGGTAGTACCGACACGGTTACCGCCGGACCCGTAATGAGGCCCCATATGCCGCCATGACACGATGGAATCAAAACCTGGCTTCTTTCTGCAGCACCCAGCCAGTCTGACCTGATATTGTGTGGGGCTTCAGCTCCAAGTTGCCCCCAGGGTGAATGATGCTCTTACGAATCCTGACACGATATTCATGCTCTGCCACAATGCACCCAGCTGCAACCACAAAAAAAACACTGTAGTAAAAGGACACCGTCGATCAATTCTAGAAACATGCAGAATGGCAAATTCAGCAAGAAAAGAAACAGCAAGTGCAGCAAATCCCACACACTACAAAGAGGCCACTATAGAATGCCACAACGCCATTTTCATGTTGAAGAATCACCACCTCACCTTGAACATCTCCAATAGGTGAATGTCGAACTGCTCAGAATCACCCCCATTCACATAACTGCTGCCTTAACAGCAAATCAAACTTTAGAATTCAGAAACTGACCAGAACACTTCTTCCAAGGCAAATGCTAACATTCAGTGATGGCAATCATCAGAACTGCAAACCATCCTTCTACCAAAGCCCCCTGCCGCACCCCCGCCAAAGCCAATGCGGATTCACCATGCAAGTCACTGAACCTCGCCTTCAAAACCACAAGGACGCCAGAAACCACCATCAAAGACACACTCTTAAGTCTACATGATGGCACCTTACTCAGAGACAACGTGCCCATTGTTTACTTAAAGGCTGATCAGACTTCACAACCCCACAAATCACACTCTCCATAAATCAGTCCTTCAAAGGCAGAGCAGTCCCGGTCACTCTCAAAGGAATCATTGTTCCTCCCTGCCTCAATGATACCGATTTGATGCAGCCCTCAGTAGCCACCACATGTCTCTTGACCAGTGGCGCCCACAGACATCTTTTATAGGGGTGGCCTGATGGGGTCACTGGAAATCTTGGGGTGGCACACCAAAACCAACACATAAGTAACCGACAGGTGGGCTGGTGGTGGAGGGCAATCTTTTTTGTAAGGTTGGCTGTGGCCTCCCTTGCCACCCCTTGGTGGTGCTGCTGCAGAGGTGGGGTGAAGTTTGTTGATAAAAGGGAGTGCAGGGTGCCCCCTGCATTTTTAAGGTGAAATGAGCTGACAGTTCAGTAACTAATTGGCAGTAAATAAGAGGTCAAATGAAAAGTGGTGGTACAACCACATAGGACCGGTTCCACAACAGGAGACATTCAAAGTTACAGTACACCCAAAAACAGCCATCCCTGCACAAAGACTACCCTTTCTTTCTTCACTTAATATTCTGAACCAACCTTCAAATGAGTATCATTTACCAGCTTTATTAGAAAATTACAGAAACGTGACCTTAAACAACCACTTTTCCAGCCCAAGCAGAACGGATATTGGAACCCTGACATAAATGCTGAAAGCAGCAGGTAAAACAGATACTACAAGAACTACCAGAGATGCAAACTTTTCAATCAAAACAAAAAAAACTTTACAATGTAATATTGGAAAGTTTATGCTCATGCTAATGGAATTAACTGAGACAAATCTGCTACAAGTGCAATTTTCTGTGGTTCTGTAGAGTTCATTCCAGAAACTATTTGTTCCATTTTGAAGACAACTGTCTTCTCACAGTGTTACAAAAACATATATACATCTCTTTAACACCAAGCCTGGCTTCCCTGTGTACAGCTGAAAGGTGACTTCTCTTATTTGATATCAGTTTAATTGCAAGGCCTGCAGAAGGTACTGACAGCACAGGACTGATCAGCAGCTCGATTAAGGAAGAGCGTGGATCTGCACGTTTTGGCTCTCTGGATGTTTTGGACTACATATCCCATCAGCACAATCAATGGTGGAGGATCCTGGCAGTCGCAGTGCAAAACATCTGGAGAGCCATAGATTGCTGACTCAAGAAGTAGAGTGACCTAGTTGGAACTTTACATATTTGATGTTTGCAAAAAAGAGGCTACCAGGGTGAAAGATTTGTAACGTATTTAATAAAAAAGGGAGGCTATGATTCTAATGAATGATGATGGGTTAGGAAAAATGAGGGTGTGTCAAATAACAATGAAGTTGAATATTGAATTGTAATCATAAGCCTCATATGGTGTCACTGAAAAGAGTTTGATTGAGACAGTGGGAATCAAATTCCAATGTATCAAGCCTTTGGCCAGAGGCCTAAGCATACACAAGCATAAATACAACTATGCAAATGGCTGCAGCATGCCAGGTGCTTAAACAGAATATAGGTATAAAGGAGGGTGGGAGAGTCCAGAGGGAATGGGAAAATAAATTCAAAAAAAGAGAAGCATAAAAGTAGAGGGTAATTTTGATTACATAACAGGTATATTTGTAGTGCACACTATTCTGAGGCTAGTGTGAACATTGTACTTGAGAACATGAAAGAACATAGACACAAAAGAAGGGGAATGTAGTTGTCCCGGGAGGATAGCTCAGTGGCAACGTGCTCACCTTCGATCCCCAGGTCCCTGCTTAGAAACCTCTGGGTAATTGAGCGCGTTATAAAAAAGCAACTAAGACAAAAAACTCATGTAACAGCACCTCGATGGCCCTGGGCTGTGTGACTGCTTTTTAAAATAAGAAGACAAAAAAAGATTGCCAGTTTCTTCAATCTGTATCTTACAACTCACCTTCTTCTAAAGAGTGTCACCCAGCCTGGACATATTTTCACCCTCCCAACACAGCAATGGACTCACCCACTCTGGAAAACCTTAACATGCAGTCAAAAATGCAGGAGTTCCTTCTGACTTCCCACAGTGGCAACCCCATCTGATTTACCCTCCTTCGCCCATTCAGTATGTTGAACGGTATGCCCACTTATCCACACCACAACAGGTCTTTCTTCTAACCCCTCCCCAATTAGAAGCACTACCACACTCAACAACACACTGCACAACAAACATATTCATATTCCAGACCACACCCACATCGCGGAGGGCAGTAACTTCTGTAAGCACAGTCATTCTCCACAACTCGACACAACACCTTGACCTTTCTAGCAGTGGCGATTTTGGAGAAAGTAGACCAGGGCTCCTCACCTCAGGTGATGGAATCTCTCAGCGCCGCAAGCAGTAGCCCAGGACTCCTTAGTGTCACCAATCTAAAAATATTGGCAGCACTGTGTGTGTAAACAACATGTGCTGCACACAGCACAAGCTACATACAGGCTGCAGCCTGAACTTTGGAAACCCGTATTCCGGAAATAAACACAGCCTGGGAAGCGCAAGCCAATTGGCAAAGCAGAAATGCACGCCTCCAGGCTGAATTTATTTCCAGGTCTCTCCGGTCCTGACACCTCTAATCCATCGCGGGCGGCGTGCCGCAACAAACCACAGCATAAAAACAAAAGCAAAATGAAAATACTTTTTTTTTCACACTGAAATGGGCATGCACAGTTCAGTGCGAAAAAAATTAATGTTTGCTTTTCAAATTTCGCAGGGGGGCAAATGGGGGGGCCAGCATTGTTATAAGGGTGGCCGTGGCCCCCCTTGGTGGCGCCCCTGCTCTTGACTGCCTCTCCCGGCTTTAAAAAGACTGTGGGCCTCATTACGACCCAGGCGTTGGACCATGGTGCTAATAGCACCATGGTCCATGCCGGTAACTTACCGACTCCGCCATGTCGGAATGGGGAATTACCACCCCATTCCGAGGTTGGCGGGGCGGTAATTCCCCATGCCGCCATGGCCCTTCCCCATTCCCATTTTTGCCCCATAGGGCTCAATGGGACTGGGGAAGGCGCTAATTACGGCACCGTAAATTACGGTGCCGTAATTAGCTCCTAGGTCCCTTTGCGGGTTGGTTTTTTAACGCCTGCTAAACGCAGGCGTTAAAGAGCAACCCGCAAAGGGACCCCGTAATCAGGCGTTAAGGGTTTAACGGCACCGACACCTTTTACAGCGCCGTTAACCCCTTAACGCCTGGGTTGTAATGAGGCCCTGTCTCTCAACTACAAGCTCATCTCGACAAACACAACCTCGAAGACAAGACACTTGAAGAAGCATGAGTGGGCAAGGCTCCCTTCTTTGTGCCACTTGCTTACAGCAAGCAAGCAGCAGGCTAGCCCATGCTATCTCCTTCACCTTTCAGAAGAAGGGGAAGATGCAGACTGCCCAGCTTTGCCACCTTCCACTCTGGCTCACGAGGGTGGGGCAAGCTAGACCTGCCCCTACCTCATTCCCATCATGTCAATTGAGGATCCCCCTGGAGAACTGACTCAAAATCTTATACGCTTCAACCAGTATTAGCATAATTGACCTAAAAATATTTGACCCAAAACATTTTATCGATTTATTTGGACCTTTTTTGGTCAAATTTCTATTTATGGGGGCGGGTAAGGGTATAGATTAGGTTGACGGGAAGTGGGGAAGGGGGTTTGCTGGGGTCTCCCCCCACATTTTAGACCAAAATAAAGGTCAAATAAATTTGATAAAATGTGATTAGGTCAAATGTTTTAGTTCAAATAGACCCAAACTGCTTCAACCTCTGCTCTGCCTCCTCCTGAAAACGTGTGGTGCCGATGGCTTCCTCTATCACTGCGATACTGATCACCTAGATTATCCAAAACCAAAAGGAATCCCAGTTGATAGAAGACTACCTGTCCACGAGGTACCCATGGGATGCCAATGCCAAGTACAACATGGCAACACCAGTCATGATAATAATGCCGAATGGCCAGATTGATTGAATGGTCAGAAGGTCCTAATGCAGCGTTCGACTGCTCCTACTCACTCCCTAAGAAGAAGACTGGCAGTGATACAAGGAACCGTCAACTCTTGCGGCAATGTCAACTTCCTCTACATCGACCTGTCAAAATATAACAGCCCCTCGCCTGCACGTTTCTCTAAATGGCACTGCCAAACTGTGAACCAGTCACCTCGCCCTCGAACTCCACCTTGCTGATGTTGAGAGTAATCGCCTTCACCTCTGTACAAGGCAAAATGACCATCAGCGTCCTGCCCTTCACCTGCAAACACAACTGCAGAAAAGACCTGCACTACCTAACCAGCATAAGACGGCATACTCTCAAAATGTGGTTCTATGTTCATTCATTCCCGGATTTATTTTCGGTGAGTTTTTTGCTGAAATTATTTTGCTGAAAAAAACTCAGCAAATTTCTTTTTTTTTGTTAACCCCCTCACCCCCTGCGCTTGTTCTTCTTCTTGCTGATATATTTTTATCCATCAGCGGTGATTTTTGGATACCGAGGCTTGAGCCTCATTACTCCATCTTCTCGGGTTGAGTATGTAGTCGTGGGTTTGTATTCTTCTTGGTCTGTGTGGTCTTGTCACAGTAGGTTAACCCCCCCAAACCGCTCCTCCCTTTTATTTATTCTCTATCCTCCCACCACCCCTGCCCCTTAAAAGCCCTTACCCAGCCCCCCATATTTTTCACTGAATTTTTTCGGTCGGAATTGTTCGGCAAAAACTCTGCGTAAAAAACAGGTGATGAATGAACGTTGTACCCGCAACGTGCTCTCCAATCATCCAATGAAAACATACCTGCAGCAATAGCACTCTGCAGCCCAAAGAACGGCAGATACGTTGGACCAGTGGTGCTCAACTGTGTGGCTGAGCCCGGCTGAGCCTACCCATGGGGGACTCTAAGCATGTCTGGTGGCGGGGCACAACTCTCTTTTAAAAGGGAGGAGTCTGACTCATTTTTATGAAAAATATGAGCCCTTCTGGCATTTGATGGGGCCCGTTAACAATGTTTTGATTTAAGTGGGGTCTCAGCATTAAAAAGCATTTTGGAAAACACTACTCTAGCCCAAGAAATGCTTTCCCAGTGGAGATTCACACCTTCTACGGAAAAATAACCAAGAAAACTCAATTTTAGCACTCCATGTGGAACCCTCCATTTAGAATGCATGCTGTTAAAGTTCACCCATTCACCCACGGAGTGGCGCCAAGTGGGGTCACTGTATAACACTATGAAATCCCGTGGCCACTGCATGGAATGCGTGCAGTGCAGATGTGATAGCATGGCACCGGGAACTCCATGGAATTCCAGGGTCACTTCATTGCTTTGGCGAGTGTGTCCCTACGCTGCTGCACGGCCCTCGCCATGAAACACCAGTGACCTTCAATGCCATCTACTTTTCCATGAATCTTCCTTACTACCGAATGCGATCAGCCTGGCATTCTAGAGTCACTTCCGAACTCCTTACAGAACTCCCACATAACTGCATTGTGCTGGCAATGACTCCACCCTTTCTCCACACATCTCCCAAGTAGGCACCACGGACCTAACCATCAATGCGTAGTGCATCCTTAGAAATCCCTGCTTTACTGTGGGTCACTCCCTATGGATTCACATGGGAACTGCATGCCATATACCACCATTAGTACTGAGCAGGGGGGTCAGCCTACCAGCCAATGAGGAGGCTCGGAACTTGGGGATTACCAGATGGTAATCCCACCT
This sequence comes from Ambystoma mexicanum, assembly GCF_040938575.1. Taxonomy (NCBI): domain Eukaryota; kingdom Metazoa; phylum Chordata; class Amphibia; order Caudata; family Ambystomatidae; genus Ambystoma; species Ambystoma mexicanum. The sequence continues at coordinate 1,191,147,649 of NC_090921.1, read as the reverse complement.
CCCTGAGCCTATTCAGGACTGGAGGCTGCCATCTTCCCCACCGGGGAGCAAGGTAAGTGCTCACCTCCCCCCTTATCCACAGATTCCCTCTCTCTCCCCCTCAACCCTCCACTTACCTTCTTTTTGATCCTTTTTGGGAGCAGACATGCTGGGAACACTTCTGTCCCCAGCGCGTCCGCTCCCTATCTGCGACATTCTGGCATGGAAAGGAAAAGGGACTTCTCCTTTCCATGGCGGCCATTTGTTTGTTCACTTCTTTTCCTATTTTTATGAATGGCCGCCATGGAAAGGGAGAATGGACTTCATTTTCCTTTCTTTGACGGCTCCTTTTTTGTCAGTTGCGAAACACCAGAGCATTTCGCAAATGAAAAACAAAATGCTTTTAGTACCCTGGCCATTCAGGCCAGGGTACTAATAGCAATAAGCCGCTCGCAGGGGCCTGTAACTCTGTGCCCCGGGGCATTACCTAAAGCTGTAATGCCCCCGTGTTAGGGGCTTATTGCTTAAGTGGTTTCCGAGTCCAGTCCTTGATAGTCCTAAACCGAGCCAGGTTTTTCCTGCTAACCACTGACTATGCAAATATTTGCCATTGAGATTCACTGCATAGAACCGTATTTTGTGTGGATAGCTTGAAAACTGTGGGTGGGTTTAAAACTTGAGGATCGGACTTGGAGACCTTATGCCATGGAATTCCGCAGCCAGCGAGCGAGAGAGCCTTAGACTACATTGGGATCTTGACTGCATCTTCTGTACGGTGCATATGCTTCCAATGAACATCATATCATCAGGTGCAGCAGTTTCACTTCTCAGATTGGGGGGGGGGGGAGGAAATGGATTGTCATCATGATGAGGTCTGTTTATGGGTCAGAGGATACTCCCCTGGTCAGACGGTATATTCACAATTCTGTCTTTTCTCTTTTCAGGTAACAAGTTCAAGTGTAAACAGACGAATGCCAAGTAGGTACCCCTCCTCTACACTATTATGGAGCACCCGCATGTTATTATATGATATGATATGATATGATATGGCATTTGTAACGCACCTATACACAAGTGTTTCAAGGCGTAACGAGGCAAGGAAGGGGGAACAGAGGGAGGACAGAGACAATTGTAAGCGATATTCAATCAACACTACAGCCAAGTCAATGCCTAGTCTGGGATGCTGAGGAAAACCCTTATTAATGTATTCTTATGTCTAAGTTCAGTACTCTGGATGACCACCCTTGTATAACACCCCCCTCTTAGAATCCCCCTGTCCCCACTGAGCCAAGAAGTAGGTTTGTTTTGCAAATTAAAAGGTTTATTTGATAATTTAAACAATATATATATATATATATATATATATATATATATATATATATATATATATCACACTTTATAATAAATTAATATCTGATAGTACACTTAGACATATGATGTTGATCAACAATGGGTAATCTGGCACTAGCACACTTCTTTACAATCAATGAGGAGTTAGTATAGGATGGATAAAGTAGCAAAAATACTTTTATGATTTCAAGGGAAAAGCAATGAGGAATAAAATGCAGTACAGAAATACTTGATATGATTTTAGCAAAAGATAAGATAATCACTTTTTCTCTGGCAATTCACCCCACTCCCCTATGCAATGTAAGAAATGGAAGGAGATGGAAATAGGAACACACAGTTCTCAGGAATGCAATCAAATACAATACGAAATTCAGTTCCCCCCCCAGCAAGCTTAGAGGAAACAGGTAGGAGTTTGAAAAAACAAGCCCAAGATGCTTTTTAAATGTGATGGCAATGGATGGGAAAATGTGCCAACTGATTTTAATTCCCTTTAGAGATTCAGGGTGAGTGGGAGATGCGTGTTGGTATTAGTTCAGGCTCACTTTAGCAATGCTCTATGAGTTATTACCAAGTTGCAAACGGATTTTAACAAAGGAAAGAATGGAGCTGCTATTTTGACAAGTGGAGAAATTGAGCCAAAATCGCAAATCGCGGTAAAGTTCGCGAGTGCGTGAATCGTGATTGCGGAAAAAGTATAAGGAGTAGGAAGTCGGTTCTAGGTTTGTTGGAAAGCCTAGATTCTAAATTTCGTTCCTAGCCCAAACGGTTCCAGAGATACGGACGATTAAATAAAGGTAGATTTTCGGATTTAAAGTAAACTCAAAATGACAGGTGACAGCTTGCAGCTGCAGAATTGACAGGTGACAGTTGTGCAGCTTTAAAAATGACAGATGACACGATTTCTAGGAGGCAGTTCTACTTAGGTTAAAATAGTTTGGATTAGATTATTTTAACTAAGAGATTGGTTCTGCACAGTTCTGCTAGGTACTCACAATATAAATTTGAACTAGGCCTCGTCACGGATCTGGTGAACACGTCTGGCTGCGGTTCTGTCTGCTCGGCGGGTCAATCAGGCACTGGTTCTGCTCACAGCGATCTGGGTCAGCTCTGCTCTGCTCTGCTGGTCTAGCCTCTCTGGATTCAGCAGCCTCTGGTTCTGGATACTGCTCTGCTTTCCGGTCCGGATCAAGTGGATTCTGGATGTAACACTGCTTTCTGGGTACTGGCAAGAGTTCTTGGCAAAAGAATTCAGACGGCTCGCCCGGCTGTGGAATAGTTTGCAAATGATTTTGAGGCCTGCTGAAGAGAATTCAGCTGGTGGATTCAGGCCTCTCTGCTACAAATTCTGGAGTTAATTTCTGCTACAGGTTCTGGAGATTGATGGATTTGAAGTCTGGATCTCTGGATGTGAAGTCGTCGGTCAGCATGCTCCGCAGCAAATGGAATTGACTGTCTCTACCTGTCCCAGCAGTCTCTTTTTATGTGTTTTGAAAATGGATGTGTGCCTGGGCCTAGCTAAGCCTGCCCCTCTCTACTTGTCATTGGCCCAATTCTCCCCTCTCCCATGATTGGGGGAAGGAAATGGATTGTCATCATGATGAGGTCTGTTTATGGGTCAGAGGATACTCCCCTGGTCAGTTTGCCCACAAATCTATATTTGATTCAAATACATCTTTCCCAGATATACAATTTGTTGAAATTACATGTGCACATTATATATTCCTTATGGTCCATGCTTGTCCGCCTCTGATCTTCCTGGGGGCTTGCATTAAAAAATTACAACATTTTGCGCTTTTTAACTGGTTTTGCAATATCGGATATTTACCCAAAATTACACACATGTGCGCAAGGAGTATGGACATTAATTGATGAAGTGTCAGATTTTTAACATGCAGACATTTGGAGTGAGACCCTATTTTACGCTAGCAACCCCCCAGAATACACCACAGGGTCCTAACGCCTCTCAAAATGTTCACAGAAAAATCACAAAAATAATGATATTACTTATATAATTCTGACAAGTCCGCACTATGAGTTATCTATCTTTTTAAAATTATGCCCTGCTCAAAAAGGGGTGTGGCTTCCCACATCACAGGGTGGAATAAACGGTTTATCCACTTCCCCCAAGCCAGCTTGTTCACAGAGGCACAGCTGCCCCCCAGTTCCCCTAAGAGGAAGCCACTTTACGACGCCCCCAATTTAACATTTGCCTGAGTCAAGGGAGTTGCATTGTTCTGTTCCTTACAGTTCCCAGGTGCTCCACCCCTAATCTAATCAGAGAGGTGACAACTCCTTTTGGCAAGGGGCAGCAGGATGCAGCTAGGCCTGGGAAGAGTGGCTGAACAGGTTTCTCCTGTCGGGGGTAGTTGTCAGGCAGAATTCAGTTTCATTAAGCCAGGTTTCAGCTAAATGTCACTTTTTGTTCCCAGTTTAAATCACTTACAATTTTTACATATACATTAAATAATTACTTCCTTCAAGTCATTTCAGAATATAGTTTTACATTGTATCCACCTCTTAGCAAGTCTTTCCTTGGTCTGGTTTTGTTTCATTTGTGCAGTTTTACACAAAAGTCTGGTGGTTTTAAAACGCCGGCTTTCTGATAGTGGTGAGTACTGGTAATGCAACCATTTTTGGGATTAAGAAAATGAATTCCCCACAGTTCTGAGTTGCTTTTTTTGGCAATCAGCATTGCCATTCCCAATGGTTTCAGGCTACTGTGTGTGTAGCTCAATGGTGGTTTTAGGCAGTGCCCTCCTGCGCTCACAACATAGGCAAAAATGGGGGCAGCCTATTCTTCATGTTTTCCCTCTGCACCCTCTGGGGAGTTCTTGCCATCATGATGTTTTCCATGCCAGTACTGCACAGTTTTATGGTAGGGCTTGTATGCATGGGTAAAAACATCCCACAAGCCCCCCCTCTTGCGATGGCCATTCTGTCCTTTTGCTGATGGAACTTGCAAGATCTGGGATGTTCGCCTCCTCTTCTTCCAATTCCATGGATGGCACAGTTCAGCATCTTTTCCTCCCTCCAGTCGATCAATCAGTTCTCCTTGCTGGTCCTGATGGGAGGATTGGGCGGTACCCTGGGCCCCTCGGGTCTCTGCTCCCGGTCCCCGGTCGTCCTCCCTGGTCAGTCTCCATGGTTTCATCTCTCCTAGGATGATGAAGCAAAGCGGCAATACCTATTCGTAGACATTTCTTCACCACTATTAATGGTGTGGCGAACATATACATTTTATGAATCAGAAGATATGAACATATACATTTTCTTTTTTTTTAAATTAGGAGACAAGAACATATATATATATATATAAGGATCACAGAATTTTATATGCTATATGTGGAATATTTTAGGGTTGGAACTGAATTACTCTGGAGCGGCCCCCTCTGGGATTCCAGTGGATTCCTCCAGTTGTTGCAGAGTGTGCCTGGGATGGCAACACTTTAGCTGATTTATATGTAACCACTTGTCTTCCCCTTCCGCCAGACTGCCTTTGGGGATGCAGATCTTATAGGCAACAGGGGAGATCTTGTCTATAATTTCAAACGGTCCCTTCCATGTAGGCAAGAATTTTCGCTGTTTGGCCTGGTTCCTTTGGAAATTGTATAGATAGACCCGATCACCCAACTTATATTCCTTTCGGGTAGTTTTCAAATCATAGTGGGTTTTCATACTCTCAGCTGATCTTTCTAGATTCCGCTGAGCATAGCCAAAAGCATGCTGAAGGTGTTTCCTTAAATTCTCCACATACTCATGAGTTGTGGAGGCATGTATCAGTGTCTGCTCTTGAGTCCTGTAGAGCAAATGCCGGGGAAGCACCATCTTGCGTCCCGTCATCAACTCAAATGGTGACATTTTAGTTGCAGATGAAGGGGTAGATCTGATGGCCATTAGGACCAGAGGTAATCGGATATCCCAACTTGGTCCAGAATCTGCCACAAACTTTTTTAATATGCTCACAATGGTTCAGTTGTATCTCTCCACTGCTCCAGAAGAAGCTGGCCTGTAAGCAATGTGTAGCTTCCTTTTAACCCCCAGTATCTCCCACATCTTTGTCATTACTTCACTGGTGAAGTGGCTACCTCTGTCTGACTCAATCCTTTGAGGTAGACCAAAACGGGAAAAGATGTGGTTAATCATCAGGGCAGCTGCTGTTTCTGCCTTGCAGTTTGGGGCTGGGAGACATTCCACCCACTTGGTAAACAAGCATGTAACGGTCAACATGTACTTGTTTCCTCTAGACGAGCGAATCACAGGGCATACAAAGTCGATTTGCAAATCTGATCATGGCAGTGTCATCCCCCTCTTTTGGAGAGGCGCACGGTGTGTGAGGGATGATGGCTGAAATTGTGCACACACAAGACACCCCTTCAAGTATTGGTCGAGGTCCTGCCCCATGTGTGGCCAGTATGCAACCTCTCTTAAGATTTGCAGTGTTGTGTGAAACCCCCTATGACCGGCGGTGGCCGCATCATAGGCGTGACTTAACATCAGGCTTCGGAATGAGGTAGGAACCACCCACTGATCATGGCCAGCTTGGGATTTCCTTACCAACAAACCGTCTTGGATTCAGAACATTTTTGGACATTTCATCAACACTCTTAGGTCCTCTTTCCCAATGTAATCGGTATCCGTCAGGGGAAAGTTCTCAGGGTCCTCAAGGTGTTGGTAAAACTTACCAATAATTGGATCCCCCTTCTGAGCTGTAATCAAATCAGCTCCATTGGGCAGTTGAAAGATCATTGTGAGCATTTGTCTGGGACCTAGTGATCGCAGTGACCTGGATTTCCCCCAACAGGAACTCTATTTCTATTAGATCCCCTTGGATGGCCCCGGTTTTGGCCAGCTGATCAGCTAAGTCATTTCCAGTTTTGTCTGGTCGCTCTACTTTGGAATGACCCTTGATCTTTTTCCAGTAGATCGTCATCCCATTCGAAGTGACCAGATCATCAATATTTTGGATTAACTTCCCATGTTTCAGGGGTTTGTTATTAGCACATAACATGCCTCTGGTTTTCCAGTTGACCAAGTGCTCCACGAACCCGTTCCGTACATAATCCGAATCTGTGATTATGACCAGTTTGTGGAGTTGATGCTGGACAGCAGTGAGGATGGCCTGATGCACAGCCATCAATTCTGCCACCTGATTACTCCGGGGACCAATTTTGTATCCAGCGGAGGGTTCTGGGAACTCCTTCACACATGCATTCCCTACGCCAGCCACCAGTTCTTTCTCCCCGTCGTTGTCAACATGGTAAGAGCGTCCATCCACATAGACAGTGGGCATTCCCTCACACGTGTCTTCTTCAAAGACTTTGTTTGGGGAATTAAGGTATGCCTACATGTTGCCCTTGATTTTTAGACTTTCGTCCTCGAGACAGTTTTCTCTGGCACAATCATGCAAGTCAGCCAGACCTTGTGCGAGGGGACTCTTCTTGTTTTGGCCATATCTGACCTCCACAGGAAAGCCTTGCATTGACAGAATCCAGGAAGTAATTAGGGAATTACTCACATTTCCGGCCCGGATTCTGTCACTTTGGAGATATTGCAGAGGCTGGTGTGGAGTCTCCACTATGATGTGTTCCCCCTGGATAAACGGGCGGTAATTCTTCAATGCCCACACCGTTGCCAGGAGTGCCTTCTCACAATCGTTGAATTTTTCCTCCACAGAGGATAAAGTTTTGCTCGCATAGGAGATTACTTTATTGACCTTGTCATGCTTTTGGTATAATACTGCCGTCAAGCACGTATTAGAGAACCCTGTCTCCAGGAAGAACTCCTTGTTTCTGACAGGGTAAGCTAGGCAAGGCGCTTGTGAGAGGCTTCTTTTGAGTTGTCTTACTGCCTCGGATTGTTCTGGACCCCATTCCCACTTGACCCCCCCTTCAAGAGATGAATCAGGGGTCTAGTGATCTCTGCGTAGCCTTCAATGAACCTTCTGCTGTAATTAGTCAGTCCAAGGAGGCTCCTTAGTTCCCGCAGAGTTGTGGGGTCTTTCAGTTTCTGGAGTGCTTCCACTTTCTTTTCTTGGGGACAGAAACCCTGAGGAGTAATCTCATGCCCCAAGAAATTAACACGGGTTCTACAACACTGTGCTTTCTGAAAGGAAAGTTTTGCTCCGGCAGCCCTCAACTGTGTCAGAACATAACTGATCTCCGCTATGTGTTCCTCCACAGATGAACTTTTGATGAGGACATCATCTACATACGCCAGGTTACCCCTCGCACCCAGGTCGGGCATGGCCTTATGTAGGAAAATGTTGAATTCATTGCCGGAGTTGAGGTATCCGAAGGGAGTCCGGGTCCATGTTTACTGCTGGTCCCCAAAGGTAAAAGCCAGTTTGTATTGGTCCTCCCTACTGACAGGCACGGTCCAGTATCCATTGGTCAGGTCTATTGCTGTGAATACCTATGACCCCTGAATCTGGGCCAGCCCTTGGTCAATGTAGGGCAGAGGCCATCGGGAAGTATGGACCCTTTTGTTGAGCTCCCTAAGGTCGGCGCAGAGTCTCCACTGGCCGTTTGGCTTCAATATTCCCAGCACCGGATTATTGAAGGTGCTGTGTACTGGACGGATTATTCCGCGGGACTCAAGGTTCTTAATTATTTCAGTAAGGGACTCCATGAATGCGAGAGGCAAACGATATTGCTTCACAAACACTGGAGTCATTCCAGGGTCCATGGGAATTGTTGTGGTGTGGATGTTGGTGCGACCACAGTCATATGAGTCTACCGCAAAGAGATCTTGAAAATCCAAGAAAACTTGTTTCAACTTTTGCTTCTGTTCCAGAGTCACACAGGCATCAGCTAGGTTGACTCTCTCTTCCACCATCTGCCTGAAGCTTGGAAAGACTTCTGGTTTTGCTATCTCAGCGGCCTCCTCCAGCTGGGTGGAGAAGTCCCTGGTCAGGATGCTGATTTGGACTGGAGGCTTCGGTGGGAAAGGCAGCCCTCATGGACCTGGAAAATCACCTCATCCCTCCTGAAGTCACAAGTCACATCTTCCTTACCATAAGGGCAAGAAGTGTACACCAGGAAGTTCCCCCCATGCCGGGGGAAAATCCTGTCTGGTGTTGTATTGTCCTCACTGTCACTGTCAAAACATTCCTTGGGGATTGGTCCTAACAGTTAATTTCCTAAATCAATGGAGAAATGTCGGTCATCAACCGCCATTCCAATAATGGTACCTGCGGCTGGAGTAATACTCTGTAAGTCGCTGTTATCCACCTCTATTGGAATGGTGTCATGTTCTATGTTGACTAATGATGTTGGGTTTACCCCTAACCCTGGCTGTTGGAGAGAAGCATTTAGATGAATATAAGCATCAGGGTTTTGCAATTTTTGTCCTCTTTTAACTTTCACTTCCGGGGAGAATTGTCGGGTCCTTTCTGGGATGGTGACTTCCTCTTTGAGCTGAATTTCAAATGCATAAGGTAGCAATTGAGCTGACCTAAATGCTTTTTCTGGATCATCAAAGCCCATGGGATTATCCGCTAATCTGGACCAAGCTTTGAAGTTTATTAGGTCCAAACTAATGGCAAAGCGATTGAGAATGTCACTGCCTAAGTAAAAGGCGGCAGTGACGTCTCGCACGACCCAACAATTATGGACTATGCTCTTGTTGCCAATGGAGATTTTGAGCATACACCTGCTTGGCAGGAGATGTTTGGAATTAGGTGCTTCCAGGTCCATTTCCCATTTGTCTATCAGTTTGAATGTGCGAATGGCTGGATCTTTTGGGAGTTGGCGGAACATGGCTTCGCTGATGAAGCTCTTACCGTTGTTCACACACACTCGAGCGAGAACAGAGTCCCTCCCATCATTTAACTGAACAGGGATGAACAACTGCTCTCCAATTTTCTGAATATCAGCCAGGCTCTGAGCTGATTTCACATCTTTCTGGACTATAGGAGTGGGAGTTTCTGATTGTGGATTGGTAAAGAATTTCAGGGTGTTTCCTTCCAGTGTGGAATACCACCTTAAACTGGAAGGAAGGTTGATTTTCAGAAATAGAGAGGACCCCCCCACCACCAGTCTGTTGTCCTACTGCTATTACTGTCACGTCTGGAATGTGGCTATTCTGGAAGTGAAATTCTACTTGGTCAGATTTTTGTTCAACCATGTGGCATGTGCCGTTAAAACTAACATGGTTGACACTCTGTTTTAATTTTATTGGTCAGCTAGTCTGGGTCCAGAGGACCTTGTTTACGCAATCTATTAGGGGTGACAACCTTCTCAGGAGGTCATTCCCTATTAAACAAGGGGTGCCCTCTGGAGTCACTACTATGACCGGGTGTTTCACCTTGTGTCGCCCAATTTTAATGTCCAAGTCTGCAGTCCCCTCAACGGGAATTGCCTTCCCGTCAAAGTTCTGCAGTTGTCCAGGAAGAGAGGTGAGAGGAATTCGGTAATTCTCCCCCCTTCCTGCATTTAGTTCCTCAAAGGCCCTTTTGGACAGAAGGGTAGCTTGGGATCCAGTGTCCACCAGTGCCAAAATTGTACCCTGCCCCTGTACTTGTACCGGGGCATAGTATCTTCCCTCCTTCTCCTCAAGAGGGCACAGATAATGCACATTTTTGGACAACTGGTGGGCTAACTTTCTGGGTTTGGACATTGCTAGCGAAGAGATTTGGGCAGAATTCTGTGGAGAGCCTTGGGAATCTGAAAGAAAAAGTTGGCAACTGGAGATCAGAGCCATTGTGGGTTCCCCTGGTTCTGGTTCTGGGCCGCCCCCCCCTTTTTGGAGGCAGTCACCAGGATGGGTTTGACCCTGGGGATTTTGGTATTGTCGGTTCTGGGATGAGATGATGGGCGGCGGTAGCTCAGTCTCCACATCTCCCCAGTCTAGATTGGAATCCCTTGGGACCCATTTTTCCTTGGGAGGAGTTCCCCCATCTCTGAAGGAGAAGATCCTTTTCCCAGGATCTTCTGAGGATCCCTCTCCCTCAAATTGGAAGACCTGTACCTCCTCCACAAAGTGGGTCTGTTTGGGTCCTTTGTTTCTCCTTCCCCCCCTCTGCTCCTTGGGAGGCAGGCTTTCAGGGGCAGGAGATTTTGTTTCCGGTACCTGGTTTTCCAGGGGCTGTTTACAAGTTGGGAAGGAAGCTTCCTCCAAGGCTTTACACCCCCCTTCCCCTTGTGCCTCCTCCCTGGGAACCGGTGGGTTATCGGGGTGCTGCCCCCGTCATTGTTCTGGAGCACCAGGTCCAGAATTTGGGGCATTCTGCGGTGGCATGCTCATCTGAGGGTTCTGTTGAGCCCTCAGTATGTGACCCAGATCTCGTGCCATATTTTGGACCTGGCGCTCAAGTTGTGAAACCCGCTCAGGCTGATACGTGGCTCTATTTTCTCCCCAGGGCTGATCCCGGGAAGGGTAGCTATCCCTTCTCTGGTAGTACCCCTGGGTGGGAAGATTTTGGTACCCCTCCACCCTTGGCCTCCCCTGTCCTGGATTAGGTTGTCTGGGCTCAGGGAATTGGGGAAAGAAGGATGGATGATTTTGGGGCTGGAAATTGGGTAGATACCTGGGGAAAAAGTTCTGCCCAGGATTTGGAGAATTTCTGCCCTCCTGTGGGAAGTTGGGAGGGAAGTTCCCTGGGTTAGGTGATTAGCTGGATCCCCCCCCTTGGGCTGGAGGAGTCCACACATAACCCAGGATTGGTTGGTTTCCCTTGTAGCGGGGACTTACATAGTCAGGGGAGCGGGGGACCCCATTTGTGGGACTACCTCCTCAACTCCCTGTCTGTGACTGGCCCGAGGGCCTTCTAGGCTGTGAATTATTTGGTGCAGGCAGGTTTTTAGGCCCCCCCATCTCCAAATCTAAAACGGGGGCAACCTTTACCTCTGCCACCTTGGCAGCAGCAGGGATGCTGTTGGTTTTGGGGTTTTTCGGCGCATTATTTTTATTTTCGATGGGCTTCTGCACCTCATAGATCCGGGTAGCCTGTTCAATGACCCAGTCTAAAGATCTTTTCTCATGAAAATCTCTCACGAGCTGGGTCATTATGTATTTGGGTAAGGCATGGAAAAACGTATTGATACATTCTCTGCTATCCGTGCGCACCCTTCTGGTGGTCTGCGCAAAAGCACACTTTAATTCTTGCACAAACTCTTGTGGGGCCTGATCCTCCCCACATTGCAAATTGTAGGCTGCCTTGCGAGCCTCTTGAGGATTTCTGTGCACAGAAAAATGTTTCAAGATGGCCGCCCTGTATGTGGACCCCCTTGAATGGTTTTGATCCTCCAGCCCCGCAAAGAAACTGGAGTATTCTGGTGAGAAGGTCCACTTTACATATTGAATACAGCTTTGGCTGTCCTTCAAATGGAAAGTCTCCATCATTTGCTCATATATCTCCAAGTGTTCCCAAACAGAATACTTGGCGTTCTTATGATAAGGCGTGATGACACTCCTTATTGCCTTTATTTGTTTCAATGGGTCCTTAAGCAAGGCCCTTTTTGCCTTGTTGGCCTTTTTGGTTTGGGTAACCCTGGTCCATTCATTCTCCGACTCAGAAGCGCTGCTCCCAGAGGTGCCCGTCTGATCTTCCAGGTTTTCCCGGATTCTGCGAGCCTGGGATGGCTGGCAGAATGTGGGGACCTGTTCTCCTGTGTCCTGTGACACTCAGAGGAGTCTTCAGATCCCTCCTTGCTACCAGGATTCGCTGGGTATCCCCCCCACTGACCTAACTGGGCAGAGGTTTTCAGGATGCCCTTAATGGGCCTACTCTCCTGGGGTTCCCCACTAAATTGCACTGTGCTTGGGTGCCCATACCCGGATACCGGCCCATCCATTCCTGGGAGGTACTGGCCTATGAGCCCCATACTTCTAGCTGGATAGTAATCTGCCATCCCCGTGGCCCTGGGCTCATGTGCGGGAGGAGACATGGGGGTGGCAGAGTCCAGGGACTGGGGGAGATGAAGGCCTCTGGTACTAGGGCTCCTGAAGTTATGCTCAGGAGTTTCTCTTTCCCAGCGAACCTCATCTCTATCCGCCCCTGCTTCCTGTTGCAATGCAAGAGCCTGCGCTTTCAGTTCCTCAGTTAAGGCCTTACTAGACTCTATCAGTCTCTCCTGCATCGCTACCTGTTGCTGGAGCCTATCATTGGGCTGACAGAGAGCCTCATTTTCTCTCTGTGCCTCCTGATTGGTCCTGGAGTACTGGGCCAGTCTCTGCTGCAGGAGGGTTACCTCCTGAGCTGTGTCCCTATTGGCCTGCTCCTTTCTTGCCAGAGCATCCTCCACCCTCCTGGTGTGCTCTAACAAGTTGGTGTTCTTTTTGTAGGTCACCCAGTCCCTGGAGGGCCAGGTGATTTTCTTCCATTTTCCTTTTTAAGTGGCAGACTTCCTGGCCTAAGGTACCCCTTTCCTGACTAAGAGCCTGCATCTGTGCCGCCAGGTCGTCCCTTTGCCTTTGGAAGGCACCAGCTTTCTGGCGCTCCTGATCAAACTCTGCCTGGGTATCCACGTCTTTCAGAATCAATTTATTGCTTTCCTCTTTCTCTCTGTCTAATCGAATTTGCAGGGTGGCTACCTGCTCTGTGCATGCCCTGTTGAAGTCCAGTTGTTGCTCTAGCTTTTTCTGGCTCTGCAGAAGGGAGTCCAAACCTTCTTGGTACTCCTTCTGCAAGGCCAGAAATCTGGTATCCTGGTCAGCCTTCTCCTGTTGCAGTCTATCCATATCCTTTTAGTGATGTACTGTCTGCTGTCCTTTTCTGACTCCTGGCTCCTGAGCAGCATCTGCTCAGAAGAGTCCAGATCAGATTGGGCCTTCTCTAACGCCATCTGTTGCCTATTTGCCAGATCTTGGCCTTCAGCACATTTGTCCTGCATGGCTCCCATATATAGATACAAATATGCCGCTATCCTGGCAATCTTATTATGTTTATCTTTGGCTTTAGGGGACATATATAGTTCACTCAGGGCCACATGTAGGGGACCCTGATCTCCCCATATATCTGACCCTGTTTCAGTGACCTGTTGTGCGATTGCCTGCAACCAGACCATTTGGTCCTGATGAGTCCACTCACCTCTCACAAATATCTTAGTGCTCTCTGGCTATTTTCATATCTACCAAGGTCGTTATTCTGGAATTTGAGTTCCTTCCTGACTTACAGAAGTTTGTATTTTATTTTGCAAAACAGACCGTTTCCTTAGAGCGTTCCTTTGAGGAGTGCTTTACAGCGTAACACAGCGTGGTGATCCGACCGGATGTATGTCTCCCGTCAGTTAGCACACTGTATTAATCTGCACAAGTGATAGATCTAACCCAGAATATCCCGGCTCCAAACCCCCACTTTTGTAAGCGATATTCAATCAACACTACAGCCAAGTCAATGCCTAGTCTGGGATGCTGAGGAAAACCCTTATTAATGTATTCTTATGTCTAGTTCAGTACTCTGGATGACCACCCTTGTATAACACCCCCCTCTTAGAATCCCCCTGACCCCACTGAGCCAAGAAGTAGGTTTGTTTTGCAAATTAAAAGGTTTATTTGATAATTTAAACAATATATATATATCACACTTTATAATAAATTAATATCTGATAGTACACTTAGACATATGATGTTGATCAACAATGGGTAATCTGGCACTAGCACACTTCTTTACAATCAATGAGGAATTAGTATAGGATGGATAAAGTAGCAAAAATACTTTTATGATTTCAAGGGAAAAGCAATGAGGAATAAAATGCAGTACAGAAATACTTGATATGATTTTAGCAAAAGATAAGATAATCACTTTTTCTCTGGCAATTCACCCCCCTCCCCTATGCAATGTAAGAAATGGAAGGAGATGGAAATAGGAGCACACAGTTCTCAGGAATGCAATCAAATACAATACGAAATTCAGTTCCCCCCCCCAGCAAGCTTAGAGGAAACAGGTAGGAGTTTGAAACACAAGCCCAAGATGCTTTTTAAATGTGATGGCAATGGATGGGAAAATGTGCCAACTGATTTTGATTCCCTTTAGAGATTCAGGGTAAGTGAAAGATGCGTGTTGGTATTAGTTCAGGCTCACTTTAGCAATGCTCTATGAGTTATTACCAAGTTGCAAATGGATTTTAACAAAGGAGTTTGTTGGAAAGCCTAGATTCTAAGCTTTCGGATGAAAGTTAAATTTCGTTCCTAGCCCAAGCGGTTCCAGAGATACGGACGATTAAATAAAGGTAGATTTTCGGATTTAAAGTAAACTCAAAATGACAGGTGACAGCTTGCAGCTGCAGAATTGACAGGTGACAGTTGTGCAGCTTTAAAAATGACAGATGACACGATTTCTAGGAGGCAGTTCTACTTAGGTTAAAATAGTTTGGATTAGATTATTTTAACTAAGAGATTGGTTCTGCACAGTTCTGCTAGGTACTCACAATATAAATTTGAACTAGGCCTCGTCACGGATCTGGTGAACACGTCCGGCTGCGGTTCTGTCTGCTCGGCGGGTCAATCAGGCACTGGTTCTGCTCACAGCGATCTGGGTCAGCTCTGCTCTGCTCTGCTGGTCTAGCCTCTCTGGATTCAGCGGCCTCTGGTTCTGGATACTGCTCTGCTTTCCGGTCCGGATCAAGTGGATTCTGGATGTAACACTGCTTTCTGGGTACTGGCAAGAGTTCTTGGCAAAAGAATTCAGACGGCTCGCCCGGCTGTGGAATAGTTTGCAAATGATTTTGAGGCCTGCTGAAGAGGATTCAGCTGGTGGATTCAGGCCTCTCTGCTACAAATTCTGGAGTTAATTTCTGCTACAGGTTCTGGAGATTGATGGATTTGAAGTCTGGATCTCTGGATGTGAAGTCGTCGGTCAGCATGCTCCGCAGCAAATGGAATTGACTGTCTCTACCTGTCCCAGCAGTCTGTTTTTATGTGTTTTGAAAATGGGTGTGTGCCTGGGCCTAGCTAAGCATGCCCCTCTCTACTTGTCATTGGCCCAATTCTCCCCTCTCCCATGATTGGGGGAAGGAAATGGATTGTCATCATGATGAGGTCTGTTTATGGGTCAGAGGATCCTCCCCTGGTCAGTTTGCCCACAAATCTATATTTGATTCAAATACATCTTTCCCAGATATACAATTTGTTGAAATTACATGTGCACATTATATATTCCTTATGGTCCATGCTTGTCCGCCTCTGATCTTCCTGGGGGCTTGCATTCAAAAATGACAACATTTTGCGCTTTTTAACTGGTTTTGCAATATCGGACATTTACCCAAAATTACACACATGTGCGCAAGGAGTATGGACATTAATTGATGAAGTGTCAGATTTTTAACATGCAGACATTTGGAGTGAGACCCTATTTTCCGCTAGCAACCCCCCAGAATACACCGCAGGGTCCTAACGCCTCTCAAAATGTTCACAGAAAAATCACAAAAATAATGTTTTTACTTACATAATTCTGACAAGTCCGCACTATGAGTTATCTATCTTTTTAAAACTATCCCCTGGTCAAAAGGGGTGTGGCTTCCCACATCACAGGGTGGAATAACTGGTTTATCCACTTCCCCCAAGCCAGCTTGTTCACAGAGGCACAGCTGCCCCCCAGTTCCCCTAAGAGGAAGCCACTTTACGACGCCTCCAATATAACATTTGCCTGAGTCAAGGGAGTTGCATTGTTCTGTTCCTTCCAGTTCCCAGGTGCTCCACTCCTAATCTAATCAGAGAGGTGACAACTCCTTTTGGCAAGGGGCAGCAGGATGCAGCTAGGCCTGGGAAGAGTGGCTGAACAGGTTTCTCCTGTCGGGGGTAGTTGTCAGGCAGAATTCAGTTGCATTAAGCCAGGTTTCAGCTAAATGTCACTTTTTGTTCCCAGTTTAAATCACTTACAATTTTTACATATACATTAAATAATTACTTCCTTCAAGTCATTTCAGAATATAGTTTTACATTGTATCCACCTCTTAGCAAGTCTTTCCTTGGTCTGGTTTTGTTTCATTTGTGCAGTTTTACACAAAAGTCTGGTGGTTTTAAAACGCCAGCTTTCTGATAGTAGTGAGTACTGGTAATGCAACCATTTTTGGGATTAAGAAAATGAATTCCCCACAGTTCTGAGTTGCTTTTTTTGGCAATCAGCATTGCCATTCCCAATGGTTTCAGGCAACTGTGTGTGTAGCCCAATGGTGGTTTTAGGCAGTGCCCTCCTGTGCTCACAACATAGGCAAAAATGGGTGGCACCCTATTCTTCATGTTTTCCCTGTGCACCTTCTGGGGAGTTCTGGCCATCATGATGTTTTCCATGCCAGTACTGCACAGTTTTATGGTAGGGCTTGTATGCATGGGTAAAAACATCCCACACAATGACCTTACTTTGCCAAGTGACATTGAGATCGCGCAAGTGCAGGGGACAGGGAGGGAAAAGTGCCAGTGGAAAGGGGAGGGTGCAGTGCTGTACATGGGATCAAAACAATAACAAGAAGTGTGGCCAGCAAGTGGCAGGTGCAAGGGTAAGTGCAGACAGCAGATGTCCAAAAGTGCATGTAGGGTGACTGTAGGGTTACTGATACAGACCCAAGTGCAAGGTTTGCCGGGAGGCAGTGCAGGTGTGCAACTGGGCAGTAGGGAACTGGGCCTGAAATCAGAGGATAGCCAGGTGACCAGTGCAGTGTCAGACAGGAAATCAGCAGGGGATAGGAAGAGAGAAGGCAGGAGCAAAGAGGAAGGTTGAGTCCATTTTGTTTTTCCTGCCACTAACCCTTGTGCTGCTCTCTGCTTTCTCTTTTTCAGCCGAAGTGAACTGGATGGCAGGCAGCCCGCCGGTAAGTAGAACCTGTCCTTAGGGGTGTTTCTGTGTAGAGAGGTTATGTTATAGGCAATCTGCAATACACTACCACGTCTCCACACCCCTGTCTCTATGTCTGTCTGTGTTCGACTCCTGGCTTCCTCTGGGAGACTCCTCCTGCAACACCTCTTTCTAAGTAGTCCTCTCAGCGCACACAAATGCATGTGCGCACATAGGCACAAGGGCACACACATTGGGATCCTCTTACCAGGATAAATATATGTGACATAGTATTATTGTTATTCAGTAATGCAGAATTAATGCAGAGCTTTGAAACTCAGCACTGTCAGATGCCTTTAAAAATGTTGTACAGTGAAACATATATGAAGCAAAGTTGAATGCAATCTAAAGAACTATACAGAACTAAAATCAAACAAAGAAGAGTGATTAATCACTTTAGTTGCTGTTGGTCAAAAATAGGGCCCATGTATGCCATGCCCCCATTTAGGAGAAGTGTCCAATCAGGCCAATTGGGAACTATGGAGAATTCCCAGTAGATCGCTGCACACTGGGCCTCTTTTGTGTGGTATTTCCACATGTTCCCCTAGGAAAAGGGTTGGGCTTGCTGAAAATGTGTAATATGGGGGAACTTGGAGAATTATTTCCAGGACCTCTTTTGGTTCCCAGTCCACCCCTGGTGACGAGTGTGCAAACCCTTGTGCCAGTGAGTTGCAACCAATTGACTTTCAGCTCTCAGCGATGAAGGTTCCAACAGGTATCCCAAGGTTCACCCATTGACGCCTTCCTTGGGGATGAAGGATCTCTTGTGGTGAGAAAAACTGGGCACCCTTGTTGGGTGCTTTGGTCTATTGTCTACCAGGGTTAGACGGAATGAACATGGCATTTCATCTGGTGGTCAACCTGCACCCTCTGCTGTGGCTATGTCTATGCCCCTTCTAGTGTTGGTAAAAGAGTGACGGCATGGTAACTGCTGTATTTTCACTTTTCTGTTTTGTAATGCTCGAAAGGAGGCGGGATCGCTATGGCTTATCCCCTTCTTATCAGAGTCTGCACATGCGTATTGTCCCTTATCCTCGGTAGTGATGCTATGCATCCTGCCCTGTTAATCAGAAGTCATAGTTGGAAGAATTGTGATGTGTCATTGCCAGAGACAGAGTGGAGCTGCTGCTGCTGAGAGTTGCGGTTTGCTGAAGGGACTCAGCTGCTGAGGTCCTGGCTTGATTAGCGGTACTGCCCAAGAGTCTCGACCAACTCTATCCCCTGTCTGCTTTTCAGCCCACTGGTAAACTCTCTCAACCTTGGCTTTCCTCTCATCTCCGTGCTATGCAATGTCTCCTCCGCCGCCTGGAAAGGCTTTGTCTTAAAACAAGATCTTTATCTAATCATTCTCCCTATTTCTCCTATCATGCCCTCTGCGATAACTGTCTCACTTCTGCCAAATGTGCTTATTTCTCAGATCTTTTTCATACCCAATCTGCCCATCCTAGGCATCTCTTTCAAACTTTAACACAGCTTCTTTCTCCTCCTTCTCCTGATTACTCTATTAATTCTTCCCTGTCTGCATCTGACTTGGCTCACTTTTTCTCTTCTAAAGTTTACTCTCTGCAACAAGATATTCTACATTTTCCCCCTTCAACTCCTCCTACTCAATCGGCTGTCACACCAGTTTCAGACTCTGATATTCTACTTCTGCTAGCCAAAGCTCAAGCCACAGTAACTCCTACTGATCTTATTCCATCTGCTCTTATTCCTAAGGTTTACCCTCTTTCTATAACATATCTTGTCTCCTTCTTCAACACCTGTCTTTCTACCTCTGTTTTCCCTACAGCCTTTAAGCATGCAACTATCATCCCTTTATTGAAAAAAACGGCAGCAAATTCTCTGATTGTCTCTAACTTCTGTCCCATCTCCCTCCTACCCTATCTTTCAAAACTCTTAGAGCGCCTTGTGTACTCTCAGATTTCATCCTTTGTTACTGAGCTATCCCTCCTTCCTCACTTCCAGTCTGGTTTTCGTCCTTGTCACTCTACTGAGACTGCTCGAATCTGTGTACTCAATTCTCTTCTTACAGCTTGCTATTCTAAACTCTACCCTTTTCTTAAACTTCTAGACTTATATGCTGCTTTTGAGACTGTCGATCATGCTTTGCTCTTGGAATCTCTCTCTTCCTTCGCTCTCAGGGGTTCTGTTCTTTCCTGGTTTTCTTCTTATCTATCTAATAGAACTCCATCTCCTGGGCTGGCCAGATCTCTCCACCTCTTTCCCTTGAGATCGGAGTTCCCCAAGGATCAGTCTTGGGTCCTTTTCTTTTCTCCCATTACACCTCTCAAGTTGCAGCTATAATCTCCTCCTTTGGTCTCTCTCATCACTTTTATGTCGACGACACTCAACTCTTTCTATCCTTCTCATCCTTCACTCCGGAAATCCATCATACCTTTACAGCCTGTTTCTCTGCTATCAAAGCATGGATGGCTTCTCATTTCCCCACTTTAAACACAGGGAAGACAGAGGTTCCATTCCTCCCTGCTAACAGTCTGCCTCCTCATCCACCACCTCCCTTTCTATCCTTTCCTCCCTCTAATCTATCAATTTCTTACACAGCCCGCAACCCTGGCCTCTACTTTGACTCTACTTTGACTCCAATCTTACTTTTGCTCATCACATCTCTCTCACTTCTCGTTCTTGCCGCTTTTACCTTCATAATATTCGTAAAGTTAATCCTTTCTTCACTTTTCTATCCACTAGACTTCTCATTTACTCTTTAATCATTTCACGACTCTTCTATTGCTCCACCACTCTCTTTGGCCTCCTGCGTTCTCGTCTTGCTTCCTTGAAATCCATCTATAATTCTTCTGTTTGTCTACTTTGTCTTCTCTCCTATCGAGATTCTATCACCTCTTCTCTGGCCTCACTTGGCTGGTTACTCTTTCACTCTCAACTCGAATTTAACTTTCGCTGCTTAGTTTTTAAATCTCTCTATCAGCTTGCACCTGACATCTTGCTGCACTCTTATCATTCTATTCTCTATCTCGTTCCCTTGACCCTTCTCCTCTCTTTAGACTGAGCGTCCTTCATCCTCCATGTGCTCAGTCCCGTTTCAGGTCTTTTCAGCTTCTCGCTCCTTTACACTGCAATGCTCTCCCATCTCTCCATCTGCTCTATCACTGACTATTCTCTCTTTCGTCCTTCTTTAAAAACTCATCTTCTTCATTGCCCCTGATTGCCTGCTACCAGTAAGAATTGATGTTCTGATTTATTTTTCATTCTTTTTGTAATGTAACCTGTAATAATGTGAACAGGGGAGGACTGGGAACCAAAAGAGGCCCTGGGTATGATTTTCAAAGTGGCCCCAAATTACAGATTTTCAGCAAGTCCAACCCTTTTCCTATGTGAAAATGTGGAAATATCACACAAAATAGGCCAAGGGTGCAGAGGCCTACCGGGAAATCTCCAGAGGTCTCTGTAGGCCCGTCCAACCCTGAATGTGAAGCGCTTTGGCTTAAGGCTCTGTATAAAATACAATAAAACACAAATACAGAGTGGATTTCGAGGTCCAAGAAAGAAGGTCTCTTGCTGTTGCTTGTGTGTCCATGCAGAGAAGGAACATATATTGTAGCTTCACCTGCGAGTGACCCACTGCTGCTGGCTTGGGCTTTGGAAGGCATCATGCCATCCAATTCCCTCTCTATCCCGCCCCCGCCAACTTTGCTTGTGGATTTTCAGGGACCACCGGTTGCATGCTGACTGGTGCCTTCACCCACTCACTACCACACAGGTTATGGGCTCCATGTTGAAATTGAAAGCAGTTATGTACACATGTTCCCTTACTCACTTATGCTACAACAATGGTGAGTGGCTACAGAATCCTGCAGCTCTCGTCAGGACATATGTTTCTGTTATCCTTTTTCGGCCCTCATCAGTACAGACTTTCCATTTCTGTGTCCATCTGACCAAAGCTTTTTTCCATTCCTTGCATGAAGTGGAGCTCTGTCCCTCTTCTAACATGTCTTTTGAAAAGTCTACAGAAGGTTCCCCTGGTCCCCACTATGCCCACACACTGTGGGTCCAAGCAGGGAGGTGCTCTGGGCCCCAACCTGTCATAGACTTGATTGCCCACCTAGCTCGTATTGGCATCCTTCCGATGTTCTACTTCGGATCTGTTACTATGGTTCCTCACTGCTCTCACTATATTAAACCATGCCATGCTGTGTTCATAATCGTTTAGTAACAAGATACTAGCAGTGGATCGTGCATGTTGCACAAATTAAAATGCAACAAACATGCATATTTACGCCTTCACGTACAGGCAGCCAATGCAGTGGACAGGAACACCTGCAATTCCACCTCTAAGGCAGCCACCCAAGCCTCCTGCGTACAATTGAAGGCCAGCTGCACTGCTCAGGTCCTTAGAAGCCCACACATGCACAGACCATTCATAAGGATTGGGAGTGTGCAGGTGGCATCATGCTCAGATAATGGTGCCCTTCAGTAGGTATGATCCACAGACTCCTCCGGTGTTTTAGCTCCCCAAGTGCGCAGCTCTACGGAACAGACAAACTATTAAGGAGCACTTCTAAGGTGGCATCTGGCTAGCTTGTTCTCACCGTTGACATGGCAATCTTAAGCGTCGCTTGCTCCCCTTCTTCATGCCATGGGGATTTCACTACTGCAAGCTCTACTCTCACTACCCTTCTCTGTTCCTGTGGAATCCCCCAGATTTTTACACCAAAAAAAGCCAGCATATTTCATAGGAATCTATTGCAAATGCTGAATGCCATGCATCTACGGCAGGTGGCATTTACTCAATTTGCACTGCGAAGTGCAACAGTAAGTAGTAAAGTTGCTTTTGCTTGAAATTTGCACAGACGTTTTGCACATTGTAGTACACATGTTGAAAAGTGCCCAGAGGGCACCTGTTGGCACCTAAGTTTAAAGATAACAGGTCCCATCTACCCATTTATCCTGCATACGGCAGCAAGACGTATCCTTGGCCTTAAGCTCAGGGACTGCATCTCTGCCGCACTAAAAAGTCTTCACTCGCCCCCGGTGGCTGTACCGATTAAGTTCAAATCCCTCTGCATCATCCACAAGGCTGTCTGGGACCGGGGACCACACCATCCTCATCTTTATCTCAATAAATACTCTTCCTCTATACCACTTGGTTCCTCTGGCACCAACTATTTGTGTGTAAACCGTTTTGCTAAGCAGGGGGTCACTCACTTTCCTCTGTGGGCTCCCTCCTTTGGAATAACCTCCCCCTCTCCCTGAGCCTTGAGCAGGAATTTCTCAAATTCCCGAAGCTCCTTAAGACTTTCCTCTTCTCCTCCTCCTTCTCTTCTCTGCTAATCCCACAGTTGCTGAATCGGTGTCCTTGGCGATTATGCATCCTGGGGGCCTTGACTTCCTGTGAGGAAGTCGACCACCCGCACGGGCAGAGTGCACTCGCCTGGGCTTTTTTGATTTTTTAATAATGAAAATGAATGATGTGAGATCAGCCTGCGAGAATTGTGTGAGGCTATTCCGTGCACATTTCATCTGCTTCCTGCACAAAAAGCATAGTCTTGTGTACTCTGGGAAGACACAGCCTACAGGCCCCATCTTCCCCTGTCATGTTGAGATGGAATGTGACAGCCCCCGGTACATCAAAACATCTCAGGAAGGGGGATAGGCACACCTTTGTCCAGAAATGGGCAGCCTAACTTAAATATCAACAGCTCCATGGATCTGCATTCCTTTTGTCTAATCCGGCTGGTGGCGGTGCATACTAACGAGATCATTGAAGCAAGCCTAGAGGAGGTACTTGGGTGCCGGACAGACAACAGGAAAGGCAGGGCTAAGTCCCCCTTTGTATGCAATGTGTCAACTTGAAGCTAGTTCCCACCTCTCTCTATGAAAGGCAGTGAATGGCCTGCCTGGGTCCAGCAGTTACTGCAGGTGTCCCTGCAGAACAGACCCCTTTCAGAGGGACGAAGAATGTGATTTGGGAGAGACATGAAGTCTCCTCCCATCACAAACTTCAAGGGAGACCTGCGTTTTAATCAAGAGTCACAGAGGGCTCAGTTAGCCAGAGAGACACTTTGATCTACAACAGACAGGAAGACAGGTGAGACTTAGGTATGTGCTCTCACCCCTTGTCTGTCCTGTTGCACAACACTCTGGTCTTGACATCCTGCATAACAGAAGATTGTTGGTGGGGACACAGGATTGGTTCATTAAGGTATGTTGTTATGTTATGTTATAGAAACTTAGTAAGCACACGTACACCCGGAGGCATCTTGCGCTGGCGAATGGAAGGAGAACAAGTAAGCATAACCACATCAGAAAACCTAGCTAAAAGAGAGTAGTTTTTAGCAGCCTGCGGAAGGTGAGGTGATCTTCAGTAGCACAAAGAGCAATAAGAAGATCATTCCAAGCTCTAGCAGCAACCACAGAAAAGGCACAACCTCCCTTGCTCGGCAGACGATAGCGGGGAACTGCAACAAGAAGCGCAGATTGAGATCTCAACAGACGGGTCGGGACATAGTGAACAAACTTGGCTTGAAGGTACTCGGCACCCATGCCATAAAAGGCACGGTGCACCAAACACAAGGATTTGAACAAGATCTGGCTGGCCGCAGGAAGCCAGTACAGTTGGGAAAGGTGGGATCCAAAAGGAGGGTGAAGTATGGAGCGAGCGGCCACATTCTGCAGTAATTGAAGCCTATTAATCAGGTAGAGTGGTTGAGCCAAATAAAGGGAGTTACAATAATCAAGGATGCTAAGAACCAGAACTGCCACTACCAGTGCCTGGCATTCGGCGGGAATGAAGGGCAGGACTTTCCGCAGAATGCTGAGTTTGAAATGCCCGGCCCTGCATACACTGGCCACCTGGTCATCCAGGGCAAGAGAGGCAGAGATTTTTACGCCAAAATTCCGAACCGATTGGACCGGGAGAGGAAGAGGGCCCAGACTAGATGGCCAGAATTGCGAGGTCCAAAATAGTTGAGGAGATGTAGTGCCCACAACCAGGATCTCGCTCTTACTGCCATTAAGCTTTAGCCAGTTGCTCATCATCCAATGCCCCAGATCCTCCAGTCAGCTCTGTGAGCCGAGCTGCAGTGTCGGCTTGAGTAAAGTCAAGGCGAACTAGGATCTGTGTATCGTCCGCATATGAATAGTAACGAAACCCATGCGCCTGGATAAGAAACAGAAGAGGTCTGATATAGATAATAAATAGAATAGGGGACAGTGCAGAACCCTGATGGACACCACAAGGAAGTGTAACCAAGCCTGAATGAAAAGGAGGAAGAGAAATAGACTGGGAGCTATTGGACAGGAAAGAAGTGAACCAGTTGAGGACCCGGCCAGAGAGGCCAGCGTCAGAAAGATGAGAGAGCAGGATGGAGTGATCAACCGTGTCGAAAGCAGCTGACAGGTCTAAAAGCAGGACTGATCCAACACCACCCTTGTCTACCAGACACACCAAGTCATCGAGTATGGAATTCAGGATGGATTCAGTGCCCCTACCGGGCCGAAAACCAGACTGAAATGAGTCAAATAAGTGGGAGGATTCAAGAAAACTAGAAAGAAGGGGGGACACCACTGCTTCCATCAACTTCATGAGGAAGGGGAGGAGTGAAATAGGATGATAGTTAGACAGTACATCGGGGTCAAGAGAAGGCTTCTAAAGAAGAGAAACTACCAGGGCATGCGTAAGACATGGGGGAATAACTCCACTATAGAAAGAGATATTAACAGCAGTGGTAATATGCTCAATCAAATTGACAGATGCCTCCTTTAAAAGAATAAGGGGTATAGCATCATCAGGAGATGCAGATTTAAATTTCGAAATCGCCAGAACTACATCAGAGTTAGAAAACCGCGGGAAAGAGGACCAGGAGGCATACGACAGAGGGCAGACAGTAGCAATTGTAGAATATGTGAGCAGTGGCAGGCTATCCTTTGTGGTCGCGAATGATTGAGATTGTTTCCATAAAGAATACTGAAAGAGAGTCGCTTAGCCTGCACCAATCACTGGGGCCCATTTGGCTTTAAGGGAGGGCTGAACCCCTCACTTGACAGATCATCCAACGACTTTGAAAGGAGTAAGAGGAGGGACTCATGTGGACGAAGCTGAAGGTACAGTCTACCTTACATCTTCCGCCAGTGAAGGAAGGCTAGGTGTTTCAAGAGGGATGCAAGAGCCCTCCCTTAAACATCTCCCATGGAACAGAAGGAGATACAGGACTCAGAGGACCCGTCCAGCAGCTGTATAACCGGTACCCAGCCAGCACACAGCGTGCCCTGATGGGTTCTGTCAGAAAGTTTCCAAGGTGGGAACTGCCGGAGAGTCTCTGTACAAACGACAAGGCTGTTGTCTGCAATCACACTCCTGAGCTTTGGTCCATCTGCCTTGAAAGGATATGAGCCCTGCGAATAAGCTAGGAGGAGTGCCACACAAGAGTCCTCCAGCATTCATCTTTTAAGGAAGTTTTCGAGACAGTCGAATCCTCGAACCACATCTGGCTGTACCACTGACTGTTGTCACACCGCAATCACAAGAGCCCCCTGAACCACCTCGACCAGCATTCCAGATCTGCCAACCAGCACAGAGATGACAATTCTTGGCCCTGAGCCACCGTGCCGGACAGCCTGCAGACGTCCCTCCAGCCTCACTTGCCGAACTGCCTGCCGCTTGGTACCCGCAGCTGTCTCCCGCCATTGACTCTGTCTCAAGGGCTGCAAAGCATCCTGGATCCGACTCAACGCTGTCGTGCACCAAGAACTTCTCCAGCACCAGGTACATTGGGATTCCGCCCCTCTGGTTCTTTCTCCCGAATGAGGAAGCAAATTTGAGTGGGCACCACGGGGATTTCACGTCTTTCTGGTGTTAACAGAAGTCTCTACCGAGATTAATCTTTATTAGAAGGTTGAATCCTGTATACAGGAGCTGGCTGAATAAGACCTGGAGACACCCAGGCCCAAAATTACAACAAGGAGCAAAGATTAGGTGAAGACCCAACCATACAGCCGCTCTCTGGAGTCCCAAATTGGGTTCTATAGTAGTTGTAGTTCTGCTCAATGTGAATCCTTTAGTTCAAATTCTTAATGAAATATGAAAGTCAAAATGGTGGTTTTCCATCAAGTGAAAAATATTTATTTCATACAAAGAGGTGGCAAATAGCCACCAGAATATTCTTCATGAGGAAGAAATTGCCATTAATCATTCTATCCGTAGACTTCTATTGTGCCAATGCATTTCGGAATATAACATCCTTCATCGGGGCAAGTCTAAAAGGTGATTTTCAAATGCAATCATATCAACCATTTCGTAGTTATTACAAAATTAAACAAATTTCCATATTTTGAACAACACCAATATATCAACATCAACAGTCATCATCCAAATAATTGAAAAAGTAAAACAACACATACCGGGCCACGTAATGAGCCGGAACAGAAGGTAGATCCAAAAAAAATAAATAAGAAAAACAAATCAATATGCAGGTAAATCAAGACATCTTGTAACTAAAAATGGAGGTAATCGGGTCTTTACCTGATTTCGGTGAGTAATGGCGGAAACTATTTTCCGGAGTGCAAGCTGCTTCCACCGAGTGCGGAGAGCAGGTGCTGTAAACGGTAAGAGAAAAACTCTATAAAAGACTTATTCTAGGTGTGCCTAATCACTAATAGTAAACTCGGGTGGTAACTTACCCTATGTGGAGAACGAAGCGGAGGAGTTCTCCCTGTGCCTACTGAAAGCAGACTGTCTTCGTTGCATCGGCGCGTTGCCGAGCAACCTGGATTTTGTAGGACACGTGATTGAAGGCTAAGTGCCTTCCTTATTTAGACACGTTGCCGAGCAACCCGGCATGTGATCACGGCTCCATGACAATAGGCACGAGCCGTGACCAATGTCAGGAAACTGTTCGATGAATAGTCTACAATCAAAATTGCTTACTAAGTGGCCCTCCTGGGGTAGAGGCGAAAAAAGTCAACACCTTAAAAGCGGAATACGTGGATTGTAGTCCATAGACATAGAAAAAATACTAAGAAAAATTACTGAAAACTACAATAATGGGCGTTCCTGACTAGGATGGATGGAGCCTAGGGATCAGCTCAAAGGCTGTGCTATATATGGAAACAAGTGTCTACATGCCGCTAGTGGTGTCGTCTAGATAGACGGCACCTTGGGTCCTGGAAGAGAGGACAATTGGAGAGAACAATCAGGTAAAACACAATTAAAGTGAACGCAATTAGAGAAAACAGTGGTAGTTGATCTCCTCGTTTAACCCATTAGGTGCCAGACTTCCCAGTTTGTCGATCCAATACGTCTCTCTGCGATTCAAGCGTTGGCCTAAATCTTCGTGAGGGCTATTTTTGGTAAGTACCTCCAAAATCACAAATCTTATTTGTGACACATTATGTCCATTGGAGATCCAATGCCGAGCCACGGCTGAATTAATGTTTGCATTACGAATGCATGACCGATGCTCTCCCCATCTCAACTTGGCTGTTCGTGTCGACTGTCCTACATAGAATTTCCCACAAGGGCATTTAATACCATAAATAATATTGCTACTGTCACATGTGGCAAAAGTCTTGAGCAAAATCTTCTGCCCCGTCCTTGGATGGTTAATGGAGTTTCCTTTTATAACAAAATCACAGTTAACACACTGTAAACATGGAAAAGTCCCAGTCCGCTGTGTCATTGGTTTTCTCGCTGTTAGTTTTGTT
Source organism: Ambystoma mexicanum (assembly GCF_040938575.1). Classification (NCBI taxonomy): domain Eukaryota; kingdom Metazoa; phylum Chordata; class Amphibia; order Caudata; family Ambystomatidae; genus Ambystoma; species Ambystoma mexicanum. The sequence continues at coordinate 1,191,119,874 of NC_090921.1, read as the reverse complement.
TGTACCAGCTCATCTCTTAAATTCCTACTTCGTTGGTATGCAAAGATTGGTTTTTCACTAAAGATATCTTGAACTCGGGTATCATTTTTGAAAATCTCCCAATGTTTCATAATAGTTTTCTTAATCTTTATGCTTTGTGTGGAGAACTTAGATACGAATACCGGTGACTTCAATTCTCTTTTTCTTTTGGAATTCTGTTCTAATAAAAGAGTCTCCCGAGGTAAAGCATCAACTCTATCTGATGCCTGATCAAGTTCATCCTGCTTGTATCCCCGAGCCAGAAATTTCTCTTTCATTTCCATCTGTTGTGTCCTGTAATCTTCAGGATCACTGACTATTTTCTTGACTCTCAGTAGTTGGCTGTATGGCAGGTTCTTCAGTAAACTCGGCTGGTGGAAGCTGAGGCGGTGCAGGAGATTGTTTCGATCTGTCGTTTTCCGAAATAGTGAAGTGCTGTAGCATGCAGATTTCTTGTGAACTTGTACATCAAGGAATGTTATGATTTCGTATGAGAACTCTCTGGTGAACTGTACCCTCTGGTCGATATTGTTCAGATACATGAAGAAAGTTTCAAAAGACTCTTGTGTACCTTTCCAAATCCCAAAGATATCATCTATGTATCTCGTCCATAGACGAATGTCATTCTTCCATTCCTGTTTGTTTAATACATGGTCAGTTTCAAATTTGTGCATGAAGCTGTTGGCATATGAGGGTGCCATAGTAGCTCCCATCGAGGTCCCTGCTACCTGTAGAAAAAATTGATTTCCATACTGAAAATAGGAGTTCTCAGCAACAAATTGTAATAATGCCAGTATAAATTCTTTTTGGGCACGTATCTCAGGTGCTTTTAGTAGCAACCATTCTACTGCTTCCATCCCCAGATCATGGGGTATCGAGGTGTATAAACTTTTCACGTCTATAGTGAACATCAGATCTTCAGGCGCAGGTGTCAATAAGTTCAGTTTCTGCAGGAAGTGGGTGGTATCCCTTGTGTAAGTGCTAGTCTTTTGTATCAAGGGCTGTAGGAAAAAATCTATATAAACTCCTAAGGGTTGGTTAATGCTCTCTATCCCTGCAACGATTGGTCTACCAGGTGGTTTCATGGCGTCTTTATGGATCTTCGGTAATGTATAAAAGTTGGGGATCCTTGGGTGTTCATTCAAGAGAAATTTCTGTGTATGCTCGTTAATCCAATCCAATTCAAATGCCTTCGTTAGGAGGCTCTTCAGATTCTGCTTGATCGAGAGGGTGGGGTCATGCTCCAAACTCGCGTATGTGGTCTGGTCTTGAAGCTGTCTTTTACATTCAGCGTCATAGTCACAAGAATTCTGAATAACCAGGGCTCCTCCCTTATCCGCAGGGCGAAAGGTAATGCTCTTGTCACTAAATAGATCTCTAATCAATCTCATCTCGTGTGGTTTCAAATTCCTGTATGGAGGATTTCTGTAGCTTATACGTTCGAGGTCCCGGGTAACTAATCTCTGAAATATTTCTATGGATGGTACTGTAATTGGTGGAACAAATCCGCTTTTAACTCTAAATTCTTGAAAATCTGGAATCTCAGTCGGATTCTCATGGGTCTCTAGTTCATTGAAGAAGACTTTTAGTTTGAGTTTGCGAACAAACTTATAAAGTTCTATCTTTGTGTCAAACAAGGTGGTACCGTAAGTCGGTACAAAGCTTAGACCTTTCTGTAGAGTCTCCTCTTCTGCCTTGTTGAGTCTCCTATCTGAAATGTTAACCACTAACTTTTCTTGTGTTGTAATCTCGTTAAGGGTTTGTTTCTTGCGTTGCCTCCTCCCCCTGCGGGTTCTTTTCGACGAACGCCTAAAAAAGATACAGCGGGTGGGGCTCGCGTTGAAGGGCTTGTTGTCTGTGCTAGGTTCTCTATGTTTTGTTCTGCTGGAGTATCAAACTCTCTTTGGGCTTCTGAGTCGGAACTGGAGGTGTTGTCGGATGTGTATTTAAATGGTTTCTTCGGTGTAGCTTGGCTGTATTTGTCCATCCAGGTATATACCTCGTCATTAATGTAATCATAGGTATCTCTTCTAAATTTCTTAATCTTCTTTTGCTCCAATTCAGACTTGTAGTCCTCAAGTTTAGTATTGACCTCTAGTAGTATGTTATCATAATCTTCTTTTCCAAGTGTATCAACTAATTCTTTCTCTATTTCCTCAATTTCCGTCCTCAGGGTTGTTAAATTCTTTGATAACTCTTGGATAGTTAGCAAGATCAGATCCAATGAACAATGGCAATTTCTTTCTCCCGAATGCCCATAGAGACAGTTATGACCCTTTGCCCCCATGGTGCTGGAACCAAATAACCTTGAACAGTAAGACTGATTACTTTACCAACTACCCTCCTGTCAGTATCCAGAGTGCATCCCTTTCCTTCGTGAATCTGTCTGTCCTCTGTGTTCCTTTACAGGGTTTGACGTATTTGTAGTGTGCTAGAACTGTCTGTTGTAGTAATAATAAAGTACATATCTTTATACAACCTTGACTGGACAGTCCCTTTTATCATTGGGTAATAATTGTATTTTTGCTGTGTTGCAACTAATCAACGATCCACGAACTTGCGGAGATAAGCCTGCCGTTCCGTCCACGTTACCAAAATTGGACAATGATTTCTTTTAATTCACTTGTATTCCAATCTGTTCAGATCCCTCCTGGTGTAGTAGAGGTGTGGGGTTGATTGATGGTTTAGAAACCGATATTGATCCCTGGATCACCAATTCCTCCCAGCTCCCAGCTCCTGTCTATCCCCAGCACTTACATTTCACACCCTCCACCCTGGAGGCTCACACTTATACCTACCAGCGGCCCCGGCTGTGTAGCACTCAACATTTCTAGCGCTTCATCTATGGCTCACCCACAAGCTCAGACTCCCCCAGCACTTGCCCCCTCTTCCCTCTTCCTTTCTGTACTTGCACATTCTGAATGCTCACAAGGCAAAGTAGATTGGTACCTTCCCCCTCTTCTCTTAAATATTATTGTTGTAATGTATTTGCCACCCTCACTCCCTTCCTGTGGGTGCTTTGAAACAGTATTTTCTTATTGTATAAGCGCCTAACAAGAAAACAATAAATAAATAAATACACCTGTGCAATTTACACCTGGAAGAAAAACAATGTCCTCCATTGACTTCATCTGGAAGGTTCTAACTCTTCAAGCAAGCTTATTCCAAAGTAAAAAAAGCTCTCAAATTCCACATGCACTAGCTCCCGCCTCCCTGTCTGTTTTAAGCACCCTAATTGTTAGAGAATGGGAAGTAGGACACTCCTTGATACAGACAGTGAGGCAAGAGACTCTTTGAGAGAGACAAGCAGGGAGGACACTCCTTGATACAGGCGGGAAATTTGGACACTGCGATACAGACAGAGAGGTATGAGAATCATTGATAGAACAAGGCCATGATTGATACCGACAGGAAGGTAGGTGACTCATTGATCAGACAGAGAGGTAGGAGGCTAATTGATAGAGGACGGGAGGTAGGAGACTCCTACACCCAGACAGGGAGATACAAATCTCATTAATAATTAATACAGACAGGAATGCAGAAGACTCTGCATATTCATTGATACGGACAGAGGTATGAGTCTCATTGAAAGAGAAGGAGAGGAAGGATAATCCTTCATACAGTCATGAGGGTAGGAGACGTGTTGATAGATATAGGGTGGAAGAGAAATTCTTGATACAAGCTGGAATCAAGGAGACTCGGTGATGCATACAGAGAGGTAGGAGACTCCTTGGTAGAGACAGGGAGAAAGGCAAATCCTTGATATAGACAGGAAGGAAGGAGATTCTATGATACAGGCAGAAAGTCAAGAGACTCATTGATAGAAACAGGGATGAAGGGCAATCGGTGATACAGACAGGAAGGCAGGAGACTCATTGACACACTAGGAAGATAGGACATGCATTGATCAGACAGAGAGCTAGGAGGTTACTTGATAGAGGACGGGAAGCAGGAGACTCTTATATCCAGACAGGGAGATATAAATCTCATTACTGTAGCCTTATAGACTAAGGGAGGGGCCATCATTGCAGGATAATGACCCACAACCAATTTATGACCCAAGACAAAGTAAATGTCCATAAGTTGGGGAAGGGTCCTTATCCCAAGCAATAAGTAGGCGTCTCCTACTTTTTACTATGCAGATGACACCCAAATCATATTTAAGATATGAAAAGAAATCTTCAACCCCACCCCGACCTTGCCTCAATGCCTCACAGAAATTGAGCACTGGATGATGGCTAACCACCTCCTTCTCAACCCTGGAAAAACTGCAATCGTCATCTGCGGGAAGACTGCCCTCTTCCCCACAACCAACCCCTTGGCAGTCCTACCTACCCCCCTCCCCCCGGCTCCATCACATTAAAGAACCCTAGATGCACCATGGATGCAGATCTGACTCTATCACATCACATCAACTCTTTGTCAAAATCATGCTATCTACACCTACACATTCTCTGATACATCTTCCCCTACCCTACCTACCCTCACAGATTTGCCACAATCACGACCATCGTTCTCTCTTGCCTAGACTACGTCAACTCCCTTTACCTGAACGCCCCCGCATCTAAAGTCAGAAAACTCTAATGGGTCCAAAGCACTGCAGCCAGGGTCATCCACGCCATAGGCCCTAGAGAGCACATCACAACCGCCCTCCATCCGTGTTCTGCACTGGCTACCTGCCGAGCATTGGTCCACCTTCAAGGCTTTGTGCATCACCCACCACACAACACAGGCCCAGAATATCTACAACACAAGCCCACTCCCTACAGACCCAAAAGAATCCTGAGATCAGGCACAGCTCTCCTCCTTGTCATTCCTTCTGCCAAATCGACTAGAATAGGGGAATCTGCCTTCTCTGTCCAAGCTCCCACAATATGGAACTCACCTCCACCAAACTTCCACCTCCACCCACTTGAGCTCCTTCCTGCAACCACCTGTTCATTCCCAGGTTTAAACAGTCCAGAGCTGGAGGGTCCAGCTTCCCTGCCTTGGTGGCCACGCTTAGGAACTCACTCCCCCCATCCATCAGGTCAAACCTCTCCTCCGAACTATTCTGGAAACAATTAAAGACCCACATGTTCAACTAAGCAGCGCACTGCTAGACCTGCTTGTTATCTATGTACTTTCTCTCCTGCATGTAACTAGCGCCTAGATGCCTCAGGGCTAAGTGCACTCATATAAATGCAAAATAAATCAATTCCTTTTAGCATCCACTGCATAGAGGATCACCTCGCCTGCCAGAAGCCACTTAGGACCTGGCTGTTCCCACCTGACTCCTGACTGACCTAATCTGCCTCTGGTGTGAACTTCACCCCCAGGCAAGTAGGTGGGGGTATCGATGAGTCAGATAAGGAGACTCCACAAAAGTACCGAGCACACACAGAAAGGATTCCCATAGACCCTTGTGACAGGAACGGCACTCCTTCAGCAAAAAAAGTAATCACCCATGACTCATGGATATGTATCGCACTCCCTCCGGATGGAAATTAACTGTATCCTTCCCAAGGCATGGCCACCCACCCGCACACATCTGCAATCACCAGCTACCTGATCTCATATCGCACATCACTTCTGCCACTAGAATGCAGCTAAATCACATGATAAGAATTCGGTCTAGCTTGAAAAATAATCAGTCTCATTGACTCGATACTTTCCCGGTAGCCATCACAGCACCAATCCACAAGCCAGCTCTACATGGGTCACTAGTAGGGGCTTAGCCACCCTTACCTTTCCTACACATGCATTCTAGATTCCTCCAACCAACCTCTCATACCTCAGACTACAGTCCTCCAAGGGCGTTCATCAACAGTGCTTTGAGGCCATACCAATGGCACTAGGCGCTGTACAAATGATATATTACATTACATATCACATTACATCAAATCTGAGATAATAAGTAGCGCCGAGAAAATCTACATTTTAAAGGCAAAAGAAAACATAGTAGCAGGTGCACAGTGGAGTGTATTTGGGGAAAAAGAAACAAAACAGTGCAGGCTTCAGAAGAGCAAAAGATCTAAACTGATGAAAAGTAGCCAAATCTGTCAAGCAAAGAGACACACTCTTTTTTTATTTATGATATCAAATAGGGGTCAAACGTTGGTTGTCAACGGTGGAGGAAAGAAGTGGAAATGTGCAGACGAACGTTGGGGACAAGTTTAAGTTTATATAGTGTTGAAGAGCTCGGTGTATATCTTGATTGTTGCTTAGTGCTTTTGGAAGTTTCCAGCAACGCTTCATCCTGAGAGTCTTATCTGAACATGTGGTTCTTGAGTTTCGTGCTAAAAGACATCCAGCTAGGAAGTTGTTGTTTTTTGCCTTGGTGGCGGTTGTTCCAGAGGTGGAGAGCAAGTGCAGCTCATCATCTGTCCCCTCGGCTCTTGTACCTGCATTTGGGATTGGCAGGTGGTTGGCCTATGCAATGTGAAGGGTTCTTTTGTGCTGCATTGTGAGATCTTTCTGTTCAAGCAGCGTGGTCCTTCCTGATATTTGATATGTGTCTCGGGAGGATAGCTCAGGGGCAAAATGCTTGCATTGGAAGCAAGACGACACGGAGCAACACAGGTTCGATCCCTGGGTCCACGCTTAGAAATCTCTGGGTATTAAGTGAAGTGCGTTATAAATAACCTATGTTATCATATCATGGAACAGAATCTCAGAGGAGATACTGGCCTGCACTGATAGTCAATGCATGGTTTTGAGTTGGTTGGTGAATGATGGGCCTTTCCTAATCCCAGAAATGGGCCTAACCACTTTGAAGCCTCCTGATTTGATAAGCGGGTAGGATCGTGTAGAGGGCATGGAAATCTGGGGAGGATAGCTCAGCGGCAACGCACCTGCCTTAGAAGCAAGACGACGTGGAGCAACACAGGTTCGATCCCCGGGTCTGTGCTTAGAACCCTATGGGTATTAAGCGCATTATAAATAACCAATTACAATTATAAGTAGTGAAGCACAAGTGAACCAACACTTTAATGTAGGACTTAAGCAGAATTTGATAGAAAAATGGCCCATGTGAGATGCGTGGAACAGGCACTGGTAAACCTTGTCCTTAAAACTGGGTCTCCCGCTAGTGGTCTTTTGACCTGCATGGCTCACTCAACTTAGTTTGCAGAGCAGAAGAACCCTGCATCTTTCTGCCATAAAACTTTGCAATCCCTCTTTTATGAGGAGTTTTAGGTGGTATAAACTCCCCTAAACATATATTTGCCTGCAATTTCTCCTAGGCGTGAACCATAACAAGAGGAACATGATGTGAGTAATCTATATTCAAGGGGCAGCTATGCCCTGTTCCATTCTGCATAGTGTAGAAATGCGTTCCCTTTAAGCAACTCAGACGTTCTGGAGCTGCCACCAGCCTGGCTTTGAGAAATGTTCTCTATTTGGGCTAATCATATAAAAAGCCAATAGGAGAGCACACAGGGCCGGCTTTAGCTCTGGCAGCGGCTGGGGCGAGGAAACATAATTTGGCAACCCACCCCCACCCTTCATAGGCGGCCCCATTTTGGTTTAGCATCAGCCCCCTATTGTGAAAAAAGAAAGGAGCCCCTAGGGGACCCTGACGTCTATGGAAACAAGGCGGGTCACCACACACGATAGAGACGCCAGACATGAGGTTGTATTCCCAAAGCTAGGGTTTTATTGCAAAGCAAAAGTCTCAGTTGGCCAACTCGGTCTCACGCCCCGCGACGTGTATCTCTAGACCTCGAGGGACGCAAGAGAGCGAATTACGTACATCAGTTACATATATACAAAATGCACATCAAACAATCAGCTATGACATGGTTAACACCCCCCTTTATTGGGTTTCTTTGAACTTGGTGTGATGATGGACATCTCCGACCACTATGACACCTTCAAACATCTATTCTAGTAACAATTTGCAATTTGTGAGTGCGAAGGCATCTTTCGGTTATTGAATAGAACACGGCGCTTCTGTTCTTGGAAGCGAACTACATACGGGGGGGAGTTGCATTCCAGACCTTGCTATCTATCAGGTGCTATTCGCGTCCTGGGAGCCGACATGCTCTAGCGGGCTCAGCAAAGGGGGGCCGTTAGAAAAGCATAATTCAAGCCTTTAGCGGTATTATTCTAACATATTCTACCATATAAAGAGACTGGCTGGCAGCTGTGAAATGATTAAATGCCCTGCAGCTCTGCTTCAAGGCTACATTCGGGAGGGAGCCGGGCATTCTTCCTGGCGCTGCCTACGTTTGTGTTTCAGCGAACTCTCGTTATCCTCACGTCCCTGTGGCCTTGTCCTTTTCACATACAGACAACAATGTTTCACAGTCGAGCAGTGTAAGCGGAAAATATACTGCGAAGCAATAGGAACAGAAAGCAATGAGCAATGGTTAGAAAACAAAATGGCGATTCTTGTTACATCAAAATGGCCGCTCATTGGCAAACTCGAATACCTATATTCTGTCATATCGTGCATGAGACGGTTGGCCCACGGCCACCAAAATGCGTTTGCGGTCTCAAAGTAGAGGTATCCGTATTTCTAGACTGACAAACCCTCCTATGGCCGTATTCAAAACGTCTCATCTATTTATTGAAACCTCCTCTAGTGATGATGAATCTGAAGTACTTATGTCTCAGTCTTGCATGCTATCGTGGACATCATTGTCTTCATCAATATCTATTGCCATCAACTCTTTTACTGCTCTCATCTCATTTGGGTCTGGGCTAGTTCGATCATGAGGTTGTTTTTTCTTTGTTATCATATGCATGCATCCTTCCGTACATCCCTCAGTTACCTCTGCACAAACTATGGGTAAACAATGTATACAACAACAGCACATTAGGAATATTCCGAACACCACTACTAATATTGAGATCAACTTCCATCCCCAAGATCGTAGTATTTCCCAAAACCAAGATCCTATTCCCCAGCTCCCTTCTCCAATGGGGAGTTCAGAACTTAGAACGTGCATTTTCTTTATTGCTTCAAAGATCGTGGGGGAATAGTCATCGACATAAACACAACATGCTGATCCCACTATTTTGCAAATTCCCCCACGATCAGCCAGGATTACATCGAGAGCCATTCGATTTTGCAGCGTCATTCCCCTTATTCCTCTTCCTTCCAACGTCATGTTAACCAGTATCTCCCCTCGTTAGAAGACAATTTATGGATCTTCGATAAGAATGAGCTGTGGAATAGATTAATCTCCGGTGAAAACAACAAGTGGTCACAAGCCCTAGCAAAACTAATTGAAATGGCGTTTGACCAGATTAGACAATCCGAGAGTAATAAAGGGCAAATCAATCAACCCATTTGTTTAGTCACTGGAGACCTGGGGGAGGCTCTGTAGAAACTAATAGAACCCGGAGACATGAATTTTACATTGCGAAGGAGGAAAGCCTGCCTTATTTTTGACAAAACTCAGTTTTTACCGAGTAATAGTTAAAAAAAAAAAATAAATAAATAAATAATATATCTGTTGTGTTTATTGTATTCTTTAGGATTCTGGACAGTTGCCTTATATTACAGGAGTTCACTATCTGCCCCAAGAATGGAATGAATGATTTTGCTACATCAGTTTCTATTAAAACACCTTCATCAGTCCTTTTGACTCTAGTTCTGGATAATCTGGCCATGGCTGCTGTTCCTGGGAACAGTAGCCCTAGGTAACATGTACCTCCCCAGTTTCTGGGCAACCAAGGGTATGCTTTCTCTCCACATATCAAATAAACTGGATCACCTATGTATACTGGTTCTATTTCCCATTTTAGTACCACTGTGTTCATACAACCAGTGTATGTTCTGACTGAAAAAGAGCCTTTCTTTTTTAGACAAAAAGGGACAGTTCTTGGGCTATAATTCACCGTGTACGATGGGGGAATTGCATCTTTGTCCCCTTCTGTTCTTACATGAAATATCATTACAGATGTTTTTTCTGCCGGGGACAATCTATCTCGTCTATTTTGTCGTGTTATCTTCCATGTACTTTTCCTCGTGGGCTCTGGGCCTATTACTTGTGCTTTATGGAAAATGGAACAACCCACGGGCTTCATTATTATCTCCTCAAACTCATTCATGTTGGTTCTGTCTAATTGACCCGTATTACTCTTATTCCATTTCCCATAGAACATTGCACCTAAAGGTGCACTACATGCAGAACTTAATGTTAATGGCTGCACATACCACCCTATTCCTTTTCCGGCATGCTGTGGTAAATGGGCACATACCCAGCAGTTTGTTTTCTTTAGGATTGCATGTGTCATGTTTATTATCAGCAGTAAGGTGTTATTTCCAAAACCGTCCCTGTGTTTTTCTTCCATTGGAGGTAGGGTATAAGTGATCACCTGAACCGGGCTTTCAGTAGTGGATATATTAATTATTGGTAAAAACATTTCTAATGGGTGTATTGTTTCTACCCACCATAATATTAGGGCTGTCGAAATTGGTGCTACCACGCTCATAAAGCACATTATTATCGTTAGTGCCAGCATACAATTTGTTTTACCATGCGTTGTTCTTAAACTTATAGTCTTTATAACTGACTCATTCTCAGCGGTGGTGGAGCAGGAGGAGGCTGGAACTGGTCCCGGCATGTTTCTCGTCGTCCTTCTTCTTTTTTATCACAGCTCGTTGTCGATATCTTTCTTCGTCGCGCTTTCTCTGATGTTAATAAGTTCAATGGAATTGTCACAGTTCAGTTTTGCCTGTCCTTTTTAGCCTGGATTCGATTATTTGTTTTTAGGCGAGATCACTTGTCCCTTCTTATACTGCTCAGAGGACCTTTGATCAGTTATCGCCTCAGTATCATGTGCGCCCAGCTTGTCCGCTCTGGTTCCAGACACATGTACTGTTAATCAGTTATCTCACTTGCTATAGTACCATGTGCGCCCAGCTTGTCCGCTCTGGTTCCAGACACATGTACTTTTTATGATCGCACCGAGGAGCCGCGAGTCTTGAATTGTCCGATTTGCACAATTCTCACGCTTCTCTCCTCTACACCCCTGGTTCCTTCCCCGTCCATGAGCTGAACCAGAGGTTGACATAAACACCAAAAAAAAAAAAGACTGCGGATCACTTTGTTTTCCGAGGCCGCAGGTTGTATCGCCTTGCTCCTTGTATCGTATGATTCGTGAACAGTGCCGGTGCACTTTCAGATTCAGACTTGAAGTCAGCCTGTGGCGCTACTGCAGGTGCTGGTGTGTGCCGCGCCAATGATGCAGATCCGTTTTTTGGTGTGCTGGCAAGTGCTGGTGGGCGCCAAAGGGGTACATGATTTGGTTTTGCTGGTATCTGCAAGGCAGATTTCACGTCGGTCAGCAGTGATGTCGATTCTGCTGGGCAATGTTGGGGCACTCTTTGCCCTTCGCCCTTTTTGGCAATCGTCTCAGGCTTTGTTTCGAGTTTCACTTCTCGTTTTGGCAGATTAGGTGGCTGCTCACTGGCAACAGTTTCTTTCGTTTCTGGGACCGCTGGCTCTTTCCGGTCATCAGTGTCAGGCAAGACTTTCAGTGGAGTTGGAATCTTTTTGGCATGGGTGGCATGGATCCACGACTTCCTTCCATCCACCCGTATTGCCGTCTGCATCGCCAAAAGTACTTCATGGGGCCCGCGCCACCTGGGTGCTAATGATGACTTTCTTTCAAAGTTTTTTAGCAGCACCCAGTCTCCTGCCTCCAGCGCATGCTCCGGACCGGTGTACCTTACTGGTAATGCCTCCTGCACCTGCTAATGAATCAAATGCAATTTCTGCATTAAAAGGACACAATAAGTACTAAGCACAGGATGTTCTATCTCACTAAGTCGTTTTGGCTGAGGTGCGCACCAAACATTTGCCGGCCTCCCCATTACGATTTTGTATGGGGAGAGCCCAGTTTTAGCCTGTTCAGATGTACGCATGCATAGTAGTGCTAGTGGTAATGCATCCACCCAACTCAATTTGCTTCCCGCACAAATCTTGCTAATCTTTGATTTAAGAATCCCGTTGTGCCTCTCCACAAGACCGGCAGAACTCGGATGCCTTGAACTATGGAATCTCTTATCAATCTGGAGACCAGCACATATCTGTAATACCACTGCACCCACAAAATGCGATCCATTATCAGACCATAGGACCCGGGGCAAGCCAAATCTGGAAAAATACTCCTTCAACATTACTTTTGCCGTACTCATTGCTGTGCAATCTTTCAAAGGTTATGCCTCCACCCACTTACTGAATGCACAGATTACCACCAAGACGCATTTTAAGTTTTGGCACCTCTCCATCTCTATAAAATCAAAATGAACTACCTCAAATGGCATGGAGGGTGGGCCAGAACTGCCTATTGGAGTCACTTTTCCCTTTCCTACATTGTGTTGTAAACACGTGATACAGTTCTGCACCAACCTCTCTGCATTCTTTTTTATGTTTATATTCTGCCATACTGTAGAAAGGTGCTGTATCATTTTCTTGGCACAGATGTGCGTAGGGCTGTGGGCCATTGTGACCATTGCAGTCACATACGAATATGGCAACATCCAGTTTCTAGTTCCCTTGTCCACCCAACAACCCTCCAAATCCAACTCAGCAGATCCCTCTGCCCATCCCTGTATTTCATCGGCCGTAGCCTCGGCCTGCATTTCTTTGACAGTCGCAACTCCATCTTCTATCATACAGGGTACTTCCTCTGTCTGAACCGTCATCATCTTGGTATTCAAATCAGTGGCAGTTTGTTTCGCAATTCTGTCTGTAAACGCGTTTCCCTCTCCTATTTTGCATGTTACTTTTTTATGTGCCTCGCATTTCACTGTTGCTAGGCACTTTGGAAACGTGGGTGCAGACAGCAATCATACAATGAAAGGGCCATGTTGAATTCTGTCAGAAACCCTCTCTCAGCCCAGAGTCGACCAAAGTTATGAACCACTCCAAAAGCATACTGACTATCAGTATATATATTCAAATTTTCAGAAATCTCGCAGGCTCTGGTTAATGCTATTATTTCCGCGGCTTGTGCTGAATTATAGGGGATTCTTTTACTTTCTACAACACTCTCTAGGGTAGTGATAGCGTATGCGCCAGTTGTCGTGCCATCTGGTAATTTAAAACATGAGCAGTCACAAAATAGCTCTCCATCCGGCTCTTTCTGTGGAATATCACTTAAATCAACTCTTCCCTTGGTTTCTTCCTCAGTGACCATTGAGCAATCATGGGGGGATGATTCATTCTTCCCAATTTCTTTTATGGTTAGTGGCATTAATTCTGCAGGATTCAAAGCGCTACACCTCATAATTTGGATATGGGGCGCGAACAAGATAATCTCATATCTTGTCAATCTAGCAGAGGTGAGGTGTTGCGTCTGTGTCCTATTTAATAGAACGTCTATGGCATGTGGCACCATCACATTAAAGTGTGACCCAATACCATCCCTTCCGTTTGTTTCACTGACACAGCAGCCGCTGCGACAGATCGCAAACAACGTGGTAGTGCGCGCGCTACAGGGTCCAGCGCAGAAGAAAAATAGCCGCACAACCTATTTCTTCCACCTTGTTCCTGTGTCAAAACCGCCAATGCACATCCTTCACTTTCACACACAAATAGTCTAAAAATGTTCTCATAGTTCGGCGTACCCAAAACTGGAGCCGAGCATAATGCAGTTTTCAATCCATCAAATGCTCTCTGACATTCCTCATCCCACTGCAAAGGCATAACCGCATCTTTTCTAGTTAAATTCACTAATGGTTTCACAATTAACGCAAAATTACCAATCCATTGTCGGCAATATGAAGCCATGCCTATTATGGCTCTGACTCCTTTTTGTGTCTTTGGAATAGGCATAAAAGAAATACTTTCTATGCGTTCCGGCGTTAGTCTTCTCCCTCCTTTCGAAAGTAGGTAGCCCAAATAAGCCACCTCCTTTCGATTACACTGACATTTCTTCAAACTAGCTTTATGGCCATGTGCCGCTAGGTGTGACAGTAGTAATACAGTGCTTTCTTTACAAATCTCCTCTGTGCCTGCAGCTAGCAATAAATCGTCTATGTATTGCAAAAGTATACAACCCATGGGTAATTCCAGCATGTCTAGCTGTTCTTTTAATGCTCTACTGTAAATACTTGGGCTTTCCGTATAACCATGCGGAATCCACGCAAATGTAAATGATCGTCCTCCTAATGTGAACGCGAACAAATATCTGCTGTCCTTGTCCACTGGAATACTAAAGAATGCGTTTTTCAAATTTATTACACTAAAATATTCTGCTGAAACAGGTATCATTGTTAATATTGTAGTGACGTCTGGCACTAGAGGAAATTGCGGATCTACTACCTTATTCAATGCTCGTAGATCAATTATGAAACTGTATGGTACCTCATTACCTCCTTTTTTATAAACCGGAAGAATCGGGCTGTTGCATGTACTGCCTGTGATTTCCTCTATTACCCCTCATTTCACCAAATCGGTAACAATACTCTTCAATCCTTTCTCACCTTCAACCGAAATTTTGTATTGGGGTATTCGCGTTAGGGTAACACCTTCTTTTAAAATAATCTTTGCTGGCTCTATCTTTAAACATCCCACATCGTTGTCATGCATTGCCCATATACAGGTTGGTACTTTACTAAGTTCCCCTGGTAATGCTTCAGACATGAATTCTGACACCGGGGCATCGTGTTGCCATATCGTTAGAAACACTCCGTCTGTCGTGCAATGTATAACAGAACCTAGTTTTTTCAACAAATTTAATCCCAACAAATTTTCTCCACAATTTTCTGTTAGAAGGAAAGGACAATGGTCGGTAAATGGTCCTATGGTAACTGGGACTGGTTTAGACACTGGGTTTATGACTGGTGTACCTGCGAACCCTACGAAAATATTCTTTTGCCCTGGCAGTGGTATATTCGGAACCAAGTGATGGTCTATTGAACACTTCTGTGCTCCTGTATCTACAGGAAAGCGGTGCTCCTCATTCCCGACTCACATTTCTACGTAGGGTCCTCTCTGATTCACGGGAATAGACACTGGTTCCGCCCCCTGTGCTGGGCTGTCCTATTGGGGAAATAACACATCGTCCGATGTGTAATCATTACTATTACTGTAATACGTGTTTGGCTATGTATCGAAAACATTTCCACTCTTCCCTCTATTTCCCCCACTCTGATTTCCATATTGTTGATTTTGCTGTCCCTGACTCTGGTTTGGGGCATTTTGGTTTTGGCCTTGGTTTTGATTACCTAAGTTATTATGATGCTGCTGCATACTATTCCTATTTGGTCCATTCGCTCCTGGGTGTCCTCTATGCTGTCTCCTCTGACCAGACCCATTTCTATTCTGTAGATGCGGGCATTGCGCTCGCCAATGTCCTTCCTCTTTACAATATGCACACTGATTCGGCCCCACTGTTCCCCCATGCATATTCGAACTACTCCTTCCTTGTGCGTTCCCTCGCCCTCTATTATGTCCTACTACTTGCTGCATTAATACTCGTGTCTTTAGATTTACCCTATCCCTCTCTTCTTTTTCTTTTCCTGCAGTCACTCTGCGCTCATAATATTGGGCCATATGCAGTACTTCACCCAACGTTTTTGCTTGCAAGGCACTCTCTGATGTCATTATTAGATCCTGAATTGGAAGTTTTAACCCCCTCACATATTTGTCAACAAATAACCTCTTTCCTGCTTCTGAACCCACATCCTGCCCGCTGAAGTCTGTGAATACTTCTTCAAATCTATTAAAATAATCTGTAGACAACTCATCTTTGCCTTGTACACATGCAGTCAATTTGTCCCATTGGATTCTTTTCTCTGTGACAATTGTTTTTAACTTCTGTACTATACGTGTTAGTAACGCCGCCAGGTTCGCTCCTGGTGTCCCTCCAACCGCTTTATTTCTATCTTCTATTATCAAGTCCGCCTATGTGGCGCCAAAGGCCGTTGTGTCATCTACCTTCCTTATTTGTTTCCATATGTCTGCTGGCAGGATCACCGGGAATATTCGGTCTATATCACCCATGATAAGCACGGATGATTGTAGGCAGGACTCTGCTTCCTTGTAAAACCCTGCAGGATTCTTTCTTATATCAGGAACCGTCTGCTTTATGTTGTTCACCTCCTGTCTGGAGAAGGGGACATGCACATATTGGGCGGTGTAATGGGCTGGTGTCACCTGCGCCGCTGCACCGCCCACTGCGGGAACCTCCACTTTGGGCACAAAGGTAGGTGGGACCTCTCTCATAGGAAATGCCCCACTTACCGTCCCTCCCCCTTCTCTTAGATGTAACAATATTCCCAGATCCAATGATAGGGCTGTTTCTCCTGTCCCTCGCTCTAGTGCTCTTCTATATACTGCCATTATTTCGGGCGGGCTGGCCTTATCGTTTTTTATATCTTTATCTAATAAATGTTCAACCATCGATTGTAGCGCTTTTCTTTTCGTAGGCATGGAATATTCATCAAATATCTCATGTATCTCCATTGTGGGAATAATAGGATCTGACATCCATCTAAACGCTTCTCGCATACATACTTTTAACTTGTCGCCCATTTGTACTGACGACATCGAATGTCGTTGTTGTATATATGGCTCTACAGTTTCCTTCCTATTTCTCCCGATATCTCTACTCCTGTGCCCAGGTGCAGTAGACATTTCAGCATAATCATTATCTAATTCATCTTTAAGCTCAAAAAGTCTATACACATGTTCTCTCATTTCTTCATCCCTCTCCCTACAGCGTGCTAATGCATTCAAATCTAACAATCGCTGCCGTGGTAATTTCCCAATTAGCTGTTTCCATTTCTCCACCAAATATTCACCCATGCATTCCAACACTACCTGTCTTTCGTTGCTTCTACGAAAGTCATATATCGAAGCCAATGTTGCCGTCCCATCATTCCTGTCTATATACATCTCTGCCTGTTGCTGCAATTCCACCTTCCTTTCTTTGCTGATTGCGCTGCGTGTTTCCCTCATGCACTCCCGTTGGTCAGTCCCGCCTCTTGCCCCCGCAGTTTCAACTTCAACCCCAGGAGGAACGGATGGTACCGAGTCTGTGTCTAAGGCGGGAGGTGCGGATGGGACAATGGGAACAGGGAGTGTCTGTTATGGACCTGGTTGGCTAATAGGAAGTGTCACGTGCGCGGTCTGTGGCTGTGGGAGGGCTTGAGCTACCGGAGGGGGAGCTTGGGCCACGGGCGGGGTCTGGGCAATAACTACTGACGTGTCTGGTCTTACTTCTGATCTTGGGCCTTGTTTTGTATGGGTCAATATATTTTCTATCAATTCATCTGCTATGTGTAATTCTCGTTGTGGGTTTATCTTTTCTATATTCAACTGGTCACGCCTGCCTGCCCTTCCTAGACTCTCAGTCCACTCCTCCTCTTCTTTTTCTTCCGCTACCTCACTTTTTGATTTATGCCTGCGCGCATGCTTTGCTCTGCTTTTAAATCGGAGCATTGCTTCCTTTCTCCAGTCTTTAATAGTCTCAAATGCTGCAGGACGCGCTTTCTTTCTTATCAACACCCTTTCCAAGTTATCTATCCTCGCCATCTCAAAACTACCATTAATCGGCCACTGATGGTCTTGTTGCTTTCTGGTTTGCCTATGCCAAGTCTCACAGAATATTATCGCACCCACTCCATACTTCACATACATCTCATACGCCGGCGTTCCCCCAGGTGGTACAATTTGGCCATCTTCCAAAGATTGTCTACCACAGCGGAAAAACCCCGCTAGGGTGGACAATACCCCAGGCATGTTTCAAACTTCCCCCTGGTTAATCAACCTTTCCTAGGGCGTTTGATTTTGCAAAGTCAACTCTCAACCAATATCACGATGCTTTGAATCGGGGAATGACTCACCTGATAAATCAAGTCATCTGTATTCTGATGCACCAAAGGAAGTCGTGTCTGTGTTTCTTGGCTTCCGCCTCATTTCGGGACCCTCGCCTCCTTGTTCTCTAGCCAGGCACGTCGATCAGGGATCAGATGTGTGCAGATCTGCAAAGGAGTCTCTCATCACTTTTACAGGGTGCCCCGAACACCTCTTGATCCCGGCTCGATCGTCCCGTCCTCGCCAATCTCAGGCTTTCTCAAAGTGCAGAGATTTAAAAGGAGAGCAGATGGGTAGAGGCAGAATGAAGGAAAACCGTTGTAGCAGAGGCAGAAGAGAAATATTAAAGGGCAAAGGGCAAAAGAGAAAGATGTTGAGGCATTTTGCAATTGTTTTTTGTGTGCCAAGAGACGTGACCTTTAAGTGGGCCACTGCCTCACTGGCCTGTGCTCAGGCATGTTTTGAAACCTAGCCTAGCCTCGACAAGGACCAATGACCGCGGGCAGAACGCCACCCACGGCCCCCATGCCCTTCTCCTCCCACCACAAGCCGCTGCCCACTGCCTCAGCCACAGCAGAGATGGGCCATTAATGCATGGAGGCCTTGAAAGAAAAAGAGCACATCACATTAACCCTTCACTGCCTCTGATCACTGCATACTGCACCCAGCAGGAAAACATTTGTATTGTTCAAATGTGCCGTTCACCTGTGTGGCCCAGAAAACGAAGACATTGCAGTTCTGCAGACTTTTCACTTATTGCAGAGTCCGAGGGGGTGTTCCTGAAAGAGTGAGAACAGAACCACAGCTCACCTGTATTTTGTTTTTGTAGAGAGGTGTGCACTGCATGTTACACAAAGGTCCCAGCACTAGGAAGCACTAGGCAGTACTAGGCATATTAACCCATTGAGCTATGTTACTAGAACGGGAATTGTTGACCTGCACTTTACAAAATGGATCTGCAGCAGTTAAGAGAACCTTGAACTATCTGACATGAATGTTTAATTGAATATTATTTTATTTAACACATGTCTATTGTATATTTTTCTGCTGTTCTAAGTGCTGATAGTTTATTTAAATATTTGCACTGTAGAAAAAAAAGAACAACCCATTTGAATACATTTTCAATAACAAACTATTAATAACAAGTCGATTACATAAAAAGAATAGCATATCAGTTGATTTAAAAACTTTAGTACAAATGAGAAAAGTTTCGTCAACATCCTTGATATGTCCTGATCCCTTACAGAGCAATAAAGTTTGAATTAGCTCTTGATATGCTCTGCTGTAATGATCCTCAAGGACAGAACACTTTAATAAAAGATGCCTGCAAGTCTCAACCTCCAGGCAGCATTAGCGGGCAGTTCTAAGTTCTATTGGAGGGCAATGAAAGAGGAGGACGGCTTTAAAAGATACTGTGGAGGGCCTCTGATTGGGAAGCAGCACTTAGCATACTCTGCATACCGCTTTTTCTTATGCAGACTGTCCGGATTTATCGAGCAGTCCCAGTCTGCAGTTTTTATATTAAGTTGGTGAAGATAACTTGGACAATACTCGCCTGGAGCTGGGAATAATCTAATAGCTTGTAAGTGTATTTCCATCGTTGCCACCAGGTTACTATGAAGTTTGTTTTGTGCAGTGGCCTCAGAGGCAGAAGTGATCAGGCTTAATGAAGGGGCGCTATCAGACCGTGCCCATTTAAGCTTGATTCCCAAATTACTCTGCCTAAACTGCCAGAGTGTCTTGAGCGAGGTAACACCCAGCTCACACATGAGCGCCTCCGCTGGGACTGCTTGAGGTACCCCCAGGATGGAGCGCAGGGGCTTGTGCGGATGGGCATTTAATCACCTTAACCCAAAACAGACCCACCACTTAAGAAGTGGGTAAACGGTTGTACTTGCAGCAAGTTTATTGTACAAAGCTCTGGGTAGCGGTTTGATGGTGTTGCAGGACCAAAGTAACCCAAGTCTCAACAATACAACATCAGTTTGAATCTTACATACATTTTGCAACAATTAAAACATTCCCCGATACTTTATTATGATCCACCCCCAAATATGATTGAACAAAACGTCTTCAAAGAAATCCCATCTTTACCCAATTCTTCCATTTTCATTGAACAGTCTTATCTTGATTATCATCATCAGATCATATTCAAAACAAACCTCTTCTTGGGATTTGTCTGTAGTGGGCCATGACATCAGTACACGGTTAAACATCGGTACTGGAAACATGATTCATTGCTAGCTATAACTGGCCTAAAGCCTTAAACTAAAAGTGTGATTGCACATGATCTGTTACATATTTTCGAAAATAGAGGAACGTCTGAATAAACAGGATCTACTTAGTTCTACTGATTGCGATCTCAATTCCGCTGGCTCCTGGTGCCTCTAAAAGACCTTCTATTTTATGCGGCCACATACAGCCTCTGATGACCTGTAAAAACACTTAACCGCCTAATACCCTGGCCTCGAGCCTCATGTTTATTACCACAAAACCAATGACTAACCCCGTCTAACGATTTCAGTATAAAGAGCGAGATAACATCTGTTCCCTTGTGAGACTGTAAACCCTTTCCTGTTTGTACGCTGATCTTCTTAGTAGGTAACTCATTCTTCTTTCCATCATGAATGCTCTGCTACTTAAAATGTATGTGCAGCAGCTAACTCCATTGTGTCTATTGTGTTCGTATTGAATTTGCAGTTTTAATATTGTATCTTTCTGCCAATGTGAAGATCTAATATGTATACATTCTAAACATTTGTAACACTAAACTTAACATATCCCATCCATAATTGACTCAATTCGATACATATGGATTTGCAGCATTGCCCCAGTTCGCTGCCATCCCCCGTCATCAATATGGTGTGTACAACATAAATCCGTCGTAATAGTGGGCACTCTCCCTAACCACCCCGGCATTCCCCCCTTTAGTTAATACTTTAACTAACAAACCATAACCCTCTTCTTGGGGAACATCTCTACAATCATCTCTCACCCTGGTCTCAATATGCGCATACTCCTCCACTGAATCAACCCAACTCGCCCCCCACCATTTCCGCAATCTACCCGCTGCTCCACACAAGCATGCCAATTTGGTACAGGAAACAAAACAGCTTCATTTTGAGTACCCGTACTGGATGAAGTAGTGGTGGCCCTAGCCTTGGACAGGGTTATGGCCATCATGGCAGCAACTGTTGGTACCTGGGCAGAACAACAACGTAGGATTATTTGGCAAAAATAAGTAAAAAGACAAAAATAGGCATCAGCATCTTCACACCAAGGCTCAACTAGGGAGGTACCCACAAGAATAAAGAATCCATCCATGAGTCGTTGGTGATCTCAGCCTTAGTTTCCATGATCACTTTCTGTTGATGCAAGGTGTCATGACAATCATCAACAGCTCCTTAACTCAAGGTACCTTTCTCTCGACCCTCACAATAGAGCAAATACCAACACTGGACCATGACGATCTCAGCAACTACCGGCCCTGCATCACCAATCTTCCCTTTCAAAGATCAGATCCTTGAGAAAGCAGTAGCCAAGCAACTCCTCCAACACATTGAATCCAATAACCTCCTTAGTCCTACCAATCTGGCTTCAGACCCAAATGCAGCACAGAAAAAGCTACCATCAAGGTGATCAATGGTGCCCATAAAATCCTTGATGATGGTCATCCTTGCCTCCTAGTTCTCCTTGACCTCTCAGAAGCATTTGACACAGTGGACCACCAGACACTCACCGACAATCTACACCACTGCATGGGGATCAGCAAGATTGTACTCAGTTTGTTGAAATCCTACCTTGCGAATCGCCAACAGTTCATACAAATGGATTCTTCCAGATCACCAACTCAACCCATCACCAGTGGATTTCAGCAAGGATCCATCCTACTCCCATGATCTTCAATGTTTACATGGAACCGCTCAGAACCTTCCTTGCTCCACACAACATCCACATTCATCGATACGCAGATGACACACCGATCTACCTCAAGATATTCTCCATCAAAGACATCAACAGGCTCAAAGACTGCCTCACTTTGATCAAGTGCTGGATGTCCAGTACTTACCTCAAGCTCAACCCCTCCAAGACTGAATTCAAACTGCTGACCGACAAAACACCAAACACCCTACATGCAGACCTGGCTCTCTATTAGGAAACTCACAGGATTCACCCCCGAGCTGGCCACCTGTGCCAAGACCCTTGTGGTCAACCTCGACAGACATCTCACAATCAAACAGCACATATCAAGGAAGGCACAAACAGCCTGGTACCAACTTTCTCTCCTTTGGAAAATCAAGCCCTTCATCAAAGGAAACATTCAGATCTAATGTCTAAGCCTTGGTCCTCCACCACCAGGATCAGGGCAAAGCCCTTTCGGATGGCCTTCTTGCAACTACCCTGGCACCTCTGAAATGTGACATCCATGCGGCAGCAGGACTCATTAAAGGATTCTGCAAAGTCAATTACATCCCCGACCCTCATCGAACTGTACTGGCTCCCACTGGAAGGCTGTATCTTCTTCAAATCATGTTACATCATCTATAAGGCTGTCATCCCGAAGTCACCAGGCTACCTCATTCAGAAACCCAGCATCTCCAGAGGCCTGTGATCCACCAGAATTAAGGAAATGTGCAGACTTGAATTACAGCGGTGCAGGAAGGAAACAACCAGAAGACAGGCCTTCTCTGTCTACGCCCCAAGACTATGGAACCACCTCCCTGCCAACATCTGACTTGCGCCATCACTTCTACAGTTTAGGAAAGATCTCAAGACATTCCTCTTCAAGGAACGTCCCCCACCTTATCACCTATGTCCACACACCATGCACTCCTCACCCTACCTGAGACTCGATGATATTTTCCACACTGTCTCCCCCTGGTTGCTTGTAGATCCCTTGCTGACAATTGCCCACCCTCACCCTCCACTTTTAGTACTGCACTCTTTTTTTCTCTGTTTCCCTCACTGTGTTCTTCCCCCTATGATTGTAAAGTGCTCTGTTGCTTCCCAAAGCTGGGCCTGCGCTCAATAAATACCCTGAGAATAATAATACCTGAGCACCAGAGACCTACACACTGAGTGCTACAAAGCGGCTTTGCTGGGACCCTAGCATCAAGGTTTATATAGATGGGACCGAGGCCCTTACTTATGAGGGAAAAGTGGGTGAACGCACTGAGTGTCATTGGTTCAAGGGCTCAGCATTTACAAACGGCTGTTCTCACATGACACTGTCGGTCTGCCTCTGCACTGACAGAAGTGACGAGTGGTGTTGGCGGTGAGAGCAAGAAGGCTTTAGACCAAGCAGTTGTCAGACCCTCACAGCACCCTTCCCTGTGTATGAGTCTGATCTAAGATGCATTTTCTTATTTGTATTCATTTATTTATTGGGTATTTATAGTGTGCTGATACACAAATGTTTCAAGGCGCAACAAGACAAAAGGGGGGGCAGGGATACAAAAACAAAAAGATCCTACTAGGCCTTGTGACATTTGGCCGTGCAAGTGCAGTAACAAGAAGTGTGGGGGAGAAGGGAAAGTGCTCATCAGGGCAGAAGGGTGTGTGAGTTAAGCGAGTCTAAGGGGAGGCTAGGTGGACAGTGCCAGGGGATGCAGGGAGTGCAGGGGAAAGTGGGTCCACATGCTAAGTGTGAGAAACAGGGCGGGAAGGGCTCATGAGAGCCCAGCCAGGCTAGTGCAGAGGGACAGAGCCCAGAAGGGCAAGTGCAGTATGGGGGGATCAGGAGAGATCAAGTGCAGGGGGAGACTAGTCGAGAAGGGCCTGGTGCCCTCTACAAATCTGAGGGAACCAGGCAGCCTGTCAAGAAGCAGAAGGGGAGGGGTAGAGGGAACAAGGGAGAGAAAATGAGGGTCTTGAGAAGCTTCTGGAACTTAAGAAGATCAGGCTCAAGTCTGACAGGGGCAGGCAGGCCATTCCAGAGGGAGGAACCTGCGGGGGAAGAGATCTACACCCCAATCATTGCTTGGAAAAGCGTCTGATCTGCAAAGAGTTGGAGCTAGAAGACTGAAGAGCTCTAGCAGGGAGATATTTAGGAAGAGGGAGTTGGATGTAGCGATGTCCCGGGCCCCAGAAAGGCTTGTGGATGATAGAGAGGGTCTTAACCTTGATCCTCGCAGCAACTGGGAGCCAGTGGAGAGATTTTAGGGATGGAGATATGCAGCCCCTGGGCTTGAGCCCAAGGATAAGTCTTGCCGTCCTATTCTGGATTAGTTGAAGGGGGCAGAGGGAGAGGTTAGGCAGATTGTGGAAGAGGCTGTTGCAGTAGTTCAGCCTAGAGAGGACCAGACCTCTGGAGACATCGAGTTTCTGGGGGAAGGTGAGGAAAGTAAGAATGCCTCTGAGGAGGTGCAGCTAAAATTGGATCTTTTTGGCAAGGCCCGTAATGTGAGGAGAGAAGGAGAGGAGTCGAAAATGACACCAAGATTCTTTGCATCACAGGAGGAAGGGGGGGTCCATTGAGGGAAACCAGAGTGTAGGAGAGTAGGAGGGAGCTGGGGTCCCAATGAGAAGGATCTCAGTCTTACTGGCATTCAGGCAGAGATTGTTAGCAGTGCACCATGCCTGAATAGCAACCAGACAGTCAGGAATGAGAGAGGAAGAGGAGGGAAACTTGAAGAAGATCTGCGTGTTGCCCACATAACACTGGATTTTAGGAAAGAAGGTGGTGATCAAATGTGCTAGAGGGGCAAGGTAGATGTTGAAAAGCCAAGGCAAGAGGATAAAGCCCTGAGGGGCACCATAGGTGTAGAGTGAGATGGCAGAGAGAAAAGAGACCAGTTGAACCTGGGAAGGTCAGCCAGAGAGGATGGAGGTCAACCAGTCCAGAGCCATGTCTGTCATGCCAAGGGTATCACAGAGCCAATTTATAAGGGTGGCCTGATTGACCATATCAAAGGAAAAAAGAAAGGTCAAGAAGGATGGGAACGAAAGGAAAGTTGGAATCGAGATTAGAGAGCAAGTCTTCATGGATGTTCAAGAGAGCAGTTTCCATGCCTCTGACAGCACTGAAGCCAGACTGGTGGTCATGGAGACAAACAACGGATTCAGTGTGGTGGACAAGGTGCTAGATGGCCTGTTTCACCAAGAGTTTACCCAGGAAGGGGGTAATGGACATAGGGTGGAGAGGACGGGTCAGCAGAAGGCTTTTTGAGGAGAGAGTGCACAAGGGAGTGCTTGAGGAGTAAAGGGAAGTATCCAGTGGCAAAGGAGGTATTGCAGAAATCAGCCAAGGCTGGAGCAAGGGAAACAATGTTGTCCTTGATAGTTCTAGAGGAGCAGTGGAACACCTGTTTGGATTAGACTTTCATAGAGCAGACTAGTCTGGAGACCTCATCAGGTGATATTGCATAGGAGGCGAGTAGAATAGAAGGGAAGGGGTAGGGGGCCAAGGGTGGCCTGAGAGGGAAGGGAGTGATGTGGAGGAGAGTGAGGACAGGATGTCCTTAGTTTTAGTAATGAAGTGAGAGGCCAGTGCAGTGCAGAGGGCCAGGGAAGGCAGAGGAGAAATGGAGACTGCAGTAAGATTGGCGAGTTCCTTGCAGATTTTGAAAAGTTCAGCCACATTGTTAGTAGCCCCAGAGATGATAGCTTCAATATAGGCCCTCTTCTTCGAGCGGATGGAAAGTCTGCATTGCCTTTGGATCAGCCGACAGGTCAGTTTGTCAGAGGATATGCTCAAAGCCTGCCACTTCCACTCAGCAGCTCTGCACTTCAGTTTCAGAGAGGCCATGTTGGAGTCATACTAGGAGTTGTGCTTGGAGGCAGGCTCCATTCAGATCCTCATGACAGGGGAAGAATGTCCAGAGCATTGGAGATGGAGAGTTGAAGGTTAGTAAGGGCTGAGTCAGGCTAAGAGTCAGTGGCAGGAGTTGGAGGCGAAATGAAGGCGGCGGCAAAAGCAACAACTGACACTCGATCCATAGGTTGAATGACAGAGAAAGAGACTGGCAGTGTGGGCGGCGGCTAAGCTGCGGTGCCCAGGAAGCCCAGGTGAGAGGACAGGAGAGCATAATCAGACCAGGAGAGAGGGGTAGTGCGAGGGTTCAAGATGGGGATGCCTGCAGAGATGAGAGCATCCAAGGTGTGTCCGGCTGAGTGCGTTGGACCGGAGGGAAGAATGGAGAAGGAAAGAGAGTCACCGTGGTTGTGGAAGAGTCCAGAGGCCGCATCAGGGGAGTCAAGGTGAATATTTAAATCTCTGAGGAAGAGAAGTCTCCACGAGAAGAGGTGAGGTTGGCCCACTCAGAGAGGAAGAGGGAGATCGGGCCAGGGGGCTTGTAGATGGCAGCCAGAGCCAGCAAGAGGATTGGAGAGACACCAAGCCTACAGCATTCAAAGGAGGAGTAGGACTGAGTTGGTATGATAGTAGCAGGGACCCGTTCAGGAAAAGTAAGGGCCACTTCGCCCCCTGACCCAAGGAGAAAAGTGGGAGACCGCACTGAGTGCCATGGGTTCAAGGGATCAGTATTTACTAATGGCTGGTTCTATGCTCAATAAATACCCTAATAAGAATAATAATACCTGAGCACTGGAGGTCCACACAATGAGTGCTACAAAGCGGCTTTGCTGGGGCTCTAGCATCAAGGTTTCTATAGATGGGTCGTATGAGGGTAATGTGAGTGACGACACTGAGTGCCATGGGTTGAAGGGTTCAGCATTTACTAACGGCTGCTCTCATATGACACTCTAGGTCTGCCTCTGCACTAGCAGAAGTGGCGAGTGGTGTTTGTGGTGAGAGCAAGAACGCTTTAGAGCGCGCAGGTGCTGGACCCTCACAGAAATCTTCCCCGTGTCGGAGTCTGACCTAAGATGCATCTGTGGGTTTTTTTTCTGAAATTGTACGGTCATGCAGAAAGAAAGAAAACGAAGAAAGCATTATGCACAAATGCAAAACTGCACAGCTAGTTTATGTTTGGTGCTGATTAGCTGTACAAATGCGGAGAACATGTGCTATACTCTAATACATTTAATTCATGTAAAAATGGCTTTTCGTTCCTATAAAACATGTATCGCCTTTTAAAATGATTGGTACCTTTAATCAAAGAGTCCATTTACTATAAGGAATAAGGGGCGGAGGCTTAGGGGGATCGGAAAGGATGAAAGGGGAAGGTGGCATAGTTGGCATTAATGTGCAGTTGCCAGCAGGTGGAAATATACAATTTTCTTTGTGTTTGCTTTTCTGGGGTGATCAGATCCTCAACTCTGTTTCACCAGGACTCCAGTTTTAGAGTCCTGGGAAAAACCTTTAAACATTATACTTTTGGGGTACTTTGGTCCAGTAGATTCCATTAAAACAACAAATATCATAACTCCCACAATGCAGTGATATGGTCAATGAAAGCAGGGAATGAAGACTTCTCTCCTGATAACGTGCTGCCATCCAGCTGCCATCCATTGTTTACTGTGAAAAGATGTGTGCTCTTATTATTCTTACGAGACTTGTGAAGCGCGGACTATGGCCCGAAAGCATCTAGGCGCTGAGAGGGAGAAAAGCTCACACACAAAAAACATACCTCGCTCGGTTAGACTAAGAGGCAAATGACAGGCTGAATAAGTGAGTCATTAGAGCCTTCCTGAATGAGAAATATTCAGCCAAAGCTCTCAGATATAACGGAAGGGCATTCCACTAACTGGGGGCCAGCACTTAAAAGGAACGGTCACCCAGGCGCTTTCGATGACATTTTGGGATTTTAAGTAAAACATGCGTGCGCTTCATATCGGAGGCTGCATGCTGGACAGTACCTTTCCAGTTTTCTTGTCATATAATGAGGGCCTACATTATGGAGGGCTCGGTGGACAGTACACAGAATCTTAAACTCGATCTGTGCTCCCACCGGGAGCCAGTGCAACTGATGAAGAAGAACGAAAGAAGGAGTCAGACGAGGGGCTTTGAGCGCAAGGCGCGCCGTTGAATTCTGTAGGACCTGCAGCTGCTGGATCTGGTACTTCGGTTTTCCCAGATAGATCCCATTACAGTAGTCTAAGGAACCCATTATAGAGGATGTAACCAATGTTAGGAGTGAGTCACAGCAAATAACGTTTGGTGGTGTACGGAGCGGGGCACAGTTTCCTGTATGGTTATGCTTGCGAGTTAAGCATTCACCACCAACATGACTTTGCAAGATCAAATCCTGACAGTGCCGAATCAGCGCCTTCATCGCTGTGCTGTCCAACATGAAGCTCTCTATAAGAAAACACATCATCATCATTATTATTATTATGATGATGATTCTGTTTATTGGTGAAATGTCTGTGCTCAAGAATTGATAAAGCCAACACTGGTGGTCATTGAACAGTGACATTTTGATCTTTGCTACTAGTTACTGATATTGTATGCCCAGGTGCACAATTTGCTTGGTATTGCCATCACATGCCCAGATACTGCCATCATTCTCCAAGCGTTGCCAAGATATGCCCATAGTGCTCATATTGCATGGCAGGCATTGACATCATTTTCGTAAGGTCCTCCCATCAGTGCCAGGAACAACCACCCATTGCCAACTGTTGCCATCAGTCCACCTGTTATACCATTTGTCAAGTAGTACAATAATTTGGCCAGGCTCTTATATCTTATGCAAGTCATTGCCACCATGTGTCATATGTTGGCATTATAAAGCCAGATGCGTACATCCTAATTTGCCAGGCATTTGTGTATCTTGGTGTCATACCCTCAGAACTCAGTCCACATGCCGGGGCTGCTATAATTCATTTAAGTACTCCCATCATGTTGTATTCTATTGGGGAGAACATTGTATATCGATCAGATTCACCTACAGAGTATAGCGCCGAAGACTGGTCAGACCTACAAGCAGGCACTCTTTGAAGCGGTGACCAGTAAATACATGACCAGTAAGTGATGTGGCCAGTGGAAGCTGGTGATTTTTTTAAATGGGGTCGTAAAAATGTCGCAGTTATTAGCACAGGCATCCATGCATATCGAGGAGCCCAAAGCAAACAAGTGTGGTCCGAGGGGTTTAGGGGGGTGGGGTGGGGAGGGTTATATGTTCCTCCCTGTGAAGTGTATGCAAATAATAGGTTGACATGGTGCAATTTCAGTACACTGGATGTGGAAAGTTGGCGAAAAACACACACAATTTACATTTGGTTATGTTGGGCAACACATGAAAAAATCGTATAGATGCCAAGTCACCAACAGTGCACATTAGCATTTTTTAAATTAGTTTTTCGGGATGCTGATATCCACAATATATATGGCAGCATGTGCACGGTAAAACAATACAGCCATGATGCCCTTGCCCTATAAGCCCATTACTGTCAGGCACTGTGAGAACATACTTGCCCTGGCTTCGCCCAATGCCAGTCCTATAACTGTAAGAACACACTAATATTGGATTTGACAAACAATGCAATACTGCCAGCCGCTGCAAGAACTCACTCGTATTGGATTTAACCAATAACGTCATTTCTGTGACTCTAAGAGCATCCCCAGGGCTGTTTTGCCCAGTCAAGCCAAGGCCAGTTCTACCAGCTTGGCAGACCAGCCACTGTAAGAGAACACGTATCTCTGTAAGAACACAACCATGTTGGCTTTGCCCAATAATGCAGCACTATCAGCCTCTGTAAGAACCCACTTTTCCTGGTTATCCCCACTAGCACCAGTACTGTAGCTGCATGAACACACCCATGTTGACTTTTGCCCAACAATACAGTACTGCCAGCCGCTGTAAGAACACGCTGGTCTTGTTTTCAATCATGATACCGGTACTTTAGCTGATAGTATTGTAACAGTAAGAACACGACCATGGTGGATTTTCACATGGTATGGTCATGTTTATTTATAAAGCGCCCATACACAGGCAAGTGTTTCAAAGCGCTCAAGAAGGAGGGAGGGAACAAGGGGAAAAACAACAGTCCTTCAGAGCCCTTGAAGATCTGAAACGATAATAGTCTGCACAGGCAGAGTAAGTGCATATAGTAAAATTAGCAGTGGGGATAACAGCCAAAAGGTATGACGACGATTCTCAATCAGCAGAAGACTGGTACATCAACCGAAGACTGGTATTTCCAGTATGGCAGTTCCAGCCAATGTAAGAACATACTTGTCTTGGCATTACCCAATAATACCAGTACTGTAATTGTACAAATTGTAAAAACTCACGTGTGTTAGTTGTCCCCAGTAATGCTGGATTACCCTGCAAAACGCCTTGCTTTGGTGCATGTCAATTTCCTTCTCCTCCATCAAACACGTGATGGGCTAGGGGACCTGCCTTTTATCACGGAAATGTATCACAGACACACACACACACATCATGCAGACACACAGTCTCCGTCACTCACATGTTTGCACCCTCATTCAAATTCATTCACACAAATACATGTACGCCCTAATGCTTACATATTTTCCTTTTTCATTGTTAACACTTATCTGGCCGCAGCAGTGATCATCTACTCCTCTTCAGCAGGGCCTTCCTCCTGGTGCCCACCACATCCAAATAGGTGGTCAGGGGTTAGGTAGGAGACCCCCTTCAGCCCTCCCTTACCCGGCTCTTTAATCATGGAGGGTTCCATGTATTAATGTCCCCGCAAAAATGTATCCTGACAAAAAAGTCCGTTTTTTGTGGAGATATTATTGCATTGAACGTGTGGGGGACAACCCCGGAACCCGTTATTATTATTATTTTTTTTACAATGGGAGCAGACGACTTCTCCGCGACTTGTACCCATGCACAATGTCACCATAATGTTGCCAAGGGCTTTTCCCGGCGACATTATGTATGGGGACATTATTACCTGATGCATCATGGAGGGGGTTGAGACCGTGTTCTGACCCCACACCCGGCTGGAGGCTAACAAGGAGCGGAAGAGGTGAGGATGTATTTGTTTCCCTAAACAGGCAGATTTCTAGTGCCCATGCAGGTAAGGAAATCAGGCAGCATAAGGCAAGATCTTGTGAATGCTTTTCAGAGTGCCTTGGACGCACTAGGTGGTGGTGGTAGCCTCGAGCCATGGCTCATGCACAGCACTACAAAGGCAATTGGAACATCACCTGTATTTGAATTTGCAGTGAACTAATATATATTTATTTTTTTTGTTGCAAATGCTACATTTGCATTATGGTGTTGTTCTTTATGCCCAGGAAAAGGAGTTCCAGTGGAGGGGCACATGGAGGGAGAATGATCTAAAACAAGAGGGTGCACATACTAGGTGATGAATCAGCAGATTTGGGGGGTGCTAGATTGAAGAGTGGAAGGAGGAAAGAGGCAGGATATGAAAGGAGACTTGTATCAGGGGCGGGTGGTGGTCAGACCATGCGTGGATTTGAAGACAAGCAATAGAACTTGTAGAGGGACTAGTTGTGCTTGAAGCGCCAACTGGCCTGAAAGCATTGGAGAGAGGAGTGGGGGAGGTTGAACAGGGTCCTTGTGGTGAAGGTGAGTATTTGGTCAAGCTGACAACAGGAGTGAAGTGGGGGGCCAAGGATGACGTTGGATTAGTAGTCAAGGCAACTAAGAACAAGGCTGGTGATGAGAGTTTTAATAGAATGATAGGTGAGGAGGGGCTGATCTTGTGGATGTTGAGTAGACTGATCCAGTCAGAAGTGGGTGTAGATATGAGGAAGTGTTTGAGATTCAAATCGCTGTCAAAGAGAGTCCAACTGTTGCTTGCCTTGGTGCAGGGTGTGATGAGGTCAGGGAGAAATGAAATTGGGGAGGGGAGAAGAAGAGGGTGATTAGGGGCTGGGAGATTGATGACTTTGGAGTTAGAGGCGTATGAGAGCAAAGTGTCACCCAGTGGCAGATGGTGTAGATGCACTTATACATCCTGAGGGAGAGATCAGTAGTGAAGGAGGAGAAAGAGTCGAAGATGTTTGGAGAAGAGCTTTCCAAGAATGAATTTAAAAAGCATGATATAGACTTGGGGATTGCTACCAAGGAACGTGTAGGATCAGCGATGCCAGTGTTCCATGATATAGAGAAAGTCTTATCAGGGAGGTAGGATGCAATTCAGGCCAGAAAAGTGCCTTGGATTCCAAAGTTGTTGATGGTAAGAAAGAGAGGGGGCGGTCACCTTTGTTTAAAACAGCAAAGACTGTGCATACAGCTTACCTGGCCACCCACTGAATTTACAGGCCCAGCTCCTGCCTGACCAGTTGCCCTTACACTGCCTCAGGACCTCCCAACCACTTATGCGACTGTATCTGCAACCCTACAGTTCCTTGACTCGCTGCACTTCTGAGCCACCTCCCGGCAGCACTTACGAGTTACTCTGCACTCTCAATTTTCCCCCTCCGCCCCTGCACTTATCCACCTCACTACCCCCACACTTGCGCAATCTAAATGACACAAGGCCTAGTAGGATTGTTGTTTTGTCCTCCTTCTGTCCTCCCTTCCTCGTCTTGTCACGCCTAGAAACACATGTGTACAGGCGTATTATAAATGACTTCTCATGTCATATCATAAAGATATCCAAGAGGATAAGGACTAAGTCGAGCTTTGAGTGGTGGGAAGAGGACAGAAAGGGAGAGATGTGGGACTGTGCTGTTTCCATTGAGTGACAGCTGTGGAATCCAGTGCGGAGGGGTTCAAAACGATCATTACTCCCAAAGTAACGAGGAATCCTGTTGAAGAGCACTCACTGAATGATTTATTTTAAGGAGGACTAAAGAGAATTAGACCATTAGTTGGCAGAGCAAAGGGGTGCAAAGGAGCTCACAGAGGGTTAACTGTCGGCATAATAGTAGTTACTACAAAAGGATGGGTACAAAATGCACAATCTGTAGCGTTCGGTGGGAAGCAGAGGGGGATGAGACTGGAGGCGAAGGAGAGAGGGGAAAAGGGAAAGAAGGATCTTAGAGATATTTGAGGAAAGTAGAGGGCAAAGCATTAGCTGAAAGGGATGAGGATAGATACAGAATGGGGGTGGGGACGGGCCAGCGTGGCTTTACGTGTGAAAGAGCGTACGCAGTGATAAGAATAAGGGAGTGAAGTGGTTGGACCAGGCAGTGTCTGCTTTGTAGTGAATTCACTGAGCACCTGCTTGCATTTAATAAGAACTGCAGGTGTGCCAGATGTGCACTCTTGGCTGAGGTGAAGCAGCATAATGGTCTTTAGGGAGGGATCTGGAGGGTGATGCAAGCCTGGGGGGAAAGGGTAGAGGGTGAGAAGTTGCAGCAGTGCTACTGTAGAGCTTAGAGCTAGACTGAAGTCACAGAGGCCTGCTCTATGTAGGAGGCCCCCGGGAGGGGACATGATGAGGAGGGTTCTAATCTCAGGCAAAGGGTTGGAGAGTCTTGAATCTGACGATGGGAGGGATGGGAGGAAGGTATGGAACTGCGAGAACAAATACATTGAAATGGATAAGAAAGTGGTCAGATGGGGAGGTGTCAATAGTGAGACTGGATGCGATTGAGGAGGAAGAAAAGAAGACACGTTGTGAGTCGGAAGTTCATGTACTGAGGTTAAAGAGTGGCCGGATAGGAGAGAGTGAGTTCAAGTTGGTTGGTGGAGGAGATTATTGGGAAGCTGAAGGTTGGATTCAGTTGGGTGGAAGTTCAGTGGGAGGTTGGAATCACGAAAGAAGGTGTGGAAGGGACACGATGGCCTGTAGACAAAGAGATTAGAGGGAGCAGTGGGTAAACATTGGCAAATGGCAATGGCAATGACAACGACAATTAGGTGGACTCTTTAGGTTGGCAGTATGGAATTAAAGCACGGTGTGGCAAAATTAGAGTGGTCGATCTGGGTGCCATCATTTCTAGAAACTACACAGCTAAGTGTCATGCCAGGCACCTGCTCTCCCAGCAGCAACTGGGCTGCCTGACGTGTAATGGGAACTGGGCCCACTTTAAGCATTGCAAGCCTCCAACGCCTTTGTTGCAGGAGGGCAGCATTGGTAACTCAGATCATGTATGCAATGAGCTCCATTTTCCAAGTAACCAGCCCTCTACCCAATACTCTGCAGACCAAAGATGTTTCCTAGCTGCTTGGGTGTAATACACAATTCGCTGGAGCATAGCTCAGGGGCAACGTGGTCGGCTTGGAAGCAAGTCAACACGGAGCCACAGGGGTTCGATCCCCGGGTTCGATCTTAGAAACCTCTCGCGCGTTATAAATAACTAATAATATTATATCATATCATAATTCCGAATGAGGACACTGCTCAGCCACAGACCAGCTGCAGGTTGCAGGTCCCCTCCAGGTAATTTACGTGCAACTGCAAAAGGACAAGAAGCATGACTGGCTACACCATTGGTGGTAAAGCTGAAGAACTGTTGGCCCTGCATAGACTCAGGGTGGGGCTGACCAGCTATTACCTCCCCACCCCCAAAGTGGGGGAGATCATTTGTGAATTCCCACGGTGCAGAGGTCCTCCTGTTGCTGTGGACTGGACTAGCTCCCAAGAGCACGATAACCAGAACCTGTACTCTCCTCAATAATGAAACTTGAACCTGTACAATGTTCAGAGTGCCACCTAGCTAATTCCCCTTAAATGCATTGCCGACAATCCTCATTCAAAGAGCAAACCAAGAATCCCAACCTGCCCTCTATGGAAGGAAAACTCCTCCTAATCTTTCACTTGTTTTGCATTCGTGTGCTGGGAAGCCACCCTTCCACCTTTGGGGTTATCCTGAGGGACATTCCTGATGAGGGCGTGCCCTTCGGACGGCTCGCCTGCCTGTGCTGGACCAGCCATTGATGGGAATACATGATGATGCGCCACATTGCTAGAGCGCAGTGGAAAAGGAGGGCCTTACTCCATCATCAGCTCTCGCCTTGGGACTCATTATTTATGTCGTTTCAGCCAGGGAGCTCCATTCATCAAATCCAGCAAACCAGAGCTTAATGAAACTGTCAGTCGCCGCATAATCAGCGGACTAACTGTGTGTGCCATCATCCCACAGGCGTGCCTGATTTAATGCACAGTACGCCACGTCGCCGAGCCAAAAATGGAAGGGGAGCGCCTTCAGGTGGCAAATTGTAAAATTACAATCCACTTTTGCCTTTCTGAAAGACGTCCATGTGTTATACGCTAATACTCCAAGTGCAAGGATGTCAAACTGCACCATTGGGCGGTGCGGGTTAAATGCAGCAGCATTATTGTATACTGCTGCATTACTGCACCGCTCACCTATAGGTTTGGTGAAATGTTGGAGCATTCACCTCCAGCCATGAACTGGAGGTAAATCCACTCGCTTTCTGACAAATTCCAGTGGAATTACCGCAGCGCAATTACTCCCACGTTAATTTTGCTGAAAATGCCATATTGAGTACTATGGACTCCAAAAATTGGGGATTTACACCACCACCACCACTTGTAATCCAGTGGTAATACAACATGACCAAGTGTGGGTAATGATAATACAGTTTTGTGGTATCTTGCCAAATTTACTGCCCAGATACGACCAAACTGATAATGAAGCTCATTGAGTTAAAAATGTAAGCTTGTCAGCTAATTAGCATAACCACAATGCATGGAATTGTGGCTCTGAACTGGAGATGAACTTCCTGTGATGGCTACTTTCTGGCTTATTATCGTTGCATTTTTAAATAAATATAAACTTGACTTCAAAACTGCATTCATGTCTACAACCAATATGGTATTTCCACTATATATTGACTAATATACAAGGCAGATCACAAATACAATGCATGTCATTGAAACAGCAATTTCAAGCTCAGTGAGCAACAGTAACAAACAGAACATGCAGTGAAATAACCATAAATAAATGTGGGTGGGAGAACCCCACAGCCCTTCCAACATTCTCCTACCTTAATTAATACCCCATCCCCCCACTAAAATGTGCAAAAGAAAATTGTATAAAATCGAATTTGCTGCGATGTAATGGTAGGATACCGAATAACCAGCACTGAATAATGCACTGGAATTGGGTAATAAGTAGATACACAGAAGAGTGTGCAGGGAATATTAGGCAGGGTGAGCAGTGAGTAACAGAGGCATGGAAACTGCTCTCCTGAATGCCTGTAAAGACATGCTCGCAAATCTTGACTCCAACTCTCCTGCTGTTCTCATTTTCCTCGATCTCTAATCTGCCTTTGACACAGTCAACCATTTTATCCTCATAAAAAGGCTCTACGATACCTCCGGCATCATGGATAGGGCACTGCATTGGCTGACCTCTTTCCTCACTAACCGCCCTTCCCAGCTCCAACTGGGCCCTTTCTACTCATCACCTAACTCTCTACATAGAGCGTCCCTCAGGGCTCTATCCGATCACAGGGGCTCTTCAATATCTACCTCGTCCCTCTTGCTCACCTGATCTCTTTCTTCTCTCCTCATTTCTAGGTTTATGCTGATGACACACCAGGGCTATCGTAAGCATTTTTGGGGTCCTGGGCATGGACATTTTTAGACACCCTCCACCAAACCAAAGGAATTAAGTGATCAAGAATATCTGGTTGCACCCCACCCCACCGTGATCATAACCTATAGGTTGATATGCTGCCTCGCAGCCTTACAAATTAGCATGTTTACTCCCTTTAAATCCCCTTACCCTCTCCATACTTGCTTTAATAAGAATGATAAACAAGTAGCATTTGAAGGCCAACATTAGCAATCTACGAAGAAGTTACTTCTCTTCTAGTATAGAAACAGGATACATTTTATCAATAGCATGCGGGAAGGTATGCAGCCTCTAGTATTAATGCAGTACTGTATGTAAAAGGTACATGTAACCCAGAATAAGCAGACAACTCACATTATCCTGCTCAAAGAATGCAAAAGTGATCAAGCATGCATAGAGTAGACCAATTAAAAGGAAGGAGAACGCTACACATGCCGTAGCATGGATAGTGAATGCAGATTAGGAGCAACAAGGAAGGTGTCTCTATTCAGACAGACTGAGATTAGAAGTGGGACATGGTTTTCAAATAGTGTTGCCATTGGAGATCAAGGGAACATATACCTGTGGTGTGCAGTATATCAATGCTTGCTATTATAGTGGAAGCATCCCTATAGCAGGTGAAACCATGAGTGAACTTTTTATGAAGATCATACCCTGAGAAGGAAATCACTCTGAAGGGCTGAACATTTTCAAAGGATTGGGGACTGGCAATTCTGAGAGGTTAGGCAATACAAGATTAAATGAAATGCCCAGGATCACACATTGCTTAAGGGGTGAAGCTGGGATTTGTGCCAACTCTGCAATTTCTGCATTTGAACACTTTCTTTTCCAGCTCTTACCATGTACTAAAACAATCTAATTTTATAAAACTGACTTGCAAAGTACACAAATCACATTTCCAAACCTGACTATCTGGTGCAGGAACATTGCTGTTAATAGCACCTCTTATGCTGCAAAACCAAGTAAATATGCAGGTAGGTCTATACACTTCAGACATAGGAAAGGTTCAGCCAGCCTTGCTGGAATGTGCTCTTCTAATCTTTCATACGGAAACATATCACTGCAATGAGTGCTTACCACACTGAGCCAACTTCTGAGCCATTGTGGCACTCAATTTATCAATTTGGATTTCATCTTTGGCTATTGCAATGATCAACATAATTCCCACAGGAAGGAATAAATGCTACGGAATTTGTGCCACACAAACTATGTATTCCACAGTGAGCACAGAAAGCATTACATGATTAATTGATCAAGGCAGGATGTACTTGTTAAAACAGACAGGCAATGGATTTAGCACCTCAGCAGCATGCCATAAAATCTCCTTGCGTGTGCTATTTAAGTCTGGTGAACAATGGAATCTTACATTAGATCAGGCAGCCTTATGGGGTCCCTTCCAAGGTGGGGGCCCTAGCCAAGTGCCCCTTTTACCCGACCATAAAGTTTTCTCTATGACACACAGCTCGCCTTCAAACTTGCCTTTGCTGCCTCCTTGTCCTCCATTCTCTGACTGCCATCCAGGCATGGTGTGCGGCTAACAATCTATGTCTAATGGCCAATAAGACAGAGATCCTTCTCATTGGGATACCTTTCACTGTTCCCTCCTACCCCCTGCTCACCTTCCTTGGGCCCTTTACCCTCAACATCCTGTGAGGCCAAAAACCTTGGGTTCAACTTCGAATTCAGTATCTCCTTCTGTCAAAGAGTTCCCCCCTTCTCACCTGAATCCGTTCTTTACCGGTGTCCTTGGATGCTGCCTTCTTTCGGATGGATCGGGTTTTGAAGAGAGCGGCCCGTGTCTCTGCCGAATCCAGAATGCGTTCAGTTTTCCAGGAGGTCGAATCCAGGAATCCAGGAGGCAAGGTAAGTTCGCTAGAACTAGAATCCAGGAGGAAGAAGAAGGGGGTGGGGTTCGAGGAAGGAAAAGAGGAGTGGAAAGGAGAAGAACCGCGAGCTACAGAGCACACGTCTGGTCGCTAGTCGCTATAGCATTGAGACGCACGGAGCCACAGAAGGCGTGGTCTAGAAACAGAGAAAGGTTACATCCAATGCATGGAGCGAGAAGGGAATGTGTTGGACGACCATATTGGAGGTATTAATGTGTATAAGTCCGTTGTGATAGGGACCATGAGGCCCAAAAGGGGCGCACCCTGCGATTCATGACAGCATGCCTCCTCCGAAGACCCTTCCATCCTGGTTTGCCTGGGTGGATGAGGTGGAACCTTCTGAGCAGCCGTGGGGCCTTGATGTTTGAGAGAGGTTCCCAGGTTCTTTCGCTAGGAGGATATCCTTTCCATTCAACCAGGTATTGAAGCTGGCCCCTTCTATACCTGGAATCACAAATCCGAGATACCTCATATTCCAATTGGTCATCGACCAGTATAGGAGGAGGTCTGGAGGGTTTTTGGGAGGATGGATAGTAGGGTTTCAATAAAGATGTGTGAAAGACTGGGTGTATCTTCTTCCAGGATTCAGGCAACTCGATCCGATAAGAAACAGGATTTATAATTTCTTTAATGGATAATGGACCATAGTACCGAGGGGGCAGTTTACTAGGCCGTAGATGTTGGGGTAGTGATTTGGACAACCAGATCTGATCACCGAATGCATAAGAAGGGCCAGGTCTTCTTCTGGAATCTGCATATTTCTTGGACTGTTTCCTGGCCTTCTCCAAAAATTCCTTGGCTTCTTTATGTATGCTGACAAGGGTTTCAATCCAGGAGTCAACTGTAGGTACTGGTGTAGATTGGAGAAGAACAGAAGGTAGGACCGACAGATGAAATCCTTGACTGCAATAAAAGGGGCTGATCTTAAGTGCCGAATGATCAGAATTATTGTAAGCGAATTCAGCCACGGATATCAGGAGCGACTAGTCATCCTGGACCTTGGTGGCGAAGCATCGAAGATACTGTTCCAGGGTTTGGTTGACACGTTCTGTGATTCTGTTGGCTTGAGGGTGGTAACCTGACGAAAGGGCACGTTGGATCCCTAAGCATTGACAGAGATGTTTCCAGAATTGTGAGATGTATTGAGGTCCGCGATCTTGGAAGGGAGTCCATGCAAACGGAATATGTGTTCCAGGAAGATTCCTGCTAGTTCAGAAGAGGATGGTAATTTACGCAGGGGCGTAAAATGAGCCATATGAGTGAACAGGTCTATGGTAACCATGACGGGAGGGTGGCAGTTCCACAATGAAGTCCATAGCGATAATCTCCCAAGGCCTGGTTGGCAATGTAGGTTGTAGTAGAAGGCCTGCTGGTTTCTTGTTATTGTGTTTATTTTGACTGCAGAGAACACAGGATTGAATGTACTGCCGTACGTCGGGTCTCATCCTAGGCCACCAGAATTGCCTTTGTATCAGACGTAGGATATTGGTGACACCACGATGTCCGGAGTGTAGGGTATCGTGGCAGAGATTCATTACTCTCTGTTGTAGTCTTTTTGTAGGGATGACCAACAGATTATCTTTGAACAAATAACCTTCCCGGACCTTTACGTTCCAAGGATTTCTTTTGGATTTGTCCTTCCACAGATCAGAGGATTGGGGTTGGGCTTGGATTTCTTCGAGGAGGTTGACTGCCTGGGCCACAAAGATCGTGGGGGAAAACATCTGAGGATATGCCTTGTATTCAATGGGCTCGTAGTCAGGTCTTCAAGATAAGCCGTCGGCGATCAGGTTTTGTGATCCAGGAACGTGAGTGATATGGAACTGGTACTGGGCAAAGAAATATGCCCAACGCGCCTGACGACTGTTCCTACACTCCAAAGACTGTAGAATATGGAGGTTCCGGTGGTCAGTAAGGACCTGAACTGGATGTTTAGCTCCCAAAAGTAGATGTCGCCATTCAGTGAAGGCCTGGCGGATGGCTAACAATTCTTTTTCCAGGACTGAATAATGTGTTTCACTAGGAGTCAGAGTTCATGAGAGGTTAGCAATTGGGTGTTCCAGTTTATCTCCTAATTTTTGTTTCATGTCTGCGCCAATGGCATAATTTGAAGCGTCCGTTTCTACCAGGAAAGGACAGCTAGTATCGGGTTGAGCCAAGATAGGAGCTTGCGTAAACTCTGTCTTTAAACGCTGGAATGCCATATCTTGTGGTGCTGACCAGAGGAAAGGAGTGTCTTTCTTCAGGAGAGCAACAATCGGTTGAACTATCTCGGAGAAATTAGATATGAATTTCCAGTAGAAATTGGCAAGTCCCAGGAAAGAATGAATTTGTTTCACGGAAGTAGGAGCGGGCCAGGTCAATATCGCTTTTACCTTTGAAGGGTCCATACCGATTCCTTCTGGGGTAAGAATAAACCCTAGGTAGTGAACGGAGGTCACATGAAACAAACATTTTTCAGGTTTGGCCAGGAGTTTATGATCTCGGAGTCTCTGCAACACTGCCTTCACGTGCTCTTCATGTTGTTTAGGATCCTTGGAAAAGATCAGTATGTCATCCAGATATACAATAACAAAGAGAAACAGCATGTCAGAGAACACCCTATCCATAAAGCGTTGGAAATTTGCCGGGGCGTTAGCCAATCCGAAGGGCATGACTAGGTACTCAAAATGGCCAAAGGGTGTTCTGAAGGCAGTATTCCATTCGTCTCCTTCCCTGACACGGATCAAATGATAGGCGCCCCTGAGATCCAACTTGGTGAATATCACTGCGCCTCTCACGGCCTCCAGGATATCCGAAATCAGGGGTAACGGGTACCGATCCTTGAGGGTACATTGATTTAGCCCGCGATAATCAAGGCAGGGTCTGAGTTCCTTGGTATCCTTCTTGGGAACAAAGAATAGAGAAGCACCAGCAGGAGATTTCAACGGTCTTATGGTGCCATTTTGAAGGTTGGTATCCAGGTATTCTCTTAGGGCCTTCTTCTCGGGTTCGGAAAGAATGAACATGCTGCCGAAGGGAATCACTGCAGAGGGTTCCGTATCTATTGCGCAGTCTTCAGGTCTGTGTGGGGGTAAGGACTGGACAATGGCAGTCGAAAAGACATCAGCATAAGCTTGGTAGACTTCAGGAACTTGCATGACATTGGAAACCATTAGTGGTGTCTGTTGTTCCTTTGTTGGTTCCTTTGGGTGTGTTAATGGAGGTTCTAGGGATAGACAATGAGACATGCAAAACTCTAAGCCTAGTTATAGGGAACCTGCAGACCAGTTCATATATGGGTTGTGTTTCTGTAGCCAGGGCATGCCCAATACCAAGGGGTAATGAGCTGACTTAATAATGTCAAACCTGATCAGCTCTCGATGGTGATTTATTGAAAGCAGGATCTCCTTGGTCTGAAAGCTTATGGGTCCTGATGTGGGGGTCTTACGTCGATAGCCTCCACAGGCTGCATGGTGCTTTGTGATTCGTAGAAAATCTGATGTTTATCAACCCACTCATGATCAATGAATATTCCCATAGCTCTGCAGTCTACCAGGGCCAAAATGGAATAGTTTGTATTCTTGGATGGTGATAAAAAGGCCTGCAGTACCACCAAACTGTTTTGTCCAGGAGAGTTCAAGGATGGAATGAATGTGGAGCAAACATCTCTCTCCCGAAACTCTGCTCCATCTAGGATCGGGAGTTGGCATTTCCCGAACGCCGAGGGGGTGCTAAAGGACACTCCCTAACCAAATGCTTATCAGGGGCGCAGTACATGCACAAGCCCGTATGAATTTTCCTCATTCTCTCTTGTGGAGATATGGGTCCACGAAAGGCCCCAATCTGCATGGGCTTGGATTCTGAAACTGGGCTTGGGTTGATTTCCGGTCTGGGGGTACCCTCAAATGATACTTTGGAAGGAGTTCACCTGGATTTCTTCTTTTCTGACTTCCTTTCCTGGATACGGAAGTCAATCTGCATGGCAAGATCTATTAATGCCTGGAATGAGCTTGGTCGTGCCACTCTGGGCAGCTCATCCTTAATTTCTTCGTTCAATCCTCTCCTGAACAGGGTAAAACTCGCCTCAGTGGACCAGTCGGCTTCCTTTGCCAGTTGTTTAAATCGGGTCACATACGTGAGCATATCCTGGGCCCCTTGCGGAAAGTCTAACAAGCGTTCTTGTGCGCCATAGACCTGCCCAGGGCCATCAAACATGCCTTTTAGTGGCCGTATAAACCCATCATAATCATCCAGGAGGGCATCACTAGAGTTAACGAGGGGAGTGGCCCAAGTAAAGGCATTCCCAGAAAGGTGAGGGATTATAAAACCCACGTTGGCCCTGGGGGTCGCAAAATAGTAAGGCTTGAAGGTAAAGTGAACCAAGCACGAATCCAGGAATGCACGAAGGGTCTTTGCTGAGCCGTCGTATTTATCCACGACTCTGCCCAGTATAACACTCTCTTTTGTGGCAGAATCCCGGGATAGGACCAATTGTTGGAGAGCAGCGTTCTCCGCTTTCAGATTCTGTACCTCGGTTGATAGTTCCTGCATACGGCGCATCAAGTCATGCACGGCAGCCTCCATGTCGATATCGCTTTCGATTGGGTGGCGTCTCAAACTGTCAAGGAGTTCCCCCCTTCTCACCTGAATCCGTTCTTTACCGGTGTCCTTGGATGCTGCCTTCTTTCGGATGGATCGTGTTTTGAAGAGAGCGGCCCGTGTCTCTGCCGAATCCAGAATGCCTTCAGTTTTCCAGGAGGTCGAATCCAGGAATCCAGGAGGCAAGGTAAGTTCGCTAGAACTAGAATCCAGGAGGAAGAAGAAGGGGGGGTTCGAGGAAGGAAAAGCAGAGTGGAAACGAGAAGAACTGCGAGCTACGGAGCACAGGTCTGGTCGCTAGTCGCTATAGCATTGAAATGCGCGGAGCCGCGGAAGGCGTGGTCTAGAAATAGAGAAAGGTTACGTCCAACGCATGGAGCGAGAAGGGAATGCGTTGGACGTCCATATTGGAGGTATTAATGTGTATAAATCCATTGTGACAGGGACCATGAGGCCCAAAAGGGGCGCACCCTGCAATTCATGACACCTTCAACCCTCACATTTTGGACTTGGCAAGAAGGCCCACTTCCAGCACCACCTCCTTAGAGGCATTCTCCCTTTCCT
This sequence comes from Ambystoma mexicanum, assembly GCF_040938575.1. Classification (NCBI taxonomy): domain Eukaryota; kingdom Metazoa; phylum Chordata; class Amphibia; order Caudata; family Ambystomatidae; genus Ambystoma; species Ambystoma mexicanum. The sequence continues at coordinate 1,191,076,723 of NC_090921.1, read as the reverse complement.
CACCTTTCCCCAGAAGCTGAACGTTAACCAGAGCTCTGGTCCTCTCCAGGATGGACTCTTCCCTAATCTCACCCTTTCCTCCTTATGCCCACTTCAGCTAATCCAGAATAGGGCTGCAAGATTTATCCTTGGTCTCAAGCCCATGGACCATATCTCTCCAGCCCTAAAACCTCTCCACTGGCTCCCGCTGGCCGCGAAAATACAATTTGAGAACCTCAGAATCATTTGTAAAGATTTATGGGGCCTTGGACCATGCGATCTCCAACTTTCCCTCCTTAAATACCTCCCTGCTAGAGCTCTATGCTCATCTAACTCCAACTCTCTGCTTCTCAAACGCTTCTCCAAGCAGAGAGCGGGGGGCAGGAATCTTTCTTCGGCTAGAGTTCCTCTTTGGAACAGCCTCCCTGCTGCTCTCAGACTTGAGCCTGACCTTCATAAGTTCCGGAAACTTCTGAAAACTCTGCTTTTCTCTACCTCTTCCCCTCCCCTCATTCCCTTCCATGCTAATCACCCTACTGCCGCTGAGACTGGTGGCCTGGTCCTTCATGAATCCCACAGGCTACCAGGCCCTCTACCGATTCGAGACCAGCACCATCAACCGCCCCCCCTTCAGTACTGCCCTTGCATGGCGGCTGTGCAACCACCCCTGGGATCCACAGCCTCCGCTCTAGCACTTAGCCAAATGTCTTCCTCCCTTGGCTCCCCCTGCACTGCCCTCCCGGGCCGCCAACAGCACTTGTCCTCGTCCTTCTCCTACCGTTCGCCCCCCTTCATCCCCTATAACCCGGACTTCTCTTCACTGAATTTGCACGTCCGAATGCCACAAAACCGAGAAGAACCACATTTGTATATTTACTGTTTTTTGCAACTGATATTTGCTCCCCTGTTCCCTCCCCACTTTGCCTTTTGGTGCTTCGAAACACCATTTGATTGTATAGGCACCTAACAAATGCTCAATAAATAAAATAAATAAATAAAGGGCAGAGTGATTAATGAGGTAGGCAGGCCAATGGAGAGCAAGGAAGGGTGACGCGCGAGTGAACCAGAGTAGCCAGTGAGAAAGACATGGCGACTGTGAAAGGGTTGGCTGGCCAATGAACATTAAGAGAAGCTGGGTGATCAGTGGATGAGGCAGAATGACAAGGGGCCAATGCAGTAGGTAAGCAGGACATTGTTACCCTATGAGGAAGTCAGAGTGGGGGAAATGTGTGAAAAAGGGAGACCCAGGAATTATGCAGAGTTCCCAGTGAATCTGCAAGGTAAGTGTGGTGATCAGTGTGTGAGGCAGTGGAAAGGGGATGGCCTTAAGTGAATGGGGCTGTGAAGGAGGCATGAGTGTGGTGGCCCGCCTCTGGTAACCGAGGCGGGCCACGCCATGCACCAGGATCACCTGGCAGAACAATTACGCTGCGGGCACGCAGCAACCACAGGGCAGGGATCACGCTGCTGGATCCGGATCAATGGATCAGGACACACTGGCTGGGAGCACCCAGCACACCGCAGCCTCGGCTTGGGGGCACCCAGGCCAGGGCTGCTAACACAGGCCATTATCACACGGCAGTAAAAACACCCAAGAAATAACACAGACACGAGTTGCCGCTTCCTGGGGCTCTGCTGCACTGACTCTCACGTGCCAGCAGAGCCCCTTTTATTGAGTAGCGTCATGACTGTCATGACGCTCTTTCTTAAAGGGGCAACGGGCCCACAGTTAAATGGGCCACGAGACACAATGAGGAGGGGAGTCCAGTATATGAGGGGGGCTGACCAGTGAATCAGGAAGTCAGGAGGAAGCAAGGAATGCTGCACACTGAATTTGGAAGGGAGAATGGGATGGAGTAGGCTGAGCAGTAAATAACGAAGTGAGAAGGTAACAGGGAGGACTCAGCAGTGAATGGGGAGGCTCGGCAGTGTATAGGAGGCTGAGCAGAAAATGAGGCAAGTTGCACAGTGAATAAGCAGGATGAGCAGAATATCGAGCAGGCTGAGCAATAAAAGAGGCAGACGGGACAGAGTGAGCAGTGATTGGGGCAGGCTGCACAGTGAATGAGTGGGATGAGTGCTGGCGGTGGCAGGCAAACTAGTAAATGGGACAGCGGACATAAAATGTGGCAGTGAGCAACGAATGATGTAGAGGAACTAGTTAATGAAACGAGGGGGGGAGGGTGTCAGTGAATGCAATAACCTATTCATGCTTTTCTTAGTTTTGCCACCATCTCGTTTCAGGGCAATGGGGGTGAATACATTCATCGACAAGAGGTTTTGAGCCACTTATCGTTTCTCAGGGTGATTAAGTCACAATCAGGAATATTAAGCAAAAGGCCACAAGAATAGAGGGAGAAGAGGAGGAAGACCGTGGGGGCATTCCAACGTCTAAAGGTGTTTATTGGGTGTTTCTCTGCCAACTCCACTTAGCCACATCCAGGCTGCCGTCATCTGCCTCCCAGCACCGCCACAGCTAGAGCAGGGTGTGGGTGGCATGAAAGAGAACGGCCTCTCAGAGCAGGCTGTCCACAGGAGGGTGTCCCCAGACCCCTTCTCCCTTGTGGAACACAACACTAGGAGACCGCCACACCAACCAAGCATACCTGATGTTCCCCTGCCCCTGCCAACCAGCATGGGCAGCGCGACTGGATTCCTTTTCAATATCATTTAAGATTGTTTCAGTATTTCATTATTCAATACGTTAATTATCTTCTTTTTGCAGACTAACAGAAGAGTTTCATATAAACCATTTGTGAAAAAATGACAAACAAATCTACAGAAAAAAATCTCATTGCAAAGACCGTGACAAGAAACTTAAGACATCTGACGTAACTGCAATCAAAAGCTGACTTAATCAATAAAGGGCATTACAAATATCTTAGCAATCCAATTGCAAGATATCCCAGGGCCGACAATTAAAAAAGAGTTTCGGTGAACAAAAACTGTGCCGCCATCCTCAGGACCAGACTAACCAGGTGAACATAAAAAAATAAAACAGAAATTACCCACTAACATATGCACACCATTCATGACAGGTGCGTGAATAATAAGAAAGTGTAACAAGCTGACGGATTCCTTCGAAATCCATACAATTTGTGCCAGAATGAAAAGCATGCTTGTGTAAATGCTTGCACATTAGTATGTTGATGAAGATGGGAGGGCTAGAAATGATAATTACGTTCTGCGCACTCTCTCTGCCATGCAAACGATTGAAAGTGTGCATCACAGTAAAAATCATGAATAACATTTTTGCGCATTAATTTTCCGCACAATGTTTATACTCTGCTGCGTCATAAGCATCCCCCTCTGTGTGGTCAAGTGCAAGATTTTAAAGGGCAATACAATTTTATTTCCAGAAACCTTGAGGGGCTTTAGCGTTAATCTAGCAAACAAGTGATATTAGGATGGTTCTATGTGAAGTCGTCACCCATTTCCAGAATTGTGCCTTGCATGTTGATCCCTTATGACTGTTCCCCTCTCTCTGTGCTGCCCTATGCCTGCGTGCTTCTGGTGCCACCTCTCTTTTTGGTTCTTTTTCCCTACTGTTTTTTTGTAAACCTAGATCACCAATGATGTGCCCCTACATCCCTTATTCCCAAACCACTCTACCCCTCCTCTAGCTCCTCAATTCAAACAGTCTGTCTCCTGCCTCACTTTCCCACAGGTCGCTGCAGGGGATTCCCCTCTTTCCTCTCCAAGCACCCTGCAAGTCCCTGCCCTTAATAGTCCTACACAGCTGTTGTGATCAGTGAGGACTGCCTGCCCCACCTGTAACACTCTCTCTGGTTACAGTACGCGCCCGTGTCCGGCTTCCTCCCCTCTGTATGTGTCCGCGCTCCAGCTGAGAAGAGTTGCTGCATAGCGTTCATTTCCATGGAAACCTTTTGTGGAAAATGCATTAGGACAAGCGTCTTAGAAGAACATTAGCAGATAGGAGGAGGAATAAGTGAGAGATTGTCACAACACAAACTCCTACTTCATGATGGTTAGAAAGGTCCCGTCATTTATTCAACTTAAACACAAGATTCAAATGATCAGAGGCTTTTTTGTATCATGATTGGATTCTTGCAATATTCTCTATGCAGGTTCCCCTAAAAAGTAACAAAGGAAAAAGAAAAGGCTACAAAATCCGTGAAGTGGGCTGCATAAACCTGAGGAAAGCAAACCATATCCTCCCCTCATTGAAGGCCTTTCCCTGTTTCCCAGAAGAGCAAGCTGTTCAGTTTCAGTTTTTTTTCTACATATTCATACCTTATCAGGCTACTGCCATGGATATCTGAGTAGATTACTCCCTCAACAGAAATCAGTTTGGAACCTCTAGTCAAGTCGATCTGGATTTATAAGGCAATACATGGATTTACCATCCCTCCTAGAACCCCGGCTCACCGAATTAATTTGTCAGAATGAATTATGGTCCTTGGCGGGGCTCTGAGACAGCATTTATGTTCCATAGTCCATCATTAGTTTTCAGGCCGCCGGGCCTGCTGTTCTGGTTCAAGAGCAGAGGAAGAGATGGACCCGGGTAACAGAGGAGCAGCAGATAAGAATAAGGCGAGGTAGGGGATTGTGGCGATTGAGTGGTAGGTGGAGAGGAGTGAAGGGAGATGTGAGGGGAGAAACAGAAAGCGATGGGGAGGAGAAACCACCCCCACTATAGAAACATGAGGGCAGAGGAGAAGGCAGGGTAGAAGGTTGAAGGCGGCAGTGAGTTTGAGGAGAGAAAACTCACTACTTAAACTCCCTATTTTGAAGTTGACATCAATCAGCGAATTGGCCCACTAATGTGGTAACTGAATTCAGAGGATGGGGTTCGGTGAAACTAGACATCGGTGGTCTGCGATTCATCCCGGCACGTCGGTCCCAACATAAATGTACACCAGAAAAAACATGTGGGCAAAATCATACGAGCCTGGGGCCTGTGTCTTTAAAATTCCTTGCAGCCTGGCCCAAGGGCATCACTTTACATCATGATATTCAAAAATTAACTGAAAATATTGTATTTTTAAAACGTATATATTTCAATTGTATTTGTTTATAGAAAATGATTTTTTTTCACCAAGCAGCACGATACAAAGGGGAGCTGGAGGACTCCCATTGGTGGGTGCTTTACACAACTTTAAAAGTCTTGAATTAGCAGTAAATACATTTGGCCCTAGTTGGGGGGATGGTGCAGGAAGCAGCAAATGCGGACATCAGAAGCCTGATATATACAGATATGCAGTCCACTGGTGAGGATGATTTGGTGGGGCCGGGTGATGATATTCACTGTTTCAATGTCCTTCATTTCAAGGGGCAGGCAGTTCAAGTGTCTGGGGGGCAGGAGGGTGAAAGAGCAAAAGTGGTTACATTAAGGAAAGATTGGGAGCACATAGTGTGTGGGTGTGAGTATGGGGAGATAGATTAAGCCAGGTAGGGGGAGGATAGGATATGGATGGATTTCAATACAATCAAAAAGGGAAGTTGAAGAGGAAGGGAATGAGCATAGACAGTCACCCCTGTGAATGCTTTGCACAGAGGCGAGTAAGCATCATGGGAGGTTTTACAGAGTACAGGTAGGATTAACGGCACCATTGTTTCCAGACTGGCATGCTTGTAATGAGGCCCAATGTGTTTCTATCCTAATATATTAACTAGAATCTGATAAGAAGGACCTGATACAGCCCAACGGCATGCCTTATATGCCTGCCTATCTCTCCAAGGGGTTGAGTAAGATCCCAGGGATGGTGGTATTATAGTATTCTGCAGAAAGATGAAAAGATGATGTGAACTTGTAAAACAGTCATGGGGGTCATTTAGCTAAACTCTTACATACCCTGCCCTGGGGTGAGGCTGATGTTCTACTTAGCATCGTTTTCTTCCACCTTCTTTGGCCTGAGTTCAGAGAGTATGACACCTTACAATGACGTAACCCATGTGCCCAGACCTCATGCTACTCATTAATAACCCTGATCTCACTAGGGTTTGACACTTGCCTCCTCCCTAAGCTGGGTCCTGTGGTGTAGGTACCTGAGTAGCTATGGGCTAACAAACCCATCTCTATGATCTGCTCAATGTCTGAGGTGTAAAGGAAACCTGATCCCTTCACCCACCTGATGGTGTGTGCTTTGTTGGATGAAAGGTTTCTGGGGAAGAGTGGGAAGATATCCAGCTCCAACAGTACCTCAACCACATTGCTTGGGTGTGGCTAGCTGCCAACAAGAGCTGCTAGGACAGGCATGTAATGTGGTAGCTCGAGTCCTCTGCCGCACTCACCATAATTGTTGTATCACCATTGAAGCTGTCTTCTAAAGCTATATTTGAAGACAGTGTCTTTCTGTCAAGTCTAGGCTCCATGAGATCATGGATCACTCAACCGGGGAATGACAGACCTTCTGGACCACCTGATCATCTCCAGATAGGTACCAATCGGGGTCTCAGGGGTGCCCCAAAGGTTAATGGAGGGGTGCCAAAAATGAGTCCCTGACCAGGAAGCTGAAAAAGAAAAGCTAATCAGATGAGTTTTCAGATGTGTTTTACCCACTAACCATACTTTACTACAGGCTTAGCTGAGAAGAAAGGTGAGATGCTAGTGATGGAACCACAGGGAACTCCAGGAGAAAGAATAGTACATATCCAAGGTAGCCAAATCCAAAGGCCAATCCAATAGAGGATGCAAAAGGCAATCCAAGTTCCAAACCAAGACTTCATCAGCAGGCAAACACATCCAATGAGCAATCCAGTAGAGGAAACATAAGGCAGTCTAGGTTTCAGAATACAAGCAACGTAGAGCACAGAAAAATCCAGGAGCAAGCTATAACTAGAAAAAGAGTTGTTGAGGAGCGGGAACAATCAATGGCTGTCTGAATAGGAAGAGAGGGTGTGATGCGATTACGTCATTGCATGCAGCATGGTGATTTCATGCGTTCACCGCAACAGTGTTCTAGTGCCCTGCCTCCCGTGAGATGGAGTCAGAGGCCTGGTGTGGCAGTACAGTAACCAGGGAAGACGCCACTCGTTCCATCTGTGAAGCTGGAGGCAGATAGCTGGCCTCCGCACCCTGACACTTTCCAGATCGTAAGATCGTTTAACGATCCTCTTTTCGTTTACCCCTCTATCTATGGCTTTCATCCTTCGGCCCCTTTCTCCTTTTACTGTTGCGATAGCCAGTCTTTTGACACAAGCACATTTATTTCTTCTCTCTTTCTGACTTTGATATTCCTTACGCTATTCTGCGACTTCTTCTCGTTCTTCTTCTGAAGTTCGTGCTGCTTAAAAAACTGTTCACCCAGCGAAACGTGTCTCTCCTTCAGGCCTAGCTTACTCATGTGCTCGGTTTTCTTCCTTCTTCTCTTCACATGGAGAGCAGCGTTGGAAGAATTCAAAAGGCTTGGTTGACCCAATTTCTTTGTCCTCACTTCATGCAACTTATAATACTATGTTGATTATATTCTCACTCTTTCATTTTAAGCTTGTTGTCTGTTCCAGCTTCTTCATCAAATCATGTACGCCCCATCATCAGACCTTCCTCTTTTCTCACCTCTCTCAGCTACAGACTTTGCTATTTACTTTGCTAGGACGAGTTCCCTTCTTTATTGATCTTATTCCCCTTCGCCCCTGACTTCTGGCCTTGGTAAATTGAAATCTCCGCCCTCATATGCCTCCTTTTCCACTTTTCGTCTTGTATTGTACTCTGACACAAATACCTTTTTTTCGTGTGCCCAAGCTACTAATCCCCCTTCTGGCTCCGTTCACTTTCCTCTTATTTCCTTAGTCTACCACTCAATTCTTTCCTACTTCGCAATTTGCCTTGACATTGTGTACCTTACCATCTACATTTAAGCATGTCTCTATAACTCTTATGCCTTGGAAGCCTTCTTTTGATCCTTATATTACATCTAATATCCATGCTATATCCCTTCTGTTGTTTCTTTCTAAAGTACATGAATGGGTCGCATATGCTCAGGTTTCCTCTTATCTTAATCACCATTCACTCTCACCTTTTCAACAATGTGTTTTTGTTCTCCTCAACAATGTGTTTTTGTTCTCCTCAACAATGTGTTTTTGTTCTCCTCACTTTGCTGAAAGGGCTCTCCGCTATGTTTCCAATTCTCTACTCTCTGCTCATCAGTTTAAAAACATGTCACTTCTTGTCTTCCTCGATCTATCATATGCTTTCGAACGGGTTAAACAGTGGGTGCAGTTGGGTCGCACCGCGAAGACTGCCATTATTCCTTTGGCAGAGTAGCGTCTTTTCGATTAGTGATGTTGTCTTACTACAAAAAGCATGCCCCGTGAAAGCATTACCGCTGAGTTGCTTATGGAATCATTGTGCTTACAATGCTCATTCACTACTTGAGTTACTGTTCCCACTTCCCTTCGCCCTCTCTATCCACCGCTCTATTTTTATACTGAAACCCCAGGTTTGGCTTCCCCCATCGGTGGCAAGAATACGGATTCACTGGATACACTTCAGATCTGGGATGCCACTAAAGAGTTAAATGGTGCCATTAAATTACACATCGTTGTCAAACTACACATTTGCCATTTCTTGAGCAATCTCAGAAAGGAAGATATGCTTTCCTAATAGGCCCTTGGTTTCTTGTACATGAAATGTAAGTAGCCAATCTCAGCTTCAATGGGCCATCAATTCTGAACACTCACCCACACTGCCTCACATGGACTCTGCATGTCTCTGGTCACCCACTGAACTCAATAGAAAGGAGTTGCACATCATCAGCAATATTTTTCAGAATGCTCAGTTGTGCTCTGCACACAAACACAGGCACACCTAATTATGCTTTGCATGACCTGCACACCTTTCGGCACTCTGCAGAACACAGCCTGGGTACCACTAGCTGGGCTGTCGCGCCCACAGCAACCAGAGCTGCACCTTTGGCCAAGATTTGCCTACATTGGACATCTGCACATCCCACAGCTTTGATCTGTGCATTCCCCATTAAGACTTTCTGTAATACCACCTCAGGAATAGGCTGCACAAAACATCAGCCAAGCTTTGACCCCCTTGGTCACACTGTATGTTCTCCTGGCACACGCACGCTGTACGCTACATGCTATAGGGTACACATTCTCCGCTGTGCAGGCTAGGAGTAATGGAAGAAACTGAAATAGTTTTCTTGCTTGTCTCGTCTACTATCTGTGAGTATCTGGAGGTGAAAGAGCTCATGGTCATGTTCACCTTTTAGTAAATTGCTAGTGGTGAAGGGGTATGGAGTGGAAGGTGTTGCTATGCTACAGTAGTGCTGGCTGTACTGCCTACCGTGCCACACAACCGGTCTGCTATGAAATGTATGACCAGGCATTCACAATGACTCTGCAGTTTTCAATCCATATTCACATGCCATATATGCAAGGGTAGATTTATTCTGACAAGGGCTTGGTGAATTGCAATTTCATCTCATGTTTCGCATATCTCAGTGACCTTCTTCAGGATGAAAGATATAAAGCTGTTGTTCAGGATTGTCAAATATGTGATCCCTCTTTCTCACTGGATGGTGAATGGGGTAACACTGTGCATCTCCTAGTGCTAGAATATTATCAAAGGAGCATGTCAAGACATTGGGAACAGTGCACAGAGGCTCTGACCTGAATCTGACCTTACAGTTTCCAATCTAAGGGGGATAGCCCTACTTTTAGAAAATCACTACAAAGTAGGTATTCTGGCACACGAAGACCGGGGACCATATTGCAGCAAATTAGCCTTTAGTATCAGGGTGGAAAAAAACATCAATTCAAAGCATTTTTGCACAAGGGCAAAGGTTTCTGACTCTAAAAAAATGGATTGAAAATATGTATTCTGTACTAGGACCATTTTTGCTCTTGCGTTAATTGCACTTGTACAGGTGCAAGGTTTCTGTAATGCCACCTCAGGCCCTCGTTGCTCGTATGTACAGCTAGATTTGAAGGGCTTGGCTCAACACAATCAAAGTACTTTTAAAGTTCTGCCGCGCAGTCTTTGTGTTGCATCATGGTGCATGTTCTCTTTTGTAACCGTTAAGTATCATGGGGTTTGCGGTCCATTTAGGATTCCTTTGATAGGGGAATGTGTGTTTTTAGTAATCCTGAACGCATGATGGTTTCTGTAGTGTGCTGAAAGCAACCCCAGACACTCTTGGCCTCCCATACCAGAGCATTGTTTTTCCTTAGTGGGGGTCAGTGGCCCTTGATCTCGGCATCACAGTCCGAGGACCCTGCATTATGACTGGCTGGCCCACTACCAGACTGTCTTAACTTGTGGTCCAACTGTATTATTGCCTCCAGTTTCCTCTCATTTGGCCACCTTAACCTTTTGTATTGTATCACTGATTGCAAACTGGCATTGCCGTACTAGTTCCAATTGTTTATGCTGCAGCCCCCTTCCCCTCTCGGATTCTAAGAAGTCCTGAGTGCTCGGTACTGTGTCTTCATTGGTGTCTGCAAGAGCTTAGCATGTGCTTTTGATGGGTAAGCAGGAAATATAGTTTGCCACCTTGCTCTTGCCCACTGGTACATACCCACTTTCACACTGCAACTCATGTTGTCTAGCTACCAGTCTTGCTAGTCTAGAAGCCACACGTTTGCTGCACCTGGGAACCACCATTTAGGATCGGCAGTTGGTGATTCGCATGCCTTGAATCGTTTCCCCCAAGCATGTATGCAATCCTACTCGGTTTCCCAGCCATAGGCTAGCATTTTCTACCCAATGATAGAGTACTTGTTCTCTGAGACAGTGCTATAGGAGCCAACATGGCCCCCAATGATTGTTTCATTATTTTCCTACAAATGTTGTGGGTAGGGTGATTCTGCAATGTCCCTGTGGTTTGTAGGAAATTATCTTCACAGTCCTCTTTCAAGTCGTACCTACTCTCCCCATTTTAGCAGTGCACACAACCTTTAGGCGTAATATTCAACGTCGCTCATGAATGAGCGGCAATTAACCTTGTCCAGGGGACTTGGCGCATTAAGTCAGCATCCACCAGGATCTCTTTTGCCTTTACTTGATCTGCCAAGATGATGCTACCTAAATACTCAACCTGTTGCTGAATGAACAGACATGATTTGACCGTCAGAGAAAGTCTGGTCCTCCGCAGTTTTGAAAATGCAGATTGAAGGATCCTTTTGTTTTTACTTCTGGGTGGGATCCGTGGACCAGTATGTCATCATGAAAGTTTGCAACCAGTGGTTGTCCTTTCACAGATGATCCAAAAGCCACTGGAATACCCAGGCCTCTGATGACAGAAAAGATGGGCCTTCTGCTGTACTCACACCAGCAATGTCACTTGTGATCTAAACATTGGATACTCCCAAACCCACAGTTGGTTGTATCTGGAACCACTAAATTGTGAGACAACGTATGTCCACACCCTGAAAAATTTACGCCGCTGAAGAAGTTCCTGAAATAATATGAACATTTGTAGGAAAGAAACATGTAGGGTCTATGTCAACGCTAATATCAAGTGTCTTGAGTGATATTAATAATCACACCTGTTGGTAACAAGGCATTAATTATTAGATCTATTCAAACAACAGATGGAGGTAAAGGGATATACAACCCACAAGTATACCCTTTAAACTAAAGGGGTCAACCCTTAATACTTTGAAACACAAAGTTTGGGGTTGTCATTGCTACCTTACTTAGGAGATTTCTATTCCAGTGCCCGGTTTAATAACGGCATTGACAAAAACCATTTCTGACAAACCAATTTCTTTCTATAAAAATATACATATTTTATTTTCAATTACATACAAATGCTAAGAACACCACTTGGTGTATTTTAGTGTCTGTCAAGTCTTCTACACAGAAAAGACAGGAAGACCCATTCACTGTGGTAAATGCAAGAGCTTTACCCCCTCAACAATTAAACATACTAGTTCAGTTACACATGCAAAAAAAGTGTCTTGTGATGTGCTAATGTTCATATTGGGCCATACCTCAATATACACATTTCACTCAAACTCATATTCCATTCAAACTGTTTTTCATTCACTTTCAAAATATCATTCAATAAACACACATTGTGCCAGACATGTTTCTTTCCGATCTTAGTGTCTTGTATTGAATTCTCGGAAATTCTTCAGGGGCTAGCGTAAGAGATTAGTAAAGCATGCACCACATTTCAGTAAAAACAAAACAAAAGCCCATCGGTTTCAACTACACAACGGTCTTTTGCAGTATCATTCTCAGTGTTATAATACTTTTCTTAGTCCATGGGTTTGTATTAACCTTTGTTCAGTATACCCGGAAGGTGATCTCCTCCATTCTGTAGCTTGTACAGTGGCTGTACCGTGTCATCAAGTCCTTGGGGTTGTGAAATTAAGGTTGGTTAGGGAAGGAGCCGTCTCGCTGCTGTTAACAAAGGTATCTCCCATTAAGCGAGTCCCTGTGCCAATTCCTTCTCGGGAGGAAATTGAGGTTCACTTCCTTCCCGCTTCACTCCCCATGTTTGTCTTACTAGTCTCGTCTTGACGCGTATATCACTCAATGTGATAGCCAAGCGAGTTCATGTGCTTCAATCTCGTCGTATTTCCTTCTCATAATGAAGGTCTACGTTTGCAGCTGGTCGTCTCCGTTTCTGTATCTCCACGGATTCCAGCAACAGCCAACAAACAATTTTCCTCATGTATCATATAGCCGTCGGGGAGGCGTTTTTGGTCCTGTAGCGCTACCTCATCCACCCACTGTGTTAAGCTCAGGATCTCTCTGGGACCATCTCTTCCGGAGAGGCTTATTAGATGCAATAACCATAGAGTCGCTTCATAATCGAGCACTCTATATATTGTCTTCTTTTTCCATTTTCATTAGTGTGGTTTAAAAAAACTTAACAACTAAGATTCTGAATTGACAGAAACTATTGCTGTACAAAATTGTATCATTTTCATTGTGTGTTGCAAATGGGTGTTTTATTACTGTATTAACTTTGTATTTTGCACAGCTAGACACCCCTGAGGTGCCTACCACACCATATTTGTGAATGCATGTGTCACTTTGGGATATTTTATAATGACTTTTTATGAAGTTTTATTAAATTGTTTTTTGGTCACTATATATTAAATGTGCTAGTGAGTTGAAGTGCACTTTGGTTGAATTCTCCATGCACTTTTATTCAACTGTTTTGTTTTGTTGTTTAGTAACCAGAAGTGACTTATATACTAAAGTCTAGCGAGTTACCTCTCCAAACCTTATGAGACAGGTAGTTTGTTGTGTGAAGGTTAGATATTTGTATCAGGTTTACTCCCTTCTCTCTTATACCTGATACCCCTCCTTCTTGAACCATCTGCTGTACTGGCAGACCCCTTCATGACAAAAGCAATGGGGTGCCTGTGCTTGGGATGTACCCGTATGTGGTACACTGCATACGCCTCATTTTATGTAAACTTGTGCATTCACTAGGTATACATTTGAGGTAGTGACTAGCTGTGTTTGATAATGTTCTATGCTTAGTCAGAATCTCCCACCTTCCTGCTTTACGATGACCATTGGGAGGGGGGGGGGGTTCTTGTGCCGTGCCTTCAGCTGACTGTTTGATTTTCTCTTTAGCCACATTTTTGAGGCGTGCCTCCCTCACTGCGACAGGAACAATGTGTGGCTCATGCTTTACAGAGACAGATCTGTGCTTGAGCATGATTTCATGTTTGCACTTATTGAGAGAGACAGTATTCGCATGGAAAATGTGTTCCAACATTCCCTCGATGAAAGAGCGTGTGTCCTGCTGTACCACTTATACTGACCCCTTGTTCAAATGCCAAATTTGACTGCTAGGGTTCCTTGTTCTTCCAACCTCCAATCGTAGGTCATTGCTTGGTAATGTAGAATTTGTCAATGGCCATGAATCCTTTGGACTGAAACTGAATAGGCCCACAGTAGCAGGTAGTGTCATTTTCCACAGTTCCACATTACCTGCCTGGAGCACAGGCATTTTCGGTACTATGTGAAAATGCCCCAAGGGAAAAAAGTCACCAGGTAGGTGATTTTTTCCCCTGCACCCCTAAAAGCCTTCCCCACATAGTCTTGGACAGGTATTAATTACTAGTCTACTCCAGTCCAAGAATATTTGGGGAAAGTGCTTTAGTTTCGTGGGAGTGCAAATTTGAGGCAATGTCGCCCCTGGTGACTTTTTCCCAGGCGACTTTGTAACTGGATACCTACATTTTGTTATACAGATCATTCTGCATAATGGTGCAGTCTAAACCAGACAGAGGTTTTGTCAGATCCAATGAGTGCTTTACCACTGTACAGATGCTTATGCCTGCTCATATGCAACTGGTCAGAGAAATGTAGCACGATATGAGATGTCATCTTATTGAGATGCGCCGAATCGCTGTCTCTGTCTATGAGTACACCTCATCTTCCATTGCTTCTTCGTCATTTTACCAGTTGTACTCGTAGTTTATTAGACCTGTCTTGGGAACATTGGACGTGCACCCTTCTTTGGCGCTCTTATTCTTGATGGCTTATTTTATGTAGCTCATGGACTGTCCGAACTCTTGACCAGTGCAATGACTTCTAAGGTAAGATAGCTTTCTGGATCTCCTTGCTGTGGTAGTGCACTGCAAACCTGCTTCTCACTAGCTTATCACCTAGATTTCCAAATGTGTGTGTCCTTGCATTCTCTCGATGGTGCATCCCAAATACATTACTGCTTTAGTTGGGAGCTTGCGTTCTCGTGCAGAGTGTTTGACTTTCCAGTACAAGAGGCACACTTGTGCCGAAGTATTTCTCCATAATTATCTATGCCTCTTATCATTTAATCACATTTCCGCTTGGGGTTTGCGAGTGTTGATGGCTTCTTGGAAGGTTCGTGGAATTCTTTAGACAGTTTGAACCCCTGTGCACATGTACAATGGGCTATGCAAGGCTGGTTGTTTTGTTTCCCCAGTCTTGCATGGCCCTTTGGGATGCAGGGTGGGGCACTGCAGCTCTGAATGTACAAGGGGGTGCTTCTGTCCCTACCTGCACCTTGAGAGCTGCCAGGGCATATTCCACGGGGCACTCCAGGTCCTGAGAACATGTGCATGAACCATGAAGCTCGCCCTGCTTCCTGCTTCCTGCTTCCTGTTGTATGGAGCCAGCCGTCACACAAACTGGAGGAGCAGGTTCTATACCGGGGCTGTCTGCAGGTAAAAATAAAATGTAAATGTGCCTGGCTGCATGTGTGATGAATGAGTGTATGTTTGTGTGCATAAATGAAAGAGTGTATGTTGTGTGGGAGTGTGTGTGAATAAGAGAGTGAATGTGTATGAATGTGTGAAGAAAATACACACCTTCCCCAGATACCCCAAATCAGAGGCCTGCTTTGATATGAGGGAGCCCATAAATCAGAGGCCCGCTCACCATGCCGCTGAGTAGTCCTCTGATTTGGGGATGAATCAGATCAGAGACCCCCGGGTCACTGTGCTGGTAAGTGGGCCTTTGATTTAATGACTCAAAGCCCCACTGATTTGATTCAGTAAATCAAAGGCCTGCTTACCAGGCATGTGAGCAGGCATTTGATTTTTGGATGCATCAGAGCAGAGACCTGATTAGTTAAATCAAAGGCTCGCTATTTTGATTCATTAAATTAAAGACCTGCTCACCAGCATGGTCAGCGCTGCTCACCAGCATATCTGAGAATGAATCAAGAGGCCTACTCTTCTGATCGGGCCTCTTATTTGCAGATGCGGGGGGAGAGGGTACATTTTTTTACTGGGCATTAATGTTAAAGCAAACTTAATATCATGTTTCCTTTAACAATGATGCCCAGTGAAAAAATGCCATAAAGCATAACCAGGCTGGCTGCGGCAATACAGCCCAGTTTAGTCATGTAACACCACCTATTATCTTTGCATGATAAGTGTTGTTATGTGGCTAGACTGGACTGCATTGCTGTGGCCAGCCTGCTTACCTTTTCTCTGGCTCTGGCATGACATTTCTTACTGGGAATAAATGATAAAGCAAGCATGTTAAGTGTTGTTATGTGGCTAGACTAGCATTTTCAAGAAAGCTAGTCTAGCCATGTCTTACTGTGGCAAGGAAATTTGTATTGGGAATCTACGATAAAGTAAGCATGATAAGTGTTATTACAAAGCTAGGATGGCCTTTTAGTGCAACCAGTCTAGCAATTTCTTACTTTGGCATGATATTTTTACTAGATAAAGCAAACATAAGTGTTATTATGTATCAGGTGTGTTTTCCTATTGTGATGTAGCATTTTTAATGCAAAGGTGCAGGTCCTGGCATTTATTGGCAAAGCCATCTTGGACATGTTTTGTTATAATATTATTACTGTCCCTATGTGCAAAGCAAACATGAACATGCATCTATTGGATTCTTTCATAAGTGACCGTAGTAAACTGATTGAAAACTGTCTGTTTTTTTACCCAATTTCTCACAGAAAGTTCACTGTATAACGCATCATTGTACACCATTATTAAAAAAATGTTCACGGGGTGGTGATCCCCCACAAACTCTCTTTGGTTGGTTTAGGCTCCCTTGTTATGCTCATGCATATTTGCGGCAAATGTCTTCACCAGCCGCCACTACAAATGGACCTAGGGTACTCCTGGAATTTGCAGGAAACATTGAACCAGTGTCACTACACTTTTGGATGCAGTGTTTTCATGTGAAATATTTGAATTAGTGTCTGGTGATGGAGGGCAAGACCTGGGGATGCAGCAGATGGGGAGGATCCACTAGAGATAGATGACAAACTGCTGCCAATTAGAACTGATGGTGCCTATGTGACTACTGTATCTCGCTGGCTGGCTGTGGGTCAGTGGATTAATTGGAAACATGGAGGTCCCTCATTAGTGTGGTCAATGCCTGGGTGCACCTGTGATGAAATGAATGTACTCTGCAGGAATATAGGGTGTAGAGATTTGCAGCCTCCCACTGAGCCCCACATAAATAATTAATCAGAACTGATCTCAATTATATATGTGAAACAGGCACAGCCAGAAGGGTACACCCTGTTCATCTCTTTAAGGTAGCTTGAGCCGAGGGCAGGCTTTGCTCTTCAAGAGTGATGTGTTCTAGCAAAAAAGCTTCCTAACAGAAATAGTACGTTAAGTAACAAAATAAAGCAATACTCAATCAAAGTTATATAAAACAAGATTTTTATTAAACTAAAATACAGAAAAACAATTTCAACAAAACACCAGCAACCCATTCCGGTAAGCAAAATGACAGATAATTCTGAGTTTTGAAGCAAAAGGGTACTATGGGTAGTGACTAACAAGGCTCTGCAGGTAAATAGTCCTTTGTTGCATGTTCAAGAGTATATATTTAAGATACAAAGTGCAGTCTTAAACCCTCACTAGCGTCATAGAACGAGACCATTGGCGCAGACCCACTGTAGATACCTTATCATCATCTTTTTTAGGGGCTGGACAGCATTGATCCAGCCTTCTGGGTGCTTTCCAGTGGGTTCAATTGGGTTCAAGTTAGTCAAGCTGGTTTAATGGTATTCAACAACATGGTGCAATTAAACAAGCAGCAATGGCTTGAAGCTTGGGAACATTGGGACAATCAGCGGTACTGCAATACTTGCATTTCAAAGGTTTGATGGGGTCTCGAGGTAAAGATTTAGTTCAGCAGTGAACTGGCATGACTGGGTCTAACAGCACAGTGTGGATCGAGAAGTGGCAACAAAATATCTTAGAACAGGTGGTGATGTGCTTTTCGGCTTGTTCAAAGTGCTTTGAAGCATTTGAAGTGCATAGTGTTAAAGGCAGTTCTGTTGGGTCTTTGAAGCAGCCTGAAGATGGGCCGAACCAGCTGCAAACTGTTTTAAATTGCAAGCCAAGCAATACTCTTTTGATCTTTGGGGTGGCATGAGACCCCCACACTGCCTCTCAAAGGAAAGGTGAGTCCATATCCTGTCCTTCCCAGCCATG
Source organism: Ambystoma mexicanum (assembly GCF_040938575.1). NCBI lineage: Eukaryota > Metazoa > Chordata > Amphibia > Caudata > Ambystomatidae > Ambystoma > Ambystoma mexicanum. The sequence goes on along the minus strand of NC_090921.1, from coordinate 1,191,058,894 downwards.
ACAGCTGCCAAGGAAACTTGCAAGTTGGCCACATCAGCAAGGAGAGTCCTGGGTACCAGTATCCAAGCAGTAAACAGGCCTCCCACAGCAGGCAGCTTTAAATGTTCCACTGAAGTGGTTAGGGAGAAGGTCTTAACCCTCCTCAGAAAATCGTTATCATCACCCTGATGGCTGGAGACTTGGAGAAACAAGTTCCAGCTAAATCCTCTTCAAGATGGTTCTTCCAAGATGATTCAAGGGGGATTATTTGGTTCTATGTGAAAGTGTCCCCAGGAAAATGCAGTCATGGGAAAATATAGCCTGCAGAAAGGAGTGTTAAAAGATGTAATCATTCAATTGATTCAATGCAAAGTGTGAGCATGTTGCCAGTAAAAGGGTCGCCAAAAAAGCGATTTTTAAATATTCAAAAGTACATGTCTGTAGCCCTATCAAAGATCCACACCTTCAATAAAACCTCCACAATCACCATAACTCAGTTCCTGCACATTCCCCTAACTATAATTGCCAACCTGAACTCATACAGAACAATAACCATTCAGCCTGCTGAAGCATTTTATTTGCATGTCACGCAATGGAAAAACTCCAAACCCCATCACCAGCTCACCACACATGACACAGGCATTGCCCCAACCCAAACCCTTAATCTAATTCTAACCTTAACCCTCCCCTAAATACATCCCTAACACTTACCCTAATTCTTGCTTTGCTATAACTACTAGTTTCATCCTAACACCCTTATCCTGTGGCAGTAACCCCAGCCCTCTCAACTTCCCAATCCCCTTCTTTAACACTTGCCAAAACCATAACTCTATTAGCCGTAGGCTTACCATAGCCCCTATCCTAACACTTACCCAGACACTAACCTTCACTAATGACTAACCAAACCCCCACCTCACTAACACTGCAGCAACCACCCTGACTCTAACTCTTACCCCAATACTAACTAAATCGTTACTACCCCTGCCCTAAACCAAGCAATCACAAGCCCACAAGCCCCTCCTTAGCCCTAAGCAGCGCTACAGTTTTGGCTACTTTTCAGCCCTATTGTATGACTATATTTTGCCTGGCAACTTTTTCACTGCAGAGGTATTTTCACCATGGATTATTCACTGTCTACATTTTTGCTAGCAACATTTTCACTGGACACCTGTTTTTCCAAGAGAAGATCAAACATGGTTTCTTTAAGGGGGTTCTCACACCTTATATAGTCATGTTGCCACAGGGGAGTGGTCCAATCCAAGCATTCTGTAAGGGGTCAAACCTTGCTGCTGATGTAACAAGGGTTTTGACATATGATGTCACTTCCGAGAAAGACCTGTCTGCAGAAAGTTAATAGGGGCCACAGGAGGGAAGTGTGGTCTAAGCAGTTTCAAGATTCCAGGACCCTTATTCAAGTGTACAGCTCCCCTCCTCAGCTTTGAATATACTTCCCCCTCTCATGCCTGCCTAAGAACAAAAATACTCCAGTAATGATCCCCTGGTGTTATTACCCCATTGTGTGACAGAGATCCCCATAAAGATCCCAGCTCTCACCCTTCTGCATGGGGGTAGGTCCTGCCCTCCTGTATCAAGCCTTCCCAGCAGAGAACAAATGAGCATTCAGGGGTGGGCTGACCATCTGTTGTGTGTTTTACTCAAAACCCAGACAATAATACATGAATGGATCAGAAAGCTGCTTGATTCACAGGAAAGCAGTTTATAATACAAATGAGACCAGGTAGAATTTGGCAGATATAATTGTATTTTCTCATAGACCTCTATATCAAACTATAGATGGGATCATATCTACATTTAACTAAAATCTTGCCAAAAGGCCACAGCGATACACAGTTACACATACACTGAATCCTGGCAGCCCACTGTTAAAGGCAGTCCCTGGCTGTTGGAATGAATGGGATTCCAGCAGGCTGTTTCAGGAATGCACATGTTACTTTGTAACTGCCATGTTTCAAAAACAAAGTGCAGCTGCTGAGATGTCACAGGACAGAGTCCAGCAAAACTATACATGTGTGCAATATGTTTTTTTTAGCATGGAGGATTGGAGAGTGCCTGTTAAGCAGAGCTCACTTTCTGGGAGAGAAAACCAGCATCATTTCCCATAGCAAAAATGTTAAACGCTCAGGATAGCACAAGCGTTTATTGACACTGTCACGGCACCCCGCATCGCTAGGGTAGTGAATGGAAGTTAACTGGAATCCTTTATGCAGCACTACTCCTTTGGCCATATTTTCCCAAAAATATTTTTTTTCAAGTGGCAACTAAACCAAAAGAAAAATGTGCCACCAATTCAGAAAGGCTATCTGATTGGGATGCCATGTTCCACCATCTTTGTGCAATTGTGCTGATCCGAGGACCTTTCTGGGTATTTAAAGTGCATCCTTATTTCACATATGGGATGCACTTAAAATGCAGAGATAAAAGAGCCATTCACCTGCATCTGTTTGAAAAGGTGCAGAGGAATGTGCAGTGCATGAACGTGTAATTTCAGACCCTTTTCTCACATTGTTAAATTGGACAGAAAAAGAATGCACCACTACTGTTGCACATGCATTTCTAACCACCAAGCAGGGAGAGAAACGTGCTTCTCTGTTTTTTAACACATTTCGCAGTGAAAGGCCCTTTACGATCCCTTTAAGGTCCCATCATTGTCAAATGTGCTCCCCACACTCACCAGGTAGCTGGGAGTCCGACAGACACGAGTTTTGGGCCAGCGTATGCCAGAGGGCTATCCCCTAGAAATGTGCAGGTCAGCTTTGCGAATAAGGTCGACTGCGGCAATTCTCAATGGAATGCAAATTAATAAAGTGCATCATCTGCACATTTTTTACTTTGCATTACTTTTGGAGAATGTGATCATTTGTGGGCCTCAACGGCTTCCATACTAATTCAAAATTACAGAAGTGTGGGCCAGAGCCACACTTCTTTGTAACCACAGCTGCATTACTGTGTGTGTAGCAGGCTTTGAGAGATGTCACCATTAAGTGAAAAGAGACGGCTGCAGGGACAGGACATACATGAGAGAGGGCTTGGTATATTATATAATTTCCCTATAAATATGGAAGCAAGGTTAATCAAATGATTAGTTGAGGTCGAGCCCACATCGAAGGGACAGCTTTGAGCATAACTCGAATTCAGTGAAATGGGGCACTGAAGCTGCAACAGTTACACATTTGAAATGTCAAGGCAATGCAGTTATGATAATAGTAAATTATAATGAATTGTGTGTTTCAAATGAGAAAAAATGCATTCATGTCCTACACAAGAGCCCAGACGGTACTGCCCTGCTGAACGTTAAAGGTTGCACTTTAAAGCAATCCTGAACCAGGACTAGTGGTTTCTTCCCTCCACATGGTTTACAGGAAAGACACTTTTACCAAGAATCTGTGTTGGGCACTGGCCAGCAACAGCGACAAAGGTGCTTGCAGTAAGAACTGCTTACGTGTGTTTCAATACACTGACAGCTTTATCCCGGCTCTATGCCAGCAGCAGCGACAAAGGCGCTTGCAGTAGGAATTGCTTACAGGTGTTTCAATACACTGACAGCTTTATCCCGGCTCTATGCCAGCAGCAGCGACAAAGGCGCTTGCAGTAGGAACTGCTTACAGGTGTTTCAATACACTGACAGCTTTATCCCGGCTCTATGCCAGCAGCAGCGACAAAGGCGCTTGCAGTAGGAACTGCTTACGTGTGTTTCAATACACTGACAGCTTTATCCCGGCTCTATGCCAGCAGCAGCGACAAAGGCGCTTGCAGTAGGAACAGCCTACAGGTGTTTCAATAAACTGACAGCTTTATCCCAGCTCTATGCCAGCAGCAGCTACAAAGGCGCTTGCAGTAGGAACTGCTTACAGGTGTTCCAATACACTGACAGCTTTATCCCAGCTCTATGCCAGCAGCAGCGACAAAGGCGCTTGCAGTAGGAACTGCTTACAGGTGTTTCAATACACTGACAGCTTTATCCCAGCTCTATGCCAGCAGCAGCGACAAAGGCGCTTGCAGTAGGAACTGCTTACAGGTGTTTCAATACACTGACAGCTTTATCCCAGCTCTATGCCAGCAGCAGCGACAAAGGCGCTTGCAGTATGAACTGCTTACAGGTGTTTCAATACACTGACAGCTTTATCCCAGCTATATGCCAGCAGCAGCTACAAAGGCGCTTGCAGTAGGAACTGCTTACAGGTGTTTCAATACACTGACAGCTTTATCCCGGCTCTATGCCAGCAGCATCGACAAAGGCGCTTGCAGTAGGAACTGCTTACAGGTGTTTCAATACACTGACAGCTTTATCCCGGCTCTATGCCAGCAGCAGCGACAAAGGCGCATGCAGTAGGAACTGCTTACAGGTGTTTCAATACACTGACAGCTTTATCCCGGCTCTATGCCAGCAGCAGCGACAAAGGCGCTTGCAGTAGGAACTGCTTACAGGTGTTTCAATACACTGACAGCTTTATCCCGGCTCTACGCCAGTAGCAGCGACAAAGGCACTTGCAGTAGGAACTGCTTACAGGTGTTTCAATACACTGACAGCTTTATCCCGGCTCTACGCCAGCAGCAGCGACAAAGGTGCTTGCAGTAGGAGCTGCTTACAGGTGCTTCAATACACTGACAGCTTTATCCCAGCTCTACGCCAGCAGCAGCGACAAAGGCGCTTGCAGTAGGAGCTGCTTACGTGTGTTTCAATACACTGACAGCTTTATCCCGGCTCTACGCCAGCAACAGCGCCTGCTTACAGGTGTTTCAATACACTGACAGCTTTATCCCGGCTCTATGCCAGCAGCAGCTACAAAGGCGCTTGCAGTAGGAACTGCTTACAGGTGTTTCAATACACTGACAGCTTTATCCCGGCTCTATGCCAGCAGCAGCGACAAAGGCGCTTGCAGTAGGAACTGCTTACAGGTGTTTCAATACACTGACAGCTTTATCCCCGCTCTATGCCAGCAGCAGCGACAAAGGCGCTTGCAGTAGGAGCTGCTTACGTGTGTTTCAATACACTGACAGCTTTATCCCAGCTCTATGCCAGCAACAGCGACAAAGGTGCTTGCAGTAGGAACTCCTTACAGGTGTTTCAATACACTGACAGCTTTATCCCAGCTCTATGCCAGCAACAGCAACAGGGCGCTTGCAGTAGGAACTTCTTACAGGTGTTTCAATACACTGACAGCTTTATCCCGGCTGTATGCCAGCAGCAGCGACAAAGGCGCTTGCAGTAGGAACTGCTTACAGGTGTTTCAATACACTGACAGCTTTATCCCGGCTCTATGCCAGCAGCAGCGACAAAGGCGCTTGCAGTAGGAACTGCTTACAGGTGTTTCAATACACTGACATCTTTATCCAAGCTCTATGCCAGCAACAGCGATACAGGTGCTTGCAGTAGGAACTGCTTAAAGGTGTTTCAATACACTGACAGCTTTATCCCAACTCTATGCCAGCAGCAGCGATCCCAGCTCTATGCCAGCAACAGTGACAAAGGCGCTTGCAGTAGGAACTGCTTACATGTGTCAATATATTGACAGCTTTATCCCGGCTCTATGCCAGCAGCAGCGACAAAGGCGCTTGCAGTAGGAGCTGCTTACGTGTGTTTCAATACACTGACAGCTTTATCCCAGCTCTATGCCAGCAGCAGCGACAAAGGCTCTTGCAGTAGGAGCTGCTTACGTGTGTTTCAATACACTGACAGCTTTATCCCGGCTCTATACCAGCAACAGCGACAAAGGCGCTTGCAGTAGGAACTGCTTACGTGTGTTTCAATACACAGACAGCTTTATGCCAGCTCTATGCACTGTAGTGTCACACATATGAATCCATTTTTAGCGCTGAGCCATATGGTCCCATACAGAGAGCTCTCGAGCTGTCCCTGTGAGGTAAGGGTAGCTCATTCAAATCCACATGTTTTTCTTTGCATTCTTGTACCGGAGGACAAGCATAATGGGGGAAACAAAACCACCAGTTCAGGAATTAAAATAAATCCAGGACTGGCTGGGGGTTGGATACTCCTGTGCGGCGCGGCTGAAACCTGAGAGCTCTTCCCATAGGACGCGGGGCATATATGGTCATCTATAGAGCAAATAAGCCACCCAGCGGCTCCTTCAAATCTTGATAGCCCATGCCAAATCTATGCTCTTTAGTCAAATTCTTTGCCATGCCGCTCTCTCTGCAATTTATCATTTTAATATTCAAGTCGCAGAAGTGTTGAAATACCACTGAATTCCCAGGAGCTGTTGTGCGTCAGCACCAAAGTATTGTCATTAAGAACAATTAAGACTTCATCTTCACATCAACCGCACCCTTAAATTAGAGATGTTTTAAGTTTATTTTTCCTACAGTGGAATTTGCTTGATTGACGTCTAAAATGATGCAAATTGTGGTAGTTTACTGCTTTACTCTATTGAAGAAGAGCTTAAGATGTTTTTGAGAAAAGATGTCCTGCACAAATGCAACGTGCAGGAGTGATCTATAATGAAGCAAAATGCAGATGCTGTTGGCAGCTGGTTTTTTATGATTTCAAAATACTGGCCCACAAAATGTGTACACCTCACCTCCCCTTGCTCCAATGTCTGACATGTTTGTTTGTGATATGGGAAGTGAACAGGGCAATTATGTACAATTATGTGCAGGGCCTCTTTAATGTGGACGGCTTGGTTTCTGACCTATATTTGTTGCCATCTTTTTGTCCAGGACCAACCAAATCTCTCCTTCCGTTCCAGTGAGTAACTTAAAGACTGCTGGACATCAGAGGCAGAGAGGAGCGTCCGCCATAGAGTGCAGAGTGTGGGCTTGCGTAGCTGGGCAAAGGAGGAGTCCTAAACAAACACCGGGGTCCCAGAGCACCACTGCTGAGGGTCCCAGAAGGAGAGAAACCCTTTTATGTATTTATTTTATTTATTTGTACATTTGTAGAGCGCACAAAGCCCAAAGGCAACTAGGCGCTGGTACTTAAGAAGTTGGTTACAGTAGCTTAAAGGTTACAGAGAGAGACATTTGCATTGAAGAGATATCAGCAGTTACACATTATCATCGTACATTACACAGTAGTAATTTGGTCAGTTACGCATTAACACGTACATTCAGTAGGTAACTATAGTTGCATTGGTTGAGTGGGTTTCGTGTTTGTCATAATAGGGGTGGAGTCGTCAGTAATGGCCCTAGGATCTGAGTGGCATGGTGATTTCACAAACAGGTCGGACCTAAATAATGAAGTTTTAAAGTTTTTTCTGAAAGACCAATAAGATGTGCCATTTCTAAGATGTGTGGGGAGTGCATTCCACATTTTGGGCTCAATCGCTGGAAAGCTGTCTTCCAGCTTTCTGCTTTCTGTATCTGGGAATGGAAAGCAGGTTGGTGTAGAAAGACCGGTGGGTCTACTAGATTGATTTTTACAGATCTAGTTATTTAAGTAAGGGGGCACATTGTTGGAAATACATTTGTGAGTGAGCGTGAGAATTTTAAATTTAATTCTGTCCAAAAATGGAACCGGAATCTTCTGCATCGAGTCAGGGAGAGTCGAGCATGTGGCACCGAGAGCACCAGAGAAACACGTAACGCATAAGGCGCTAACTGAAGGACTACCCCTGGAAGGGGTGAACAAAACTGAGCAACCAATAGGGCCAGAGAAGCCCAAAGCCTGTGAGAGGCTAACAAAAGCCCTTCCTGAGGTATTCACCCCAGGAAGGGCTGAACAAAACTGAGCAACTGACAGGGCCAGAGAAGTCCAAAGCCTTTGAGGGGCTAACCAAAAGACTACCCCAGGAAGGGGTGAATTAGACTGAGCATCCAAAAGGGTCAGAGAAGTGCATAGGTGCATAGCCTATGAGAGGCTAGTCAAGGGACGACCACAAAAAGAGATGACTCAAACCGAGTACCCAGTGGGGCTAAAGACATCCCTCACCCACCCATGGCCAAGCGGGGGCCACCCCATGAAAAGCAAGAGAAGAATCAAGGAGAGTTGAACAATTCCGGCACCTATCCGAGACCGCCAGGCGAGAGAGCCCAGGTGGGGCCAAGAGTGAACATTCCTGCACTTGGGAGTACAGAGCCTCTCTGGTCAAGTCTACATATCCCTGGATTGGGGATAACACCTGAGTATCTTCTCAGGAAATTCCTTTGACACAAGAAGGAACTTTGAGAGACATTTTTCTTTTTGGGAAACCATTTCTTTTCTTTTGAACTCCAAGAGATTATCAGGTTGAGTTCAGAGACTAGCCACCACTAATTCCTGGAGTGAAATAAACCTGTACTAAGCACTAGGTGGGATTCGTGCTTGCTATCGTCACGCTTTCAACAAAGTAGGACAGTTATTGGTCAGAATAGGCTTTGGGACGGAGGACTGAACTTTATTTGGGAGACATAGACATCCTGGCGAGCACCCATTTATGGTTTTCTTGTGTAGGGAACCCATCCTAGCAGTTTGGGCTGGATGGCCCTTTTTGGGTGATACCAAGCCTGTTTTGCATATGGTTTTTATTTTACTGTAAGGACATGGCAGGCTTAAAACGATGGCCTGGGCGGTTGGCAAGAGGACTTGCCATTGATTAAGATGCATTCATAACCTACCAGCCATCAACATTAGGTGTTGCACTTGTCACTCTAAGTAGAACAGCTATGGGCATATCTAGGTCCTGAGCCTGCTGCACCTGGAGACCCATAGTTGATGCTGGAACATGTTTATGTTGCTTGTGGTCTTATGCAGAAGGAATGTGACCTAGCCGTTTGGTCTAGACTATCTCTTTGGGGTTGGGATCAAGCCTGATTTGCCTATGGCTTTTCTACTTGTATAGAGCAAAATGGTAGTGTGGAGTGGAGTGATCCTCAGAGGAATTGGCAGTAGGTAAGATTCATTCATCACCTTCCGGCCATTAATCTTCAGTGTTGCAAAATGGAAGTATACTAGTATGTTTATATATTTGTGTTTGGCATTACTTTTATGGCTTGACCGAAAATCTGGTTGTAAAGCCAGCAAATACCAGAGTTGTTCTGTTATAAGCATTGACCCTATGAAAGAATGTGTGGAAGTGTTAGGGCATGCTCAATACCCACACATTCATCCAGGTGTAATATATAAAGGTGCAAATGGTGCCATTGGACCAGATCTAAGACAAGCCATATTTGGCCATTATGGATGTACAATGTCCTATGAGTGTTTTTTAGTCTTTGTTTGAAGACTGGAATTGTGCTGCTGTTTCAAATGTTGCCAATCCGGACATTGCGCCAATGTGAATCCCAGCCATTTTTTGTCACTACCTGGCCCTAAAACCAGCAAAAATCCAGTCGCTGCTCCAGCAACAAGACCGGGGCAAAATGGGCAATTGATCTGAGGATACAAAATGCAAATTACAGGTGCCATAAAAAGGTTCCAGAAGGGAAGTGAGGTCAGAGGTCATTCCTGGAATCCAGCCAGCCTAAAAGCCAATAACAGACACTTCTAGGGGCAGTCATTGCTACAGTGACCACCACTGGCTGCAGTGCCTCGGCTGCCATTGGGAGCAATGACTCCCTTCTTTCGGGCACCGACAACAGAAGGTAAAAACTTCTCGGAGAAGGAAGTTAAGCCTCGGTGATGATGGAATATGTGAACATAACGGAAATCAATGCAATGCAAATTGGAAATTATGCGTAAATTGAGCGCGATGTAAACAATTAATTATGTGCTGTGTGAGTAGACGGAAAAACTGCCATGATGTTCCAACTGGATGTTATGGAAAGTGGCAACAATCTACTGGAAGGGCATGGAGGAATTTGACGACTGCGCATAATGTGAACTGGTACTGGATTTGCAGTAACTGTGCTCACCAGGCATAATGTAAACTGGCAGTGACATGGTAGTTGGGTTAAAATAAGCCTAGATAAGATAATTAAAAAAAATATATGGATTCATTAACATACTTTGCAAATGTTAGTGCCATTGACACTTCGATTTTATATTTTACCTAAATTAATAGTTATAACATACTGAACATGATGTCTCAACCTTTTTGGACTGAAGAGCACTTTACAGGACACAAAAACAGTTAAGATTCCTGCAACGTAAATTATCTGGCTCCTTTTCAGTAGAAAACAGACGTCTGCACAATTTGTCTGCTACAGAAAATGTTTCAAGGAATGCAAACATCAAGTGCTTAAAGGCTCTTCCAGAAAGGCTTAATCCCCCCAGCATAAGGGTACGTGCAGTCAGAGTGTCCATCTGAACCCAAACTAGTGTGAGGTTTTGAGCACAAATCACCATTCTGTAGCACAAGTGAAAATGCACTACAATGATTGTAAAACGGTGCCTTCGTTTAGTACCAGACATCACACAGGCAGTTGAATAAGCACGCTTTTAGGTGGCTATTCAAAGTGAGTAATTTAGATTCTTTGGGTAATGACGGTGGAAGGGAATTGTATAGCTTTGCTGCCTGTATTATGAAGAATCGCCCCCCCATTCTTTCTTTCTTATAGGGGGGGCGTAATTATATATCTTTCCTGGTTTGCTCGCAGACGACGATTAGGGGCGTACATTTTAAGTTTTTTCGAAAAATGTTGAAATGTTAGGCCGCTGTACGTTTTTAGATACTAGACACATACTCTTGAAACAACTCGTTTTTTTTTATTGGAAGCCAGTCTAAAGATCTTAAATCCTGTGTAATGTGTTCTTATTTTCTCAGTTTCAGTAGAGACCTAGCTGCTGAATTTCGAATCCATTGTAGTCGTTGCATGAAAAAATCTGAAAGGCCTACTTCAATAATATTGTTGAAATCCAAGCTTGAGGCAACAAGCGAGTTCAACACTTTAACCTGATGTGTGAAGGGCAAATAGGAAAGAATGTATTTAAGCAATAAGCTCTGGGCTACCGAGGCATTACCTGACTTGGTAATGCCCCCACAGTGAGGGGCTTATTGCTATTAGTACCCAGGCCGGCAAGACTGGGGTACTAATATCATTTTTTCAGTCCCCAAAAATAAATGTAAAAAAAATGGGTGCTTGGGAAGGGAAAACAGAGTCTGTTTTTGCTTTCGATGGCGGCCATCGGGAGCTGACGCGGTAGGGACAGAAGTGTTCCCACCGTTTTCGCTCCTGAAAAAGGAGAAATAGGAAGGTAAGTGGGGTTGGGAGGGCGTGGTAGGGTATTGCTTGTAGGGGAGGAAGAAGGAAAAAACGTACCTGAATCCCGGCAAGGGAGGATGGCAACCTCCAGCCGTGTGGAGGCTCGGAGTGGGGATTGCTCCGTTATGAGCCTCCTCATTGGCTGAGGGGCTGCCACGCCCCCCTACGAGAACAAAGCAAAGGAATCCCGTCGGGGGATTCCCAGTCAGGTAATGTTACATTCTGATTGACCCTCGCCAGGTACTAATTAATCAAAAAGCTTGATTTGGTCAACACTGAGATTAGACTTTTTAGTGAAAGATTGTGGTCCAGAATTGATGCCCAGATGTTTTACTTCTTGTTTGGGTACTGGACATTTGCCAAATGTTTTTGGCCACTAGGAAGAGTTTAATAAATTATGGGACTGATTTACCAACATCATCTCTGTATTGTCTTGGTTTATTTTCAAGTAATTAGTGTCCATCCAGTACTTGATTGCCACTTGGTAATCTCTAACATTTGAAGGTTATTGTTAGGAAATATTTCCATTTATGTGTAATTTTCCCTCCAGTTGTGAACCCCCCAACATTTTGCTGTTGTCTGACAAGCCTAGCCTGACTTTTGCCAGTGAAGCATAGCCTTCTGCTGCACTCGGCTAGGTTTTCGCTCACTTTGTTATGGGGAAACTGATATGCCCTTAAAGACAGTCAGTGCTGGGAGACTTTGTATACTTTAGTCCTTTCCACTGTTGTAATTTCTTTGCAACATGTTACCAGTGCACAAAGTACCTTACAGTACAGTGTGCGGGAGTCTTCCTTTTCGTTTCCAAAGGCCCTAAACACCCTCAAAGGATTTTTGGTAGAAGTACAAATGTTCCTTGGACAGAGCTGGTGGCAGCTGTTATTCTCCACATTTTTTTTTAACCCTTTCTTTCGGACCATATCGCGTTTACGGCGTTTGGCCCTGGACAGGGGCGTGGCCCCAAAATAGCCAGTCACGAGGTCCTTTGTTCTGTCCTTTGACCATCTTGTCCCTTTGCCTTCCCCAGGTCGAACAGACCTGGGTCAGTCCTTATTTGGTCATGCTTTCTCCCGCGAAACCCCAAGCTTTCGCAGGCTTATGCATGCCTTTTGTGTGTGCCTCCAGGATGTGGGCTGGACTGTCTAGTTCAAATACACATCCTGGGTGCCAGAGAGTCTGGTGTGCTGGGAATGACTGGGACCACAGTTGTCCATGATTGGTCCACCTCTGGCATGGCTGTATGTGAGCAGGTCTCTCATTGGGTCCTCTTTGTTTTGGCACAAAGGAGATTCTAGATAAGAGAAGGGCCCAAACACCCATACCTGGTTGATCTCTTGAGTTCTCACTGAATCTAGGATAGGATCCAAGCATCCCGAAACTAAGAAGCTGAGTCGAGCAACTGCTGGTGACCCGCTGGAAGGTTTGGCACCCTGAGCCCACTGTTGTCCCGCAGGAACCCTCTTCATCTGATCGAACTAGAAGGTCTGCAAAGGGGCTTTGCTCCATTTGAATAGTGGGAACAACTATTCACGGCACCTCCACCTTAACCTGCAAGTAAGCCTTTTCTGAAGTGTTACTGGGCCAACCAGTGAACTGACCAGCTTGCACAGGACCTTTGCTCTGGAACTGCTGCTGTCTCAAGTTAACTATTGAGACTTTGGAGTTCATAAGTACTGAGTCCAAGGCACTCTCCTGCCAAGTTTTGTATCGCTGGGCATCCTAGGACTGGAATTAGGAGAGTATGCCTGATTCAGAGTACACATGGTCACTGTGTCGCCCAGCCGTGGTGACGAACTTCGTGGGTGCACTGCTGTTGTGGTCCCCTCTGCCCTGAGATGAGCTGCAGTGAAATCAAGTTGATCCCTTCAACAGGAGAGGAGAAATCAGCACTGTCCTGCTACTGAATCATCCCTGGAACTCAGTCGCTGAAAGGCGCAGAGCTGTACTTCAGCAGCATTTGAACCCGCAACCAAAGTGGACTCAACTGGCGAAGTTTGGTCCGGAGTGTGGCTTGGGTTGGTGAGTACTTGCAACCCTTACCGGTGGCCCCTGGTGCAACCATGCATTTTTACGCACACAAGTGCCCCTGAGGGCCACTCAAATTTATCGAGGTAGCCTGTGCTACCGAGCTATTCCCAATTCTTGGAGTCTGTTCTGCCGTCTTGGGGAGACCGTCCTCAGATAAGAACTTATTCTTCACTTCCTCACCTGCCTTCCTGAGCTGCTATAGCCCCTGCAAGAGACCAGTTTTTGCCCACCTGCACAATCGCATGCATTTGCATCCGAAAGTACATTTGAACATAAGGCTCCACTCTTCTTAGGGACCGGACTGTCTTTCAGTAAGGGCTGATAAAGTGAAGGACTGGCTAAAGTATATTCACACTCTTTGCTCCTTTCCCTTATAGGTTGTGGACCCTAACTGTGTGCCATTCCTTTGGGACATTGTAACTGTATATATGGTGTATAGTAGTGTGGTTTTGGTTTAAGTATTACTGTTCATCTTTGCTTGTGTTTGATATAAAAGGCCTTTAATAAATGTATATGTATTTTTGATATACACCTGACAGAGAGTAATTTATAGTGTCCTTGTTGTGTGTGCTCATTGTGGGCTTTTGATTATCCTCAACCCTCCTGACACCTAGTCTTGACCGCTGCCAATGCTACCTTGATTGGACTGGCTTGTCCAGAAGGTTACCTTGTTCCAAGAAACCAGGCTGGCCTTCTGAACCTCTGCCCACCAGGTCAGAGTTCAGAAATCTATTTGAACAAGAAATCATCAGACTGATCAAGGTCGACTAGGATCTGTGTACCATCCCATAATTAAAAATGCTAAGCAAAAGTAGTGAATGATGTCCATTAGTGATCGCAATTAAATATTTCATAATGTAGATGGTAATGCAGAACCCTGAGGAACTCCGGATTTAAAGGAGTACATTGTGATGAGAAATGACCAAGACGAGTATCTCGAGATCTGTCTGTGATGAAATAATGAAGCCTTCTATGTGATAGGCATCTAATGGAATATTCTTCAAGTCTATAGTGGAGAATTTGATGGTCGACCGCATCATATGCAGCCAACAGATCTAGTAGAATGAGAGCATGTGTAGCCCCTTTGGTCTACCTTTTCTCTCAATCTATCCATTATTGCAGCAGTACTACAAGTTGGCTGAAAGCCAAATTTGGCATGGTCTATGATTCATTGAAGGATTGGATTTGAGCTGCTACTCATCACTCCAATTGTTTTGATAGAAAATTAAGTTGGGTGATGGGGCAAAAACATCCAAGGTCTTAAATAAACATTTGATTACTGATTGTTTCCATGTCGATTGACAAATTCCTGTGGACAATGTTGAGTTGAATAGATGTTGAATCTCCTTCTAAAAAAGAGGGGATATATCATGGGTTATTTTAGCAGGGAGCTGATTGATCGGAGTGCCTGTGCATTTGGCACTTGTTACTAATAGTAGAAATGATTCTCGATCAAATAGGGTAAAAGCCTCAAGAGATTCTGACACTGTAAACTCGTCCCTGGCTGATCAAAGGTTCGGCATCTCTGCTTTAAGGGGTGGGTTGTTCAGGTCCTTATTGGTGTTAACAATTCTTTGCACAAAGTGGAGGGTTAATTGATCCATCAGAGATTGAGATGGAATTATATTGGATGTCCCTGGTCTGTTGCATAAATCATTTACCACAGCAAATAGTTGTTTTGTCGAATCTGGAGCAACTTCCATTGTAATAATAAATAATAGATTGTTTTGCCTTGACTATTTCTTTTTTTATAAAAACAGTTGATGTTTTCTGATTTCCTTGTAAAGTACAGGATCACAAGAGCGGTACGAGCATCATTCTGTCTTTCTGACTAAACGGTGCAAGAGTTTTAGTTCAGGTGTAAAGCGTTTTCTTTTTGATTCTAGTTTAGGCATATTCTGTTTTACACTAGGGCATCAATACTATATATGATCTCTGATGGGTGACGATTTAACATTTGAATGATCTCGTTAGGGTAATTTGTTTGGTTCTAAATCTGATTAGTATGAGAGAGTGATAGCTGTTTGAATATCAATTATTTGATTACCTGTTTTAAGGGTTGGCAGGGATCAGTGGATGTTAATGGAGTTGTAGGTGTGTTTTGTTGGGTGGCGGTCATATGAAATGGGATACCTAAGTGATCAGTTGAAGAAAAAGGAACAGGGTTATCTCTATGTAATTCTGGGTGCCAAGAGAATAGTTGATATAGGGTATATCCTGCTATGTCTGTCAGCTAATTAACTAGGGCTTCCAAACCAAGGTCTTGAAGGGACTCTAGAAGGTGCATAAGTGGGTTCTGGGTTCTGTCCAATAATTAAAATCTCCTAAAACTATGAGCCTGTAGTCTTTTGCAAACAATTTAAATGGGACCACATATATTTATTGGGCAAAGTTTTCCTTAGGGCCAGGAGGTATATTAGGTAAAATAATGGTAGCACAGTCTAAGGCATTGATTTACATTTTACAGGCTCTTTGTATCATGAGATCAGTATAATATTTAGATCAGATTAATAAATGATAGCTAGACCTTTGCCTTTTCTTGCTTAATCTAGATTTGGGCATACATTTATAGGCAGGTGGGGTCAGCTATGTCAGAATGCTAGGATTATTGTCAGGGATCCTTGTTTGAGTGAGCAGGAGTATATCTATATCTAGGACAGTAATGAGATTGTGGATCAGGAATTTAGTTTAGACAGCTGATCTCACATTCAGCCATCGGTAGTGGCTTAGATCCTGTATAAGTGGTGTTCAAACAGATTGATAAAAGTTTGTTGGCACAGAGATTATTAATGCAATAGTTCTTGGTAACAGTTATGGGGGTATATAAAGTCTTTAGTTTCAGTTTGTGGATGATGTCGCAGTCCAAGGAGTGGTTAGAGATGCTATTAAGCATTAATAAGATACTAGTCAATGGGTCTTTACCTAGGGCATTGGAGTAAGAAGGTTCTGATTTGGGCTCTGACTCTGCATAGACAGACGCAGACGGGCTTGCCTTGGGCATGCCTTTGGCACACCAGCAGCAAGCTTGATACGCGCAATAATTGTGTGCAGTCAAGCCAACACTGATAATTAAATACTCTTTCAGTACTAAGAATAGAAAGAGGACTGTGCCGAGGATTGAGCTGTCCTACAAGTCAAAAGTCAAAAAAGAAAACCTTCCCCTCGCAAATTAAGGCTGGTGCAATCTTGCCCGTTGAATATGCATCCATCAATATAACATTATAATCCAATGTAGCATGTTTTTAAAAAATTGTTATTAAAACAACCTAAAAGTGTCATGGCTAAGAAGAGAAACCTGGACTTGTGCAGTATGTGCTACCAGCCGTAATTCTTAACTGGGAAGTAGAATTCAACATCTGTGCACTGGTTTCCTGTCGATCAAAGCGTGGCCTTACATATTCCATGGGACTGTTTAACGAATAATTGATCTCACTCGCTTGTGCCAAGTGCACACAGAGGTAAGAAAGATAAACGCTTTATGTGCAATGGGCAATTCGATTGACTGAAACAAAAGATAATGGCCCTCATTACGAGTTTGCCGGTAGCACGTCTTTACTATCGGCCGGTTTCTGGCAAATTTGCTTCATCGTTGCCGGCATCTGATATCCACGTGTTATCGGGAAATTAGGGTGCCGCCAACAGGGGTAAGTTCCCATTCCATGGAGTCCCTTAGGGCTCCTTGGGATGGAGATTACTGAATTACCGGCACTGTTGCTAAAGTTGGCAGGGATTCAGCGATTTCTCAGCTCAGGCCTGCCGGTAGTTCACTGCCCCTACTAGCAGATTTGGAGTGTGCCGGTCCGGTAACAATGCCGGAGCCGTTAGTACCAGCATTGTTTCCAGCAGTGTTACCGGGTCGGGTCACCTGTAATGAGGGCCAAGTCTTTGCATGTGCAGTTTTTACCCTTGTGCCTGTAGTTAAGGGCATCCCTGAGCTCTTTCCTTATTCACAAAAGGAAGCTCTGGGCATAGCCCACAGGAATAGTGGCATGGATTTCCACATTTTACAGTAAGAACATCGAATTATTGCAGCACAAATATGTACATTTTGCGACATTTATGCTTAACTAAAATAGTTATAGGAAGCTACTGAACTTAGAAATGTCAATTTGTAATGTCCTTATTGTGCCTAAGGATTGAAAACAATTCATCACAAAGGAAGTTGCTTCATATAAGTGATGTGCGGCCTCGGAGCCACCGGTGTTGTGGGCACTGGACATTAGCAAATAATGTGGATGTGTCAACCCGGCTAATTATAATAAGTGGAGATGGGTTGAATACGACATTTTGCACTTTTTTAGTGGCATTTCAGAAATGTTGCGGCACATTTGAAAATTGCACATTTCTATGTGGGGGTGGGGGAGGTTGCAAATGACAAATGGCTGTGAGCTAGATGCTCTGACAAGGGAATGTGCCGTGCAGGCAGCGGTCTTTTCAAACCTATGGGGCACGACATGTGCCTTTCATGGCTCGCTTTACATTACTGTTACCCAGACAGGGGTGGAAGTAAAAACTTGCATTTTATTGGACAGGAGATTTAAGGCACATAGTCTGCAACGTTCACACTGCACCCACGTGCATGGGAGACTGGTCCTAGCTTTCCACACACACGGGTGCAAATTGCTTTCAAAGCATGGCATGATAATGTGGAATAGTTTGTCTACAGGGGTAACCCCCACGTTCTGGTGATATTCCCTCCTACTAAGTGAGGATAAATAATGTGTATTTAAACAAAAGGAAGGAACATATAACAGACTACATCAACACAGTATATATCCTCAGACAGCAATTTCTTGTAGCAGCCATGAAACAAATATAGGCTGCATTATGTGTTCTCAATAATCATCAAAAAGCAGTATTACCAAAAAAATATCATTTTTTATATATTAATCACTCTTTAGCACAAGAAATACACTCATTTGTTTTAAAAAACATATACACATAACATAGTCATATACATCTTAAAATCATGCCACCTCACAGTGTACAGAATTAAATGCCAAAAATTTCATTAGCACAACACAACAATGGCAACTCAATTGTTCACATTTCCCATTGTGTGAACCAGCCCAACTTATATAAGTTTCAGTCCTCTGTGTTTCAAAGTAACCGGACATTCATCAGGGGCAGAAGTAATCCTGTGCTCCAGGTCGATTCTTCCTACATATACACCAGGTTGCTATCTCTAAGGATACAAAGACAAACACGTATCACTAACATTTACACTAGATGGGAGACTACAGGAAAACCACCTACACTGCAAGAAAGCCCCAAACACATGCACATTGATTCTTTCAATGTTTAAGAAACTGGACATGATTAGTGAACCCAGCTATTAGCACTAAAGCGTGACTCATACTTGGGATTCGCCACCTGGCATGGACCCTATGTTCAGCACTTAGAGAAGCTTTGTTTTTCCATTGCCACCCTTCAGTTCCTTTCAAAATACTTCTGAACTGAGCGTCCATCTCTCTCTCTCTCTCTCTCTTTCTCTCTCTCTCTCTCTCTCTCTCTCTCTCTCTCTCTCTCTCTCTCTCTCTCTCTCCCCCTCTGTCTCTCTCTCTCTCTCTCTTTCTCTCTCTTTCTCTCTCTCTCTCTCTTTCTCTCTCTCTCTCTTTCTCTCGCTCCCCTCTATCCCCCCCTCTCTATCCACCCCCCCTCTCTCTCCACCCCTTCCCCCACACCCTGGATCAATCATTTATAGAGTTCAGTAAATCCCACTTCAACATGCGAGTTAAACAATGCTGATGTCTCCATCAAGCATAATCAAGTATTTCACAGTTTATGTATCGGATTACTTTCTAGAGGACTGCAAACATAACAATGCATAAAAGCAGGGGAAACTTTTCAGTCCAATTCTCACAATTATACACCGAGGGAATCAATGGGATCGGCTCAGTGTGTCTGTACTATTGCACCTATTGAACCTATGATCAACAACTTTAAAATACTGTAAATTCCAAAAAAGCACTTGCCCTGTTAAAATACATGTTGCACCGCTCTGTGAATCAGGGTGTTCTTTGGCAGTGCAAAGTCACTTTGCACCACGCTAAAAGTTCCATGAATTAGGTCCTAATATAATGCAAGGCAAACAGTTTCCTGAAAGCTTTTGGAGCTCACCTAATGGCAGCAGCGATCAAGCTGCCAAGGCCATCTCTTCGAAAGGAAGTTGGCTGGCCTTGTATATACCCTAAAACAGCAGCACATTTAATAATAGAAGATATGTTTCTGAAACATTTCTACTCAAACGTTGCAGGAAAAGGATGATTTTGGAAATGTAACAATTATGATATAGTCAGAAAGTCTTTCAGACTGTCCTTAGGACATGAATGCAGGGTGTTGGTTTTCCCTAGTGCCAGCGCAGGTTGCTTGCTAAAGAACCAACAATGTCCTTGCAGGAGAGGTATGGGCGTAAGGGCACAGGCCTAGGTGTTCTCGTAGGAATATGTCAGAATATGCTTTTTAAGTGTGGTCTGCAGCCGTGGCCAGTTACCAGGTGACTCTGCACATGCGCTCTCTCCGCTCCATCCTCAGGACTACCGCAGTGATCAATGTAAGCAAAGCGTGCAGAGTGCACAATGTTCAATGCATCAGACGTTGGTTGCAAGTCCTGCAAGCTGCAAGTGGTGTAAAGACTAGAGGCGGTGTCTGTACTTCTGCTCTCTTTATGTTAGAGGAGAGGCACAGAGGACCCGAGCCCAGATTCTCTATTATTGGTAACGTAGTCGAGCAATCAAGGCCTAGCTTGTTCAGATTGTAGTATAAATACTTTTATGGGCATTCTCAAGTATCTGCACTCAGATATTTTACATGTATAGTGCCTCTCAGTCCACTCCGGATCACCAATATTCTCAAAGTGTTTAATGTGTTCGTCCCCTATATGCTCCAGTATGCCCCACGACTGTGAGATAAACGAACATCCTGATTAGCAGACGGATGTCCCTTAAACATCATAAATTGTAATAGAGTTGAATAAAGTTCACCAAGCATGTTAAATTATAGTGAATGAGAGGCACTATACATGTAAAATATCTGAGTGCAGATACTTGAGAATGCCCATAAAAGTATTTATACTACAATCTGATACTCCTCCCCATTACAGTGAGAACAACTCCGGAGAGAAGAGAAAGCCACACATCTTCCCCACACAGAATTGAACGTTAAAGACCTAACCATTTATGCAGCTGAGGCCAAGAGACCCGCAGCATATAACGGACTACATGATTTAGTACTTTGATATATAGAGGTAAGGACAACTCCATTTCAAAGTTGCAGCACCTTCTAATATACGTCTTTTAAAGAGTTTTAATACTACTTGAGACTGACGTCAGTCCCACCTGTCTTTCTTGTCTTTATCCTTATAGGATCAGGGATTAGTCCGCTATATCCACTCTGGACCACGGAAGACATCCTAGAACACTTCATAGGTTTGAAGATACCTTAAGAATACCAGAATTAAGTAGTGTATGTGTCCTGAAGAAAGCGGCCACTCAAGAATCCCGTTGAAACCAGTTGACTATTGTCAAGAAGACTGATTGATAACCCAGACCCCAACACCCTTATAAATAAAGAAAAGGGCTTGTTAAAAGAAATTGTTTCAGTTATCATCACACATATGTCCTCTCCACTACACCACAGTGGTTAGAAAATAGGTTGTTTTTAAGAATACTCCTATTGACCGTCAGGTCATAGAGTCACCTTTTTGTTTTAACGATAAGACACACGCTGTGGGGGCAGAAAGATTAAAACACAGAATACCGACCTCCATGTTGTTTGCACTTGTAGACGCTAGGAAAATGTTTTAGAGAGTTTAGGGTCAGGATCTCGACATCCCTTGTAGTCGGCTCAGCAGCACTCACTGGGGCCTTCAATCAATCGACGCGAGATTTTTTACAGATAGGGGCATTTAACTTTGTGCTAGGGATTCAGCATTGGGAATAACTTTGTAAATCAATTAGCCTTCTGTTATTGGCGTGTTATAATACTCAGGCATAAATGGGAGGCAATCACCTTTCAACTCCATTTTGTGGTTATATCAAAGCGGTAACCCAGGGTGCTAAAGAAAAAGTACTTTCATTCATTGAACGGGACGCAGCACGTGTTCCGTTCAAGGAATTGCCAAGATGGCCGCCATACGGAGCCCCTCTTCCATTACCATGGCAGCTGGAAAAACAAGAAGCAGAGCAGCAGCGGTGCCACAACTACAATAAAGTACGTGTGGTCGGGGAGGGGGTTTAGGATTATTATTATTTTTAAGGGAAAGGGTAGGTGGCTAGAAGATGGCAGGGAAGGCAGTCTGTGGGTTCTATGGTACCCAGCCTGAGATCAGAGGTTTCAGTCCTCGATCCACGGAACCTGATTGGCTGCAACCCCTGCCCCTGGTGCTAATGATTGTTACTGCATGTGGTATCCTGAGCGTTCTGCGCCTTTGTAGACTGTGCCTCTACCAGGGGTAAAGTCATGCAAACAAAATGCACCATTTCTGAAATATTGCATGCAATATTTCTGAAATATTGCATGCCTGTTTATAAAAGAACTTTTTTTAAAGGCATTTCCATTTGTTTGGGGATGGAAATGCATAAGGGACAGGAGCATTTGGCACAGCACTTGTCAAATGGAAAAAAAAATAATGCACATACAGTTCAGTGCCACCTGGTTCCACCCTTACTGTTACAGTAATAATGAGTACCTTAGAGTTTTGTGTTGGCATGTTGAAGATGTTGAAGCACCGTTTTATCATCAGCGTAACTGCAGATGTTGATCTAGGTGTCTAGGGAAATCAATATGTCTTGAAACAGAGAGCACAGAGCTGTGGTACTTGAGTCGCTGTTGCCTAGACATACACATGAGGACCAGTTAGTCGTTAAAGAGGTGAATTGGCCTACGGTTGACTCAGATAGATAAGTCATTTCTTTGAGGTTGTTGTTTGTTGAAGACGATTTTGGTTGACCACAGTTTGTCTTTTACATGTTGCATGGCTGTGATATTGTACTTCCCAGCTCCACTGGTCTAATACTTATGAGACTGTATGAATTGTAACTAATGCCCCCCCTTCTTCTGTCTTTCTGCAGCTCCGGCCGGAGGGGTTTAAGGGGCACCAAGCCGAACCGAGACCAACAGAGAATTTTTGTTCAGCGGCTGCCGACCTTGGGACGATTTCTTGAGCCAAATCTCACTGAGAAAAGCTTTGGAAGTGAATCCTCGAGGAGGGAACAGCAGAGGGTGGGGAGGGTTGGGGAGGGACATAGAGTGGGTGGACTAACGAAGGGGTTCAAGGTGCTCCATCTTCTCCTGGCCTTATTCCCTCCAATCTTTTTGCTACTGTATATACACAACCCGTAACAATAACCTGACCTGCATGCGAATGCTGGCAGCCCTACCCACCCCACCTCCCTCCAACATCAGACTACAGGTAGTATTGCTTGACTGCCGATCCCGGCGAATGGCACTGAGGGGCAGCAGAGAAAGTCAGAGAGTTTACGATGCAAGTAAAACCAAAGCGTGCACTGCCACTGACCAGTCTTGTAGGCCACATTGCAGTTCAAGGGTCACTATGCTCTGGGGTTTAGGTGTCTAGACCAGCTTCCCGTTCTTCCACTCCTTTCTCCTACTTTGCCTGTCAATCACCCCCCACAACCTTCTACACTGCCTTCCCTCCATGTTTTCCAAACATCACATACGTAGACGAGACGCTCGATGCGTGTTAAAAAAGGAACAGGGTTCAATTGCTAATTGAAAATAATAGCCCCGAATAGATTGTAAGAGCACGTGAAAAGTGCACAGCACATGATGCATCCTAGATTGATAAATCACTACTGCCGCTACTAAAGGGCTGAGAGGGATGGAAATCCCGCCCTCCTTCAATCTCTCTTCCCCAGTTCCCCACCCAGAACATTTGTCTTAGCTCAACATACACTGACCGTCATCAATTTCCCCTGCCCTTCTGGCTTCCATTTTCCACTCCTACTTCTGTGGCCTCTCTCTCCTACAACTCATGTTCCCACTCACTCCATTTCCCCTTGATTCCTGTCAATTCTACCCAATCCCTCGTCTTCCTCAGCCAGCTTCATTTGCCATCTGTCAATCCTTCCCGTTCCCCCCCTTTTCTCTTTCGTTTTTCCCACCGTTTACTTAGTCACTAACTTTCCTTTCACCTTTATTTCCTCTTGTTTTCCTTCCCATTGTCGCCTGTGTCCCTTTGTCCCCAGCTTCCTTCTCACCTTCCTGGTGCACATCTCTCCTTCCATCTGCTTTCTTCCGGTTATTCTCTTTCTCGCACCCCTCTAACTTGTGAGAAGTATTGTCTTCCAGTCAGTCTCAAGCACTGCAACTTCCTCTTCCGGCAGGCACCATCCACGCTATATCCGGCCCATTTTTTAATTACATAAATCGGCCCACCTCCAAATGGGACTCCGACGCATCCTCTTCCTCCTCGTGTTGCATGCCGAAGACACTTTTTGGACATGGGGTGGCAGGAGTTTGTCCTGTGGCGCCTCTGTGCAGGGAATGTGGGTGTCCGTACCGAATGCATGACAAACGTGGACTATGTGGAATGCTTTTATTTTATGCTAGCTGTGTCAACAAGCGTGTGATGCTTGCTACTACGAACCCTGCATTGTTCCCCCTGAAGTAGGCTCTGAATATTCACTTAGCAGTACTAGGCCACAATAAAAAATGTTTTTCTTTTTTTTTCTTTTTTGACTCTATATCTTTCTGTCTTTTACCCTAAAAGGTGGCCACATTGACTGTGTTTCCTTGTGTACTTAATGTGCGGTAAAATGTAAAATGCCACCTTGTGGCGGTATGTGACAGTTCGGCTTAACTTTAATAGCAGCAAAACCAACGACACATGCGCGATCCTCCCATAAATGACAGGCATTACTTATGAAATCTTTGGTCATCACTTGATCCCTTCATACGGTAGCACCTGGACTGAGCTGAAGATGGGGCCATGGAAGTATGGAGTGTTATTAATGGAGTGGTTTAGGACTAGGATGCAATCGATGACTAACCTGGCCTTTATGTTCCCAATGAGTGTGATGATTATAACACACAAAATGGATTGAAAGGAATGGCGGGAACAATGGCACGTATGGAACAAGTAAACCTGGTATGCAGTACCACCAGTACACACTGTGTATCATCAGTGAAATTAATGTTATGGGGTAGCGCAAACAGTTTTCCTGTAGATTGCACTCAGGAGGTTCTCATATTGAGAGCTTTCATTGTCCTGCAAAGTAGCCACTTTTAGCAAAGGGGACGTTTGTTGAGAACTGAGTAAGGCCTGTGCCCGGGTGGTGTCCGGCTGTGGGTAGAATTCGTCTGTGAGCTCGCAGTGGCTGGGTGTGGGCTGAGGGTCTGGTGGATTTGTGAACAAAGATACACACCTATGTCACCCCGTGATTGGATAGCAGCACGCATAAAGCATTGGCCTCTAACATCAGCGCAACCTGCACCTCACGAGTTCAAATACCATCGGTGGGCCAACTGCCAAGGTTAATAAATCAAGTGCCATTAACAAATGGGGTAGTAATGGATCTATGTGATTACTGCCCCCCCCCGTTTACTGCGACTCCCGGAAATGCTGACTTTTTTATTTCGACCCCCTTTCCTCCCACATACACGAGGGGGAGACTCCCGCAGCCCACCCTTTATCCAATATATACTGCACCCATCCCCAACATATATATGGGGTAAAAAGGGGATAAAAATTCAAAAAGTCTGCATATGTGGGGGTCAGAGTAAATGGGCACAATAATTGTATAATCCCGTAGTAATGGTACCTGACCCAACGATACTTAGCACAATTGCACATTAACGCCCTTAAAGATCATTTAACATATGATCTTATTTCCACAAATTGATTGTTAGAAACTATCAAAGAAGCATAGCCTGGTTAGACCTGGATGGAATCATCTCAGCCAAAATGATCAAAGTGCCATTGGCATCCACGTACGGGCATGCGGGATGCCAGTTTGCCGATTTCAGCTGGGATGAATAGAACCAGAACAACTAAACGGGCGTACGACAAGGAGCTACATTATTCATGAATGTCGCGCTTCACCCACTATTTAAATAGACCAGAGAAACTATAAATAATTTATGAAATTGAGATTAAGAACTTCACATTGAGGAAACCTTTTGAAGCTTTGTAAGCAACAGATACATCAAAACAAGGTCCACACCTGGAGACATAGAACCAGGTGCCTGCACTACAGGAACTGAACAATAATGATAATAAGAACAATTTGACTTACACCAAAATATAATATGATTTACACCCAACTGCTTGGTCTTGAGAAAGATCTTAGTGGTCGTGACACATGTTGGCTCTATTCTTTAAACTTAGATCTTGTATACATACTATATTGCTCTTCATTAAAGACTGACCATAAATGGAGTAGAGGGCTCAACAGTCTACTTTTCTTTGATACTTTCTAACAATCAATTTGTGTAAATAAAATAACATGTAAAAACTGATCAGTAAGGCCATTAATGCGCGATTGTGCTATGTATCTTTGGGTCTAGTATCTTCAAGGTGACGACAGGGCACTGTCACCCCCAAATTATGCAAACCCTGCTAGTATGGGCCAGTAATACATTTCAATTAGGTGTGCAGTTTCATGCATGATAGTGCCCTCTCCGTGTTTGCAATTTAGTAATGGTACCAGCTAATGTAACTCTTCAGGAGCACTATGCAAGAGAGCAATATTATTATTAAGGAGAGACATACACATTGCCTGAGCGATGGGCAAACATCCCCTGGGGAAATGGGTGGTGGCATCCTTTTCTACAGTCAATGAGGAATGATGGCCTTGCCGCCTACACCTCCATGGGGTCCCATATTGAGACTTTAGATTTAGAGGATCTACTCCTGTGACAGGCTGGAAAGGTTTTGAACGGATTAGCATTGGACTGTACAATGTCAAATAAATGCTTTGGATCCTTCCTGCCCAGATCATACTCTCCTTACGAAGCAATGTAATTAGGTAATTCTTTTTTGTGCCCTTTGTCCTACATTACATAAGAATTCTCTTCTGGCATCCAGTTTCTGAAATGTCTCTTCTAATCTACAGTTCTAAAGCCTTGGAAAGAAAGAAGGTCACTCGATGTCATGGTTAATATGGAAATCTGATAGAACTTTAGGAAGGAATGAGGGATGATCCATAAGACCTTGAGAAGCAAAGTTTCTTTATCAAGTGGTGAGATGATTAATGCTCCTTCACTCTTCTAGCCAAGGTGATAGCTACTAAAAGACAGATTTAAAGTTATAGAGTTTAATATCCTGGCTATAATGTGTTTAAATGGGAGTGGGTGATTGGCCAACATGATCAAAACAATGTTCAGAGCAGACTGTTCACAGAGCATCCTTCCAAGGAGAAATATGCTTGAGGCGATTATCATGGTGTTTGAATACTTCCTTGGACAATGAGCTAATGTCCCATGGAAGGATTTCTACATTTCTCAATCAAAAGCTATAAACTTAGAGATAACTCATTTTAAATATCCACTGCCGGAAAGGGGTTAAACTGAGAATGCCATTAATGGCTAGGTGTGGATGTAATCATCCTCTCAGGGGCCTAATATTCGAAAGTATACAATATAGTACAACAACAACAATAATAATAATAATAATAATAATAATAATAATAATAATAATAATAATAATAATAATAATAATAATAATAATAACAAGAACTTGTTTGGGGCATTCTCACTCTCGGCTGCCAAATGCTAATTTCATCGGTTGATGCCAGATGCCAATGCCAGAACCTGAGCAATTGTTGAGTTGCACAATTGACAGGAGGAGCAGACACTCTGCTGGCCAGTCTAGAGGATTCATCTCATAAGATAGAAGCACTCTCTCGACATTGGTCTTGCCCAAGAAGGATAGATTTGGGTACCAAGGGTCTCTGAATGGCAGAAGGGCGGAACTAATCAGGTCAGTAGGGATTGTGCATTTGGACTTCCTTAGGCTGTTCACAAATGGTATCAGGTCTGGAGCTCACATATCAATCTTAATGACCAGTACAAAAGAAACAAAGGGAAGATCAGTTGGACACAGAACTTCAAAATGATAACAAAAACGTATTGCAAGCAAAACAGTATGGCAATAAGGACAACATGTTAGTAAAATGTGTGTGTGCAATGGTGTCCCACACAGGAAGACCAATACACAAAACAGAAGAGGAATGAGTGGTGTGAACCTGACGTCATCAGGTTTCTGCACTCTTAAGCTAGGCCAGACCATTATATGGAAGGAAAGTGGTGCCCAAGAACTCAGCACTCACATTATCTTGTCAATATTGTTTCAGCTGTTCATTCTTATTTCTTTGTCTTCCTCTGGTTAAGGGGGCACTGCCTGGAAGTGCTCACCCAACGACATTGATGATAAAGGTGAAACTCTGGTAGGGGAGGTAAGAGCTTCTGTAACAGGGCTGCACGGTGTGGTTGCCTAGATCAAGGGTCTGCAACCTGTGGCTCTCCATATGTTTTATGCTAAAACTCCCATGATCCTTCACCATTGACTTCACTAGGTGAGTCTGTTGGAATTTGTAGTCCAAAACATCTGGAGAGCCAAAGCTTGTAGACTCCTGTCCTAAATGCTCAGAGAGTAATGATGACTCAAAGTTGGGAAAGCAGGAAAACAATCACCCAGGGCTTACACATGTAGGAACAATAAGCTTCTAGCTTTGAATTTGTTTACAGTGACTAAAATGTATCCTCCATGTATTTTGATGCACCAAGAAGCCCCACTAGCACCATTTCAGTCATGTGTATTAGTACTGAGCATTTTTGTCCAAAAGTTGTTGTCCCAATCAGGCTATTTTTGATGCCACCAGTCCTTTCCATAACAGAAATCTGTTGGGCTGGAATGCGCTTGAATCATAGTTAAGTGATTTTAATGGAACTACTTCTGGACCCTCACCATGAATGTTGCCCATGCAAGGATGCTCTACTTTCATGTGATAAGCCTCCTGAATGGTTCCTGCCCATTGTGTGTGTTTGGAAACCGAATAGATAATTGAAAGTAAAGTGTGCATTGATCAGAGAGAACACAGTTCCTATGTCTGGTCTGAACGCTACTTCTTATTGAAGCACCAAGAAGACGGTGGCCCCTCAAGGTTGCAGGGGTTTACTCCCTGCTAGAACACAAGGTTCCTATATATCTGCCTGATGTCTATCATTAAATCGTCTTACAACCTCCTCATAAACCTGGCAGTTTTCATCACCCGCGAAGGAACACTCAACTACAGAAATGGCACTTGGCATCATTGCCGACTGCAATATTACAATGTATGATGCATTGACCACTGCATGCAATCAGATCATCTACTTTCAAAGTAACATGTGTGGTTCGAGGAAAAGGACACCATAGAACACATGGTTCTGTAACCCAAAGCCGATAGGGGCCTGACCATCCAGAGTCACAAATGTCAGTAGTGGGTGCCCAGAATGATACACCTAGAACACTAAATATCCAAAGAGGGACTTCACCCAATGAAGCATTTATGAGCAGCAGTTTTAAAGACCACAGTCCACAGTCCAGTGAACTACAATCACGAGGTTATGAGGTTTGTGAAACACAATGAATAGAAAAAACGAAACCTTTATGACAAGAAAAGAAGGAACATTTCACCAGAATAATGAGGCAGAAGCAAACTTCACCAAGATTAAGAATGTAATTGCTTAAGCCCAGAACTTGTATACATAAGATATACACAAGGAAATGTCACAACAACAGATACCAGTGAATAATGTGTGGCAGTATTGGCAAGTGGAATATCACAGCCCTATACTTAGGGTCAAGAACTACTTTCCTAAAACTAGGCAAACAAGCACGGCTTATGCTTTCCTTTGCTCAAACACTGGTGTTATCAGTGGTCGAAGTGGGCAGGAGCGGTCGGGAGCGGTGCTCCTCTACTTTTTCTTATTAAATTTTACTCTTCCTATACTTTTATTTTAAAAAGAAACCGTTCCTGAATGGTTTCCTTTCGAAACAAAAGTGTAGGAAGAAGTTGAAACTTGCACTTTCAGTGCATTGCACTGAACCTTCCCTTAAACAGCAGGCACAAGTGTTTGACGGTTTGTATTGTGCGTGGGAGTGGGTGTGGTGATGGGGTTGGTGGGGAGCGGGGGCACACCAGCAGGGAACATAGTTCCACTACTTCTTTTCATACACTTCGACCACTGGGTGTTAACAAACGATCAAGACTGTATCTTAAATTCCCTCCAGAACCCTTGCTTTACTTGGTGACTGCACTGATCCTGAAGGCAAGATGAGAATACTTGTAAAGTGCCATGCAGTAACTTCCCTAATCTGCGGATGCCCATTATGATTAAATGTTTGGGGAAGGGTTGAGCCTAGAAGGACAACAGACAATTTCTCTCACGTCCCCTTCAACCTCAAAGCACTGACATGGGCACAACAGTGAACTGTTAACTTCTGGTTAACCGACTAAAGACAATCCTAAATATGTTCTGATTGTACTTGGAGCAACAGTCCCCTTCTCCTAAGTAGGTAAAACATACATTTCAATGACATCTCTGGGAGTATGTTACCATATAAAATGCAATATTGTAGTATCATTTTTGATCCCATCAATTTCTATACTAAGAGGACCTTAAATTCTTGACCGATGCTAGCACTCAGTGGGGGTCATCCCGAGTTTGCCGGTATCCTGATGGTAAATCCGCCCGGATACTGGCAAATGGACCTAGCATGACCGGCACTTTCTATCCTGGTATTAGCAGGATATTCCAGGTGCCGGCAACGGCAGTGCTTCCACCTTCCATAGAGTGCCACAGGACTCCATGGAGGGGATTGCACCATTATCTGCACCGGTAACAAAAGTGCTGGTAACACTGGATTTTTTTTTGCCAGTGCAGGACTGATTTACCACCAGCTCTTGGCTGGAGGTAAATTAGTAAACCCCTACCGGCAAGCTTGCACTCTGCCGGTCTGGAAAAGTGCTGGTATATGGAAATACCATCACTTTTATTCGACACCGGCAGGGTCGGAATGAGCCGAAGTGAATCAGAGAGTGCTTTCAGGAACCCGTTTTGATGTTTGGAATAGGAGATGCATGCGCAATGGAATCAGCATAGTTGGTGGAACAGGAAGGAGTTCATTGTGAGGGGAGCATTCTACTCTGGGTCTATTTAGGATGACCTTGTTTAACAAGATTCCTCTAATGGCAGGAATCCAATATCAGTGTATAATAAGAGTGCTAGTGTCATTATTTGTACATTGGATTAAAATGGATGTTGATGTCATCTGACTCGCATTCTCATTTTCGGTGATGTTATGAACAACAGTGATGTATTTGTTGGCTTGCAAGTCATAGAGACAGCATCCAGTCCATTAACCTGTTCTCTCCTAACTGACCCGATCCACCCTCCAGTTCCCTTTATAAACATCAACCACATGATCATCGAAGAAAACATCTAGAATAGAGCACATTTATCCCACCTACTGCTTAAAACAAAGAGCTTATTCTTGCATACTCCTGAGTCTGTCTTCTCTATCTATGTTAAACTGGCATTAGGACAATGTACTTCTTGCTCAGCAAAGCTTATTAGATGTACATCCATAGGCCATCCACCCGTGGCGACTTCTAAGAACGGCTGTTTGTCCAATAGGGCCTACCCCAAACGGACAAGGTGACTTTTTCCAGTTACCTCGAACAGCAAAAGGGCTCATAGTCAACAGTTCCTGGTGCACATGCGCAGTCCAGTTTATCACAGTCAACAGTGGAAAGGTGTGGCCTAGCAAAGTCTGCTAAAAAGAAAGAAAATAATAAAACACTAAGGAAAGCGACATAGTCCGATGTCACAGGAGTGGTACCAAACTACTCCGTCAATAAGTCGATCCTTGAAAGAAAAGTTCCTCCCACACCACTCCCAGTTCTTATTTATTTATTTGTATGTTTATGTATTTATATATTTATTTATTGTACTCCTCTGGGGACTGCATGATACCACAATGACACAATTTAACTTCTGTCAAAGTCAGTGTGATTAAAATTACTGCTTTTGTTCTACCAACAACATGCTCTAATTGCCTAAGGATTACTCTCATTACTCCTAGTCCCACTCCTCTTTATCCAAGTATTTACTTTCTGGAACGTGCCCAGCCTTCCCATCAGCGATTCTCTATTAGCTTCTTAAAATCCCATGTTTTAGTTCCCTTACATGGTATAAAATGGCAACACTTGAAATTAATCTGCTTGATATTCATCACCAAGAGGACAGTGCAATCACTATCCCTTGAAGAGAGAGATCGGCTTAAGTACTGGAACAAGGAGGAGTAGGATATAGAGTAATTACGATAGCCCGTAAAATAATCAAAACATTATCCCCACTTTCCTCTTCCTTGTCTTAGTCCTTACCTTTTTGAAGAATGCCATATATCCACATTGCTCGAACATAACAAGTCACAAAAAAGGAAGCTGGGCCACTGTATGCTGCATACCCAGTAAAATAGACTTTATTCCAAAAACCAGGTCTATTCAATGGACTGTGGCCTTAACGACCCAGAGAGAGAACTCCTGATCTGCCTGCCCCAAGAGAATAAGACAACAGTGATGAAAAAATGTCAGTGGCATTGTCCTAATAGCTGCCCTGTCCTGAATATATGCCCCCTGGCCTTTACTCATGACCTAGCCAACCCTCTCGTTTAGTGACCTTCAATTCCTGGAGGGCACTGGAAACAGCCAGATAGTACACCATTGCTATAGTGCCTTTAGGTCAGTGGCTAGGACATGTGAGCCAGGATAGCCAGCCTAAAAATAGGCAGTTTAGACTTAGCAAGCAAATTCGAAGGACCTAGCTCACATCTTACAGCATCTTGGTGTCTCTAGCCTCCTAAGCTCATAAAAGAAGAAAAGACCCTCACACGAGTCATAGTAAACCGAGACCCAATGGGGAGATATCTGCTAGTAAAGGACGCCCTCCTCGAACAACTAACCGTGGCCTCCGTATACTGCCCAAAACAGCAGGCAGGATTGTTTCCTCCTAATATCCTCCCAGACATCATCCCATTGACGGAGGGTCAACTCCTTATAGGAGGGGACTTCAACCTGGTCCCAGACCCACACAACGATAAAACATTACCACCTATGTTATGTTATGGTAACAGATTTATATCACGCCAAAGCCAGAAAGCATCCAGGCGCCCTTAACAGAGAAAATGAAGGGAAGGGAAGATTACTCTTGGGAAATAGAGTTTGCTGAATTCCTGAGGGAAACAGGATCAGTAGACACCTGACACGCTAATGAAGGTGTCCATGATTACACATTTTATTCCCACGTCTACAAGGGACTCTCCAGAATAGACCTAATTCTGATATCCATTGATATCCATTGTGCTTTTTCCCTGTATCGAAGAGGTCCACATCCAACCTAGAGCGCTATCAGACCACGCCCCAGTAATGGCCCATGTGCGAGTCCAGGGCCTCTCAAACCGACCACAAAGACACTGGAAACTACAAGACTCTCATCTACAAGACACAGCAATCAGAAGCAAACTATCTGAGACACTCACCTGTTACTTTAGGGAAAACACTGCATTGAGGTGCTTGGAAGTAACAGTCTTGGACGCAATGAAACCGGTGGTGCAGGGAGTACTGATTAACTGCGCTGCAGTGCAAAAGACAAGAGGGCAACTACAACAGACCAGATTAGAGGAGAGGGTGGCAGAGCTGATAAAGGGGTTAAAAAAAAACACCAAACCACTAAAATAGACAGAGAACTTAAAAAAGCAAAATCCACTCTGTAAATGCACCTGACCGATAAATGGGCACTAGCATATACCAAACAATGTTATTATTTGAAAAGCATCAAAGTGAATTGGCTTTTGGTATAAAAGTTAAAAAAGCTACACACCCAAAATAACATCCAAACACTCAGAGGCCGAGATGGAACCATCTGGTGCGCGGAGGGGGATAAGATGGAGACAATGGTAAGCCACCATAGAGAATCTTGTTGGGAACCCCAACGGAGAAAGTGGCACAATCCGGCTTCCTGAAAGTCAACCATAAAGGGAAAATCCCACCCCAACTAGATTCCCTTTAGCACCCAATCACAACAGAGGAGATAAAAGGAAGCAATAAAATCCCTGGAAAAAGCAGCTCCGGGCCCTGACAGGCTCACGGCATGGTTCTATAAAACAATCACTCACATTTAAGCCACCCAACTCGCAACATTATTTAACTCCTTCCTGACAACAGGAAGCATCACTCCTTCAATGGAAGAATCCTTAACAGTGCTTTCCCAAAGCCAGGAAAGGATTGAAAGCAATGTGCCGCCTATCGTCCCACAACACTAATGAACAATGAAGCTAAGATCTTCTTGAAAACTTTAGCAACCAGACTGGCAAGGGACCTGCCCAAACTAATCCACCCAGACCAAACAGGGTTCATCCCAGGGCACACCACGCAGGACAACATCAGACGCACCCTAAACTTAATTGAGAGCGCATCCAGGACAAGGATAGAACTAGCGGGGCACTCACTCGATGCACACAAGGCAGCAGACCTGTTAGACTGGGGGTACATAAGTGAGACACTTTGGCCCAGGATTATTTAACCAATTATCAATACCCCACCACTTCCCTGAAAATAAGCAGCACCATATCCCCAGAAATTGCCATTTCCAGAGGCACACATCAAGGATGTCCCCTCTCACCATTAGTATTCACACTCTCTATGGAAATGTTTACTAAAAGAATCTGCAACAATCAACGCATTCAAGGCCTAAAGGTGGGTGGCAGCTGCTACAAAGCTGCCATGTATGAGGGTGACGTTCTCCTCAACCTAACCCAGGTAGATGACTCATTAGAAGCGCTCTGGCAGGAGATCGAGATCCAGGCATTCGGTGAGGCATCAGTGTTTAGTGTCAACTACACTAAATCAAAGGCCTTAGGTATTCATATCTCGCAGAAGCACATAGAAGCACTGGCAGACAGACACCCATTCCCCCGGACCAAATCCCACATCACTTACCTGGGGGTCCAGCTCCCAAACAACACTGAGCGAGTATATCGGGCTAATTTCCCACAACTATTCAGGGAGTTGCTCAATGACCTGGAGCTCTGGCACAAACAAGAGTTGTCATGGCTAGAAAGAATCATGGCCCTGAAAATGATCTTGGTCCCAAAACTAATCTACCATAATCTAGCCCTTCCAGTCACCATCCCAGAGAGAGAGCTCCAAAAACTGAAAAAAGGTCTACTAAAATATATTTGGGGTAGGAAGAAACCACAAATAACCAAGCAAATCATGCTTCAGGGCACGGGACGGGTGGCCTGGGGGTGCCGGACCTCACCAGATACTGTCTTGCAGCGCAGTTCTCACAGGCCTTCACATGGCAGGCAACCACTAACCATCCCCGCTGGAAGAAAATAGAGGAAGCATGGAGCCCAGCACCGCTTGCAACCCTACCACACACTACAGTGCCCCAGGGGTCCCAGAACACAGGCACGTTAACATCCACCTAAAGCATAGTTGAGTGCTGGAGCAATGCGACTTGCAAATGGGGTAACTGGGGTCTCTGGGACCCCTGACCTCGATATGGAACAACCCTGACATCCCCCCGGGACCACCCAGGAGGGCTTTGACAAGTGGAGGGAAGGGGGGACTAAATCAATTAGCAGACTTTTTCATCAAGGGGGCCCCATTAACATTCGAGGAGTGCAAGACGAAATTTCAGTTTACAGAATCTGAAAGATTCCGGTACATGCAGCTTAGGCACTGGATGTCACAAAGCAAAATAATAGCACACGGGGACAGGGAACTCACTGCGCTAGAGTGCACCCTAACAGCACCGGCCCCTAAAGGGAAAATCTCACTCCCAATAAGAAAGAAATCTACATGCTCAAATGGGGAAGGGATTGGGGACGCATTTGGTCCTGAATGCACAAGAGCTCTAAATGAATTACAAACAAAGAGGGGGCGGTAAAGGTGTGCTATAGGTGGTATCTGACCACAGAAATTCTAAACAAAAGTAACCCAGCAGTACCGCCACAATGTTGGAGGGGCTGTCCAACAACGGGCTCACTATTACATCTATTATGGTCATGCCCAAAGTCAAAACGATTCTGGCAAGAGGTGCTGGAACAGATCCGACTAATCACAGGATTGACAATTCCGTGGGACCGGGAATCGTTCTGCTGGGGGCACGGGCGAGGGAGTATTTCCACTGACAGGGCACCTGGCGGACCTATGCACACACTTGCTCACAGCACCCAAAATCAATATAGCCCGGCTATGGAAACAGGCCGATGGCCCGATGCTCCCTATTTGGTGTACAAAGTCGTGGAACACAGTAGTCGCAGAAAAAGTAACTGCCACTTGCATGGGAAACATGGGCAGATATTATAGCACATGGTCTTCCTTCCTAGACTATGCCGATCAATTTCCGGGAATGGTCTGCCAACCCCCCACATTCCGATGGTGCACAAAGCACTAACCCCTACCCCTAGATGCCCCCCTTTTATGTCCCCCTCCTTCCCACTCTCCTTAGACCGTCCCTCCTCTCCCGCCCTCGAAATCTCACCCCTCCACTATCGACCAACCCCCAGAGAGCATATCCATAGGACTCACAAACAGGCGGTGAACTCCAGAGCCACGAATAGTTCACAACCCTGTTGTCGTAACAAGTCCAGGAAAGATCATAAACCCCAACCACTACAGCTCACCACTGATTCCTGCCAATAAAAGCTATAATGAATATCCTGGATGTAATATTACCTGTCTGTTGATAAAGTGTTTGAATGTCTACTGCTGCTCCTCTCTGTAACTCACTCCGCTTCTGTTTGGTTCCGACATTAAATGTTGCATTTAATTCCTGTTGTAAAAACTCAATAAAATTATATTTTGGAAAAAAAAGAAAAGACATGGGGCCTAAATGTAAGATCAGATCTCAGGATGATAGCATCTGGTGAGGCCACCTGGAACGTGGGGGAGGTACGGAGAATGGCTCCTAATTTGCAAATCCTCCTAGCCAAAGCAAAGGCCACAAGGAACACTGTCTTTATTTTGTAAGTTTTTTAGGTCAGCTGAACTAAGGGGGTCAACCAATTCACCCTGGAAAGCATTGAGCACTGCCAGGAAATCTAAGGAGGATGTCAGATATGTTTTTAGAAGTCTGTTCATCAGAGGCACAGCTATGTCCATCCCTATCCTGTGTTCTCGGAAGGTGCAAAGCCTACCCAAAGCTGTCCTGAAAGAACTGCATGTATTTGGATGTGACCCACTCAAAAGGGAGGAAATGCTTACTCTAACACAAGGAAATGAAGGACCCTAGGAGCACAGCATACGTTGTCTGAGTTTAAGCACGTTGGGGTCCTTAAATGGTACCAGAGATGTCCCTGTCAGATTAGTCCTTCCTTCTTATGAGCCATGCTGACAAGATCCAGCTCTTGTACATCTGAGGACAAACACCCATCAGGACCAGATCACTAAGGTGTCAACATCAGATCACTTGATCAGCTGTTCCTGATTTTCATGGGAGTCCTGGGAATTATGTGAATGGGGCACTGTATAAACGAAGGAATCTGGATACTTGATTGGACAGAATCTGCATCCCACACCTCTTCTTCCTAGACTCTCAATCAATATAGTGGAGTGTATTATGTTTGGAAACAAACATGCCTATGCTGGTGACTCCTAGTAATTCAGTGATCCCAGTAAACCTCTCCAGAAGGTGATAGCATTCAAAAGACATCAGCAATGATTGGGTGAAAGATTCCTTTGTGTGGTTTGTTGTCAGTGACTGCATATGGTTCTCTGGCCAATAGACCAATGCAAAAGCCATCCTGTCCCGAGTTCAGGAACTTGTCTCAACCTGCCATTGGCGTAAGCAACTGTAATGGTAT
The DNA here is from genome assembly GCF_040938575.1 of Ambystoma mexicanum. NCBI lineage: Eukaryota > Metazoa > Chordata > Amphibia > Caudata > Ambystomatidae > Ambystoma > Ambystoma mexicanum. Next base: position 1,191,021,912 of record NC_090921.1, on the reverse strand, counting down.
TGCCCACCCTATTGCACCCTCACATGTTGGCCCTGAATTCAGGGACCAAGTAGTTTAAGGGCTTTGAAGATGGAATTGAGCTCGCTCCAATTCATTGACATGTTCTCTTCCTGGTTGCTCCACATGTCTCGTGTCATAATCAGTTCCAGGGTGACCTTTCCACCCAGATGCACTACTAGACTTTAACCGCATCATAATTTATGAAGTTGTAGGGTAGCAGCTGTATCAATCAATTTGGGTCTGATGTTAAGGACTGCCCTGCTCTAAAGAAAGCATGTCGCTCTGGGCTCTAAATGGTGCTGTCCACAGTGCGAGTTAGACAACTTGTGCATTTCACAGCTCAAGCAGTGATATCTAAACAATACATTATGCACACGTTTGGTTCAACGTCTTGTAGTCTGGGTGTTTCAATATTCTATTAGGTCAGTGGGGGTCTCGAGTTCTCTCCGAACTCACATGGAATGATGGAACTTGGACAAGACCACAAAGTGAGTCAAGTGGCAACGGACAACCCAAGAACCTCAATGCAAACCAGTTGGACAAACCACCTGGCTCCCCTCTCCCTAAGCTAAATTCAGCTTCAAGACATAGAGCAGTACAAAGGAGCAGCTGAAATAGTGTGTATTAAAATAGGCACAACCTTTCTCCCCTGCGCTCTCCATTGTAAGTGTAAATGACGTTTGCAGCTGAAGCATCACAAGTGTCACTAAACAAGAAATGGATGCGTCCTGGCCTCCACCCCCGACTTGTATCACCATGTATCCCTTTCCCATTTACTGCAGTCACAGATTTTCTTTCTTGTAGACCTTTTTGCATTTGGACCTCGGTGTATCACCTTCTTTTTGATTTGATGGGAGAACCACTATTTTGTACACAAAAACATAAATTGGACACGGCAGCCAAGAACCCATTCCTGTTCAGTTGAGTAACTTTGCTGAAAATGTTGGGGGGACATGACATGTAAATGAAAGGGGCTCCTGCCAAATGAGTTTGACAAAATGGTGTGCCACAAGAATTGGGGGGCAAACACCATTGACCCCACCTAAAAGGATGCCCATGTTCCTGTTATATTTTGAACAGAATAAAATACAATTTTAAATCACTCCCTGTCAAGCGAGACAAAATGTTAGCTGTCAGAGCATTGACTGGTACAGTTATCCTTTTGAAAGTGCTGGTCGATGACCCAAATGTATTTTATTTATTTTTTACATTTATAAAGCGCACAAAGCAGCCCTCGGGCATCGTGGCACTCTTACATGCATGGCTTACTCAGTTACAAGAGAATGACAGCCTGTCTGTGGTTCGTAGTTACAGGTAACCTAATACCAGACAGGTAGCGGTTAACATATACTGTTACAGAAGATGGGGGGGGGGGGTTCTAAGTTTCAGGGGGTTACAGGTGAACCAGCTACAACTAATACCTTCATGGGCAAATGTATCGAAGGGGAGAGCCTAAGAGTGAAGTGTGAACTAGTTGAAAAGCCTTGTTTTGAGGGCTTTGCAGAAGGACAGGTATGGGGTCTCATTCCTTATAGTAGTTAGGAGGGCATTCCATTGTCTTGGAGCTATGAATGGGAAGATGGTGCCACCCGCTTTGGTCCGTTTGATGGTGGGGATGTTCAGTTGGTTGGAATAGTGTGATCGTTTAGGACTGGAGGAGCTGGCCCTGGCTATTTTCTGTGAGGGATAAGAGGGGGCTGTGAAGGATAGGCATTTGTGGGTTATGGTTTGGGTCTTGAAGAGGATGCGTTCTTTGACGGGAGCCAGTGTGCAGCGGGCCTAGCCTTGGATTGTGCTACCTCTTGGGAATGTGCAGGGCTGCTTGGAGCACATTATTTAGAATAATTTGCAGCCTATTTAGACTTTTTGCAAAGGTGCCAGCAAAGAGAACGTTGCAGTAATAAGGCATTTCCCCTATGGTGGCTCTGGCTATTAAGAGACAGTTCTGGGTAGATAGGTAGGGTTTGACTGCATTGATCAGTTTCGGGTTGAATGATGCCGAAGAGGCAATGGCGCTAACTTGGCGTGTCATGGAGAGCGTAGCATCAAGGTATACCCCCAGTGTCTTTACTGAGGATGAGACTGTGATTTGTGTGTTGCCTACGGTGAAGGAGCGGTATTGATTGTTAAGCGTATTAAGAGTTTCCTTGGGGCCGACTAAGAGGATTTTGGTTTTGTCTCTGTTTAAGCAGAGCCTGTTGGCTGTGATCCACGCTTGGTTGGTGTCATAGGTATTGTGAAGTGTTTTGGCATGACTTTCATATGAGCCAGAGAGTGGGAGGAGGACCTGAGTGTCATCGGCATAGTTTGTGTATGCTATGTCGAAAGCGTCCTATTAGTCAAAGAGAGGTTTAGCAAATATATTGTAGAGGGTGGGTGAGGTACAAGAGCCCTATGAAATCAAGGAGGAGTAATGCTGGTTTGCCTTAATCCATGATTTCCACTAGTTGTTTTTTTAGGTCCAGTAATGCTGATTCGGTTCCGTGGCCAGGGCAGAAACCCGATTGCCTCTTTCCTAAAATGTTAATGGTTTCGAGGAAGTGCTGGATTTGGGTGTAGGCGGCTTTGTCAAGAATTTCTAGAAGAAATGGGACTGTGGTGATGGGCCAGTAGTTGTTGGGGAGAAGGGGTCTAGGGATAGTTTTTTGAGGAGTGGGCATACCCAGGCCTCTTTAAGACATGGTTGAATGAAGCGGTGACAAAGGAGACTTTTATGAATGCCATACGGAATGGTGCTAAGGTGTTGGCGCAGTCTTTGATGATATTGGCTGGGCAGACATCACCTTTACAGTTGGAGGTTTTGATGTTTTTGAGGAGGGCCAGGACTTCAGTTTCTGAGCCATCTCTGAAAGTAAAGAGTGTCTTGTTTAGGGAAGGGGAAGTGTTTGTGGTAGGAGAGATGGGAGGATCTGTACTGGTAAGGGAGTTGTGGCAAGATCGAATTTTGCCGTGTAAAAGGTCTATTTTATTAAGTATAGCCGTTGAATGCTTGAGCACCAGGATTAATCTTTAAGGATGTCTTGGTTGCTGGGGGCTGTGGTCACTAGTTCCCTGAATATGGCAAACATCTCTTCGGATGATTTGGCATTAGTGATTCTTGTGTTAAGGGAGGTGGATTTGGCTAGCATAAGGGCTTTTTTGTATTGGTAGATATTTGGTTTAATTCTTATTTAGTTGGGAACTTGAGGGTTAGTTTGCCACTTGGTAAGCGTGGTGCCCTTAAGGGTGTCTAGTTCCTGATGTTCTGATGTGTACAAATAGTTGGCATGCCTAGTTGCCTTGGCTTCCTTTAGTTCTAGAGGAAAGCTATTGTGTCAACTGCGTTTTTGAGAGTGAGGTTGTAGATTTCGGCTAGAACAATAGGGTTGTTAGAGAATGGAGGACTAAGGGCAGGAGCCACTAGATACGGTAGGAAGTTCTCTTTAGTTAATATACAGGCGCTCCTGGCTAGTGCTGATGTTTAAGGTCTTGTAAGCTTTTTGGCTTTGGTGGACGTTGGGGTGGAAAAGTGAATATGATGGTGGTCCGACCAGGGGCATTAGCATTGATTGAGGCGGAACAGTTGTGGTCAGCAACCCAGTCAAGACTGTGTCCTTTAGAGTAAGTCGGGTCTGTGACCCGTTGTACGAATTCCATGTTATTTAGTGATTTGGTGAGTGATTTGGCCTGTTTGTCTTTGGAGTCATTAAGGCCTAGGTTCAGGATGCTAAGTAGGATGATTTTCGTGGTGGTTTTTAGTTTTTCTCCCAGTAAGTGGAGTAGGTTTTCCTGGAAGCCTGAAGATGGGCCTGGGGGTCGGTAAATGATGTGAATGGAGATGGTGCAATTGGGGGATAAGGAGAATTTGACGGCGATGGAGCCCATATTACCTTGCAGTGAGGAGTTTGCTTGTCTCAGGGACAGAGAATCTTTGGCTTTGAGAGTTACACCACCCCTTTCATGTACAGTCGGTCCTGCCGGTATATGGTGTATCCTTACAGAAGAGCTATGGAGATAGTGAATCACGCAGCCTCGTGAAACCATGTTTCTATAATGGTGAGGAGGTCTAGGTTGTGGTTGGTGAGTAGGTCCCAGATCTCCATGGCGTGAGCTGGGAGATAGCATGCGTTGATAAGGGCACATTGGAGTGGGATGGGGGAATTCTAGGATTAGTGGCGGGTGAGTGATATTGGTGACTGTTGGAGTTGAAGGGACCATGTGGCTAGTGGTATGGGGTGAGCGTGACTTAGCTTTGGCCTGATTGCTATCAAAGTGGGTCTGAATTGGCAGGGTGTGGTGTGGCTGGTTTATCATTGTGGTTGGTGCGAGGTTAGTGAGGGTGGAGTCTGGGGTAGGCTTAGTGGTAGAGCTATTCATGATCATGGGACCTGTGGTCCATGTGGATCACCAGCCGAGTAGCTGGTTCCTGTGATCTGTGGGCCTCAGGTTCATTGGGTAATGCCATGGTTTAGTGCAGCACCTCAACATAGCTAGTCTGCGGGCTAAATGTTCAAGGGAGCTAACCTTAGCATTACGTTTCTAAGTGTGTGGATCAGTGGGAGGGCTGAAGAAGGCCGGTAGAAAATGAGTAGGAGTGATGTCAGCTGAGTTGGGGAGTTTCAGGGACATGGCAGGTATGTTGCTGTGGGGAACGCAGGTGAGCAATGGAGATGAGCTGAAGAGAGGCATGGAGGGGGGTGGCCTTATGCTGTGAGCTCTTGATGCTAGTTTGAACTGACTGAGTAGGGCACAAGAAAGGATAGCTTGTAAGGGGAGGGAATACTGGTCTTGCAAGGCGTTGGCGCACTGCTGGCTAGGCAGAGGATGCAGTAAAATAAAGACTGTTGCTAGTAGTCAAATGCACACAGGTAGAAAGTTGTGCGGGTTGGGTCTTTGTGGGTGTGGAAATCAAAATGGGAGCAGACTGGGGGCCCTTGTGGATGGGCTACATTCGAATTAGCGTAATGTGGGTGCCAGACAGAGGCTGTAGAGGTGTTGTGAGCATGAAGGCATGGCAGGGTAAAATAGTAGTCTAGCTATGGTGCTTTCAAAGTTAGGGCATACATGTTAAACAATTTAAGGAGATAGTTTGTATACAGCAGGCAAAGCAGCAACTAATTGCATAGAGACTGTGCAAATAATATAAGACAATGGCCCTCCTTCCGAGTAGGGCGGTAAGGGATACTGGGCACCGGTAAGGGATAATGGCCACCGGTAAGGAGACCGGTGCCGGTAATCCCTTACTGGCCTACTACGAGGTCCCTTAGCGGGTCCCTTCCTTAACGCCTGGTCTGACCAGGTGTTAAGGATGGGACCCGTTAAGGGACCTGGGCGCAAATAACGGGCTTGCCATACCACGGCCCGGTATTTGCGCCCTACCCTTTCCCATTGAGCCCTATGGGGGCTCAAATGGGAATGGGGAATGGTTTGGTAAATGGGGATTTACCGGTCCCTCCAAGGTCGGAATGGACCGGTAAGTCCCGATTGAACCAAACCAGAGTCGGTACCGGTATGGGAGGTAGTCATGGTGCAAATAGCGCCATGACTACCACCATACTCGGAATGAGGGCCAATGTTATTTCTATGGTCATATAACATAGAGTGTGTAATAGTTTGTATATTACATAGAACTCACTGTGGTTTCATTGAAAATGATCTAGATGCTCCTTAGTGTCCTGTGGGTAATGGTGAGTGTGACAGTGAGTTTGGCGGTGTAGCAATGATAAAAAGTTGCTTCGCAGATGTGAGATCCCTCATTCACATCCTGCATGGACAGGCACAGACAGGGGCCTTGTGAACGGGGCCTTAGGAGCGGGGGCCGGCTTCCGCCTGCCAGCAGACTGCTATTGGAAGATAAAGGGAGCATTGCTAAATGACCTCAGTGAACAATACTGCTGCACGGCGATGAGCCGCAGATGTGCTGGCCATGTTGGAGAAATTTGAAGTCAGGAAATTGGCGGTTTTTTATCGGAGCAGGTCAGCTGTTCCCCTTGGATTCTTCGGCAGAGGGCGAGATGCTTCAAAGGGGGCTCAGGCACAATGCTTTAATATTGTGCAGGCATCCACTTTGAATCTACAAATTTGTATTGGTAGGCCAAATGCTGATACAAAAGTAAACTCGCCCACAGAGCCGGGGCACTGGATGCTGTGAATAGCTGCTCCTGCATCTCAAGGGGTGAATAGGGCTCCTGCCCTTACTGTGCCCCTAGTGTGTCTGGGCACAGACAGGGGCCTTGTGAACAGGGCCTTGGGAGCAACGGCCTGCTTCCGCCTGCCTGTGGACTGCTATTGGAAGATAAAGGGAGCATTGCTAGGTGACGGCAGTAAACAATACTGCTGCACGGCGATGAGCCGCAGATGCGCCGGCCATCTTGGAGGAATTTGAAACCAGGAAATTGGTGGTTCTTTATCAGAGTAGGTCAGCTGTTCCCCTTGGTTTCTCCGGTGGAGGGCGTGATGGCACAGGCACAATGCTTTAATATTGTGCAGGCATCCGCTTTAAATCTACAAATTTGCATTGGTAGGCCAAACACTGAAACAAAAGTAAACTCGTCCACAGAGCGGGCCACGGGATGCTATGGATAGCTGCTCCTGCAGCTCGAGGGGTGAATACGGCTCCTGCCCTTACCATGGCTCTAGGATAATGTATGTTTTCTCAAGACAACTAAACAGGAAAAACAATATTCCACCCCCTTTTGAACTAGCAATTATTTTTCTTTGTTTCCTTGCGTTTGGGCTAGCTGCTCTGTTTAGATGGAGCTTTTGGGTCTCCAGTCCCCTCATGCTCTGCTGCTGCTGGCTCTTTATTCTCCATCGTGCTGGGGTCTGGCAACTTCTATCCAGTTGTGGTGGGGCTTGCAGTGTCACTGCACACTGTGCAGGTGTAAGCGATGCGAGCATGTCTCTCAGACAAACACTCACAAAGAAAGTTTGTTCCAAATTTGTACACATTTGTTTCATGTTTAGTATGTTCATCAGTGGGACAGAACTGGCTAAGGAGGGGGATATGGTCACTTATATTTATATCTGCACTCCCCTCTGTCACCTCAAGTAGACCTTGCAAATATAGTCAGAATGTATTAGAACTATGCTGGGGGCAAGGGGTGAAGGAGGAGGTAAAGGGAATGGGAGTAACAGGGAGTAACATGGGGTTCTTGGAAACAGGTATGTACTCCAGTTGATTTATTAATGCTGCCAGATTGGCTAAAATAGGACCTGTATAGGGATATGGACCGTTGATTGGCTGATGGCTTGAGAATGCTTTTAGCATTGCTTACAAAGGACTGCGGGACGTAGATGGGCAGAGAATTTGAAGTCTGTTAAGGAACACACAGCATTGGGGCTTGATAAATTGAAGAAGTGCAAGAGGGCAGGATTGCGGGTCAATTTGACAATATATCATTGGCGAACTTGAGAATATCTTGATGGGCATAGTGCCAAAAAATGGAAAGGAGAATTCAGAATGATACACCACCTATCTTGGCCGGAAATGGGGGGTCCATTAACGGTTACATAGAGCTGTTTGAATGTACAGTACATTACTCCAATGTGGACGACGAAATTTCCCTGATCAAAACATGTGTAACTGTCGCTTTACTGGCCAAATGGGAGATACAATTGGCATTTTGCTTGCTACCTTTTCACCCAGATGATTTCCAGCTGCTGAGTGTTCAATTCGATGGGCACACATAAGTGGAAAAGGCATTGCTGATGGGTTGTATGACAACATGCACTCTCTTTGGGGTTTTCAGCATCTTCCTTGAATGTGTGTCTACTCAATACTTGGGTTCATGGCAAGTGGTACATTATCTGGACCACTTCTTGTTAGTGGGCAAATATGCAGAAGAATGTGTGCTATTACTGGCAGAATTCAAAAGTCTGGCATGCCAATTGGGCATTCCCCTGGCTGCGGTTCTGACTTAAAGTCAATGCGCAGAGGAGGAAATCCAGGTTGACGCTGGAGAAGATTCAGAGGTTGAGAGAAAAATTATATAAAGTGGCATTGAAAAAATAGTGTGGAGTGAGAACAATACAATCGCATTTTCAACAGTTAAACTTTGCGTGTAGGGCAGTGGCACTTGGCAGGGCTTTTTGTCGACGGATATATTTGGCTCTATCTGTAGCAAAAAGCGGCCATAATTAGATATCAATCCGATGATGGACAACGTAGTGCAGTGGAATGAGGACATGTTTCAGACGCACATTAGCAAATTGCTTACAAATGTATTGGGAGGAAAAATGGTGTGCAGCTGAGTGACCGGTGGAGTGTTTGACAGAGAACATAGCATTTCTGTAATTATTCCTGATTATCATGAACAGGTGGAAACAGAGTTGGAAGAACAAAAGATTAGCCTTCAGGGCGGGGTGGATAACGAAGGTATTGTGGCAGTGATCAACAGGGAGTCTAGCAAAAGCATGTGGGTGTTGTCGACATTTAGACGATAGTGCTGACATGTTGGAAGTGGAATGTTTCCGGGGCAGGTAATGATATGGTGGACGTGCTGTCTCCTTCCCTGTGGTCAAGGTTTTGTAGGCTGCCACCAGAGGCGAAAGCATGGCCAGTGGTGGTGTCCTGTGAACCAGGGGCGTTGCTAGGGGGGGGCTAAGGGGGCTATAGCCCCTGATCTTTTGGTTGTAGCCCCGGATAGAATCTCAGGAGCTACAGCCAAAAGACTAGCTAACCCCCAGTCCCAACAGTTCAGACATCAGCTTAGCCCCGGGTCTTTTCCAGACCTAGCAACTCCCCTGCTGTGAACTATGGCGGCTAGGGATGAAGAAATGCTGGAACTAGTGGAGGGGTCGTTAGGGGCCTCCAAAAGATTCCTACATGCTGGCATTGGAAGAATCTAAGGAAAGTGGAGCAAAGGAAAGATGGGGAGAAGAGCCCATGATAGGCTTTGAAAGGAGGGATGATGCAGTAGGTTGTATAATGGTGCTAGAAAAAGAGGAATGTTGCAGGTTCTGCAAATCTGGCGGGCGTTGCCTTCTATGGGGGTATTAACCCTCAGCTGGCAAAATGGATAGGAAGATGTTGGAAGGATAGGCTAGGAAGAGGGGAGTAGTTAAGGATAGGCGTAGAAGGATTTCAGTGTGGTTGCTAAAGAGACTGATGGTGGCGTTGGAAGTAGTGTGTTATTGAGATTGGCAAACTTGTTTGTTTTGGGACATATTTTTAGCCTTGTTCTTTGGGGCGCGTAGGGTTTCATAGTTAGATGCTGGGAATGGCTGGGGAGGTATGAAAGTAGATGATGTGAGAAGCATGGAGAAGGAAGCAACATGCTCTCCTTGCAAGCAAGGCGACACGGAGCAACACAGGTTCGATCCCCGGGTCCGCGCTTAGAAAACTCTGGGTATTAAGTGCATTATAAATAACCTATCATATCATATCAAGTATGATTATGGATGCAGAGGGTCAAAACGGGCCAGAGGATTTCATGGGTGGCAGTGGAACTATGAAGATCAGAGACCACTGACATTTGCCTGGTGATGGCCTTAGGGGTTTGTTTGTCAGGAGGAGGGAACAGTTAGAAATAGACTGGTTTATTTATGCATAAGAAAGGTGATGTAGAGAAAGGCGATCATATTCTAGCTGTATTGATAACGAGTTGAGAAGGGCAGGTATGGGCCCAACATTGTTTGGTACCCACTCTTTCGTATTAGAGCTGCATCTAAAGGGGCTGGTTTAGGGATGGGGAACATTGAAGTGAAGTTGTTGGGTAGATGGAAGTCTCATAGATTTAAGGGGTATGTCAGGGAGATGAAGAATGTGGGGTAAAATGAGGGTGTTCAGCGTCTTTTTTCACCCGTGTAGTCCCAGCGCTCCCAAAGGAAATTTGGATCTCTGGACACTCAGTTGTGAAATAGGCCAGAAGACATGGATATACGAATCTATGTGATCACTGCACCAACATAAATGTCCACACCAATTACGGCGCAATGCAGTGTTGAGGTACATCACTTTGCCTGCATCCTTCGGCCTGCATTCCCCTTCCTGACCTCCCCCACACCCCACTTACCTTTACGGCAGTACACATCTATGTGCCACCTACACTCCACTATCCCTGTGGCTTCAGTTCCTCCCACTAATGTGGGTCAGAGCTGACGCCACAGGGTGCTTTTCTTTTTTTTTCTTTCTTTTTTTACTTTCTTGTCCCCCACTTACCACAATGGTAAGCGGGGGACTCCCCCGCAACCCTCGACTCCCGTTACACCCAAGGAGAGCAGGGGACACCCCCACAGCCTCCACTCTGCTTGAGTGCAGTAATGGGAGTCAGTATTTTGTGCACCCCAAAGGTCACAGTAACTGCGGTGGTGCACAAATAAGGGCGACATTTCTGTACATTTCCTGGATATGCAGAAAGCGCTGGGAAGATCTTACAACAAAGTGGAATTGGTGTGATCCAGGATGGGGGGCATGAGGTGGGAGGCAGTACCCATACTGTTTGAATTGGGGTAAAAGAGAAGGGTGGCAGACTTGTGAATTGTCCATTTGGTTGAGAATGATTTGGTACAGAAGACTGGGATGGAAATGGTTTTGTAGGGCCAAAGGAATAGAGGCGATGGGGCATGAAGTGAGTAGATATGCAAAGCCTGTATACTTTAGACGAGACGTGGTGGACTTCTGGTTCTTAGAGATGGAAAGATGGAAATGTACAGGACAGCATTATGAAGAAGTGGAGGCAGGTTGGGGGGTGAAACCCTCTGGGGAGGGTGCCGCTGAGTGCAGAAATAGATTGCAGACAAAAAGAAAAGCAAATGTAAACAGAGTTGGATTTGTAAAGGTTGTAATAAGAGAATAGAAGAGTGTGGAAAATAAAGAAAAAGAACAAAAGGGGGAACACAAAGAAAGAAGTAAAAACAAGGAGAGATAGGCCTGGAGGCATAAGAAATCAGACAAGAAGACAAATAAAGGTAGAAAGATAGGGAAGACATAAACAAAAAGGGGGGGATGAGAAAAGGGGTTGTAAAGTGAGGTTATATGATGCATTAAATATTGTAAGCGGAAGTGCTGTGAGTAATGTGGACTTTCAGCAGAAATAAAGGGAGTCAGAGAGTTGTATTGGATACAGTCTCACACAAAGAGGGTCCCATGAGTGGGAAGAAATGATTGGGCCTACTGGGACATTGTGGGAGTAAGGGGGTGAGGAAATGTGAAGACATGTGACGACGACCCACAGCGATAGGTTTGTGGGCTGGCCTTGCTAAAAGAAGAAAGAAAACCCCCATCTTTCCAGTCGCACAGAGGGAGAAGGAGGAAGCAATGGCCCACCTTTCCTCCCTAGGATTAGATTAGAGGTGGTTTTAAGCAAGACAGGGGCCGATCGCATATGAGTTGTATTGGTGATAGTTGAATATTGATGGTTTTGGGTAGTTGTTTTGGGAAGGGGCAAAGAGTAGGTATTGTTAAGGCAAGGTTCCAGAACAGAGTATAGCGAGCAGACAAATATAGAAGAACATGTTAATAAAGTTTCTGATAACAGAATAGAACAACAGTACATAGTCATAGAAAGGGCAAGTACGAGAAAGAGAAAAAACTGGAAAAACAGGAGTAAGAACAAGGAGACATAAGTCTGGGGGAAGAAATCAGATAAGAAGAAAAAAAGAATGGTGCAAAGAAAGAGGAGACATGAAAGAAAGGGGAGCGAAGGAAAAAAGGATGAATACATAATGAAGGGGTTTCAATGTGAAGTTGTATGATGTTCTGAATATTATAAACGGACCTGCTTTGGATACAACCGCGTTTTATCAAAAAGAATGGGCTTAGGGAGTTTTCTTGGAAGCAGTCTCACACAGCCGGATATCATGGCACTGTGAGCTCTGTCCAAATGCTTCATTAGTTCATGTGAGTGTTGGGGCTTTGTTAGGGAGACCAGCCGTCGCAGTTTTCCTGGCACAGTCCTGGGAAAACGCCCCCTGTCTCAGGGTGCAGGGAGTATTTTAATTTAATAAAGTCAGTGAATATGATGGGGGATTAATGAAGCTGAAGGTGGGCACCGTTTTAAGAAACCAGGGAAATCACCTGTTGGAGTTTGCTTTATCAAAGGGTGGGGTGGGGACGAGTATTACTATTTTTTAGGTTGAAAAACAAGGAATCGGGCGCATGCTTTGGAGTAATTTCCGTTCTAGATGTTAGAGTTTTTGTACATATTGTGACTCAATACCACCTTGCAAGGGCGCTGGATGTTGTGTTATATATATTTTTTGTGTGTCTTTATGGTTAATGTGTTTTTGTTTTCTGTTGTCTTATGAACACCAATGTGACACCAATGTGACATATGATTTTCTAATCCCTCATATTCTGTTCAAGGGAAATTGTTGGAATTAGGTGGTTAGATTTTTTAAGAATGATAAAGGATGAGTGACCTAAACATCTGTTCATGGTATGTAAAGGGCCTCAATATTCCTAGGAAGAGGAGGGAAGTGCTGACTAGATTGAAGAGGGAAAAAATAGATATTGCCCTTGTGCAGGAGACTCACCTACTGGAAGAATCAAAGCATCTCCTTAAGAATACTCTGTTTACGTGGGTACTCTTGAACTGTTATAGTACCAAATCGAGGGGAGTAGGTATACTTTTACGCAAGGGTCTGAATTTGAGCATGGAGAAAGTGGTAATGGACGAGGAAGGTAGAGCAATTCTTATAGACGCTAAATACGAAGGCAGATTAATCATGATAGGATCTATTTATTGACCATGTGTTGGCAGGAGCAGTTTTTTTGAGAAGTTGTTGACGCTGTTAAGTGAAATGAATGGGGAATATACAGTCCTATGGGGTGATTTTAACTGTGTTCTTGACAAAAGATTGGACCGTTCTGTCAAGTGTAGATACAAAGCGGAGAGCAAAAGTAAGATATTTAATGAATTCTCACATGGTCTTGATTTGGTTGATGCTTGGAGGTTCATGCACCCGGGAGAGAGAGAATTTTCCTTTTTTTTCATCGGTCCATGACTCATATTCAAGGATCAACTACTTCCTGATTTTGGAAAGGCTTGCTGAAAAGGCCTCTAATGTGGATATTAAGGAAAGGGGTATCTCAGACCACTCCTTGATGATGATGCGATTGAATAAGGAATGGAATGTTCTGGATCTTTTAAATGGCACTTAAGATCTTGCATATTGCAAGAACAAGGAGTAGTTGAATCTCTACAAGAGTTCCCCAAAAATGTCTTTCATATAAATGAGGGCTCTGCTCCCAATGTCAAAGTCTGGGATAGTTATAAGGCAGCCGTAAGTGGGAACTAATGAATATTACGTCCCGTACGAGGAAAAAAGGAATGGCTGAGCTTAAGAGGTTGGAAAGTGAGTTGGGTGCGGGCCAAAAGAAGTATGAGGCATCAAGAACTAATGAGGATAAAGTAAATCTGGAAAGGTTGAGGGAACACTTTAAGCAGGAAATGGATACCCAATATGAGAACGGCATGTTCTTCATGAGGTAGAAGTTCTGGGAACAAGGGGACAAACATTTTAGGTTGTTAGAAAATAGGCTACGTGGTCTAATAGAAAATTCCTTTGTCCAGAAAATAGAAGGGGAAGGTGGAGAAGATTAAATTAAGAAAGGGGAGATATACAAGAGCTTTAGGAAATTCAATGAATCTCTATATAAGGAAGATCAGTTCCCAACGTCTGAAGGTATGGACACTTTTTTCAATAAAATTAACCTACCAAGGTTGGCCGATAACTAAGCTGCGACTATTGATGGTCTCATTACTGAGGAAGAAATACTGTTAGCTATTGAACAACTAAACAAAGGTAAAACATCGGGTTTGGATGGCTTCCCGGTTGTGTTTTATCAAGCATTGAGTCGGGTGCTGGTGCCGTTCGCTGGTGCCGTTCTTGTATGGTTTCATGAATGATGGGGTAGTATGTCCCACGATGAAAGAGGCTTGTGTTGTGGTGCTACCAAAACCAGGCAAGGACTGCAAAAAAATGTGAAAACTACAGGCCGATTTCATTGTTGAATGTTGACCTTGATTAATGCATTGGTGACCTAATCAGTAGTTCCCAAGTTGGTTTTATGTGAGGTTGATATGGGTATGATAATATTATAACACTAATTGACATAATGGGACTTCCTAAGGAAAAGATTCAGGATACATTATTAATTTTTATGGATGCTGAAAAGGCCTTCGATAGGGTCAACTGGGCTTTTTTGTACCACACACTTAAGAAAATGGGATTTAGAGACACTTTTATAAGAGTTATTAAAACTTTGAACTCATCAATCAGTGCAAAAGTCTGGGTAAACTGTGTTATGTCTTCTACATTTCTCCTATCTAGAGGTAGCAGGCAAGGATGCCCATTGTCACCATACCTGTTTAACTTGGCATTGGAACCCCTCATTGCATATATAAAACAGGGGCAGAGTCTCTGTGGACTTAAATTCGGGGACAGCGAAGTTAAAATTTTATGTTACGCAGATGACATGACCATTGTCTTAACAAACCCAGTAGAAGGATGTGAGAAACTTAAAAGCATGTTTAGGGAAGAGGGACAGTTATCTGGCCACAAGATAAATTGGGGGAAAACTGTGGTCTTTCCACTAGATGTTGGACAATCCAGGAATATCATGGGTTCCTGCAATTGTCAATGGGAGGTGGGTGCAATGAAGTATGTGGGTGTTTAGCTGGTTCGGGACTTGAAACGGATGTCAGAATACAATGTTTCAAATATATTGGAGAAAATCAGAAGAGATATTTTAAAATGGGGTCACTTAAAGCTAGGACTATGGGCAAAAGTTAATGTCATAAAAATGGTACTCCTACCAAAAATGCCCCTACATTATACAGTCTATCCCCCTGAAGGATTCTTTGTATATTGTATTGGACGCCTTCAAGAATGGCCAGGTTAGTACTTTTGGATATTGATACCTGTTGGGCTTGTGGTTGTGGTGGGGCACATTAATGTATATGTTATGGACATGCTCTAGAGTATCCTCCTTTTGGAATGAAGTTCTGCATAGATTAGACATTGTGCTGGGAGAGTCTGTCCCATGCATTTTCTACTTGACTATCTTCTTATCGAACAGAGAAAGAGGGAGTGAGGCCAGAGACTGGATTGATATGGTTTTGGTAATGGCGGCAAAGCAAATAATAAAAGTTTGGAAATCGAGGAAAAAGCCAAATGTTGATGAATGGCTGTTAGATGTTTGAACCTTATCAAACTACGAGAAGGTTATGTTGTTAAAACAAGGGAGAGAGGGGCATTATTCTCAAATCTGGGGATCTTTCAATGAATTGTACGGTTGAAAGTTATCAACCACGTGTATTAATTTCTATATATAGTAGTTAGGGGGTCATAGTAATTATTATATGGTGTTGTCTGTTGTGTCTATCGATGTTGTGTTGTCTGTTATTAGTCAAAGGCCTAAAATTTGGTTGGGAAATAGAGGTTTATGGTATTTTTCAATTGTTTAATTGTGTAAATGTATGAACTGTATTGCATGATTATTAGTGGACTTATTTATTTTACAATCTGGGTGAAAATCCATGATGTTATGGATATGGTGCAGTTTCTGTTCTTTGTATGTTCATTCTAAAATAATAAATAAAATGATTTTTTTAAAAAAATCTATGTACCACACAGCTGCATCAGACAGACTTTCCCAGCTGCAGGCAAGGGTTCCCACCAGCGCCATTGCTAGGCAGGGTCTAAGGGGGCTATAGCCCCTGGTCTTTTGGTTGCAGCCCCGTATAGAATCTCAGGAGCTACAGCCAAAAGGCTAGCTAGCCCCCAGTCCCGACAGTTCCGGCATTAGCTTAGCCCCGGGTCTTTTCCAGACCTAGCAACACCCCTGGTTCCCCCATATGCCATTTTGAAATGTGCAGCAATAAGCCTCCACACATATTAAACTGGTCCTGGTGGGTTCATTTTGAAGAGAATGAGTGGGTTACAGGACAAATCGGGAGGCAAATAGGACATTTGCCTTCTCAAAGTTGCCGACTGCATAGTGCCCAGAGAAGTAATGTTTCGCCCAAATCGTTTAGGGTGAGGAAACAACAAATACAATTTCATTATGTTCGAAATGATGGAAGTCCAGCAGACCATTTTGAGAAATAGCGCACAAAGCAGTGCCTTTTCAATGCACCATTTAGTGCAAAGCTTTCTGCTGCTGGAATCTGGTACACACAGACACAGCTAAAAGATGATATGCTACGAAGACAATTATTAACTTGGTGAGTGGCCACTACAAACTTCATCGAACTTGTCTGTGTTCCTCCAACTACTCCTTCTGCTACCTCTTCACATTCTTTCTCCTCTCTTGTCCTTATTTATGACTTTGAAATTCCCAATTTCTCTTGAAAGAATCTTCTTTGATCACTGACCACTTCCACATTCTGAACTCCCTGTGATGGCTGCTATAGATACCTGGATTTCCCCATGACCCTGCGACTTTGCCTGTCCATCATACTGACCTTGCCTTGCCTCCTGGTGGAGCTAGGCAAAGGATCAGCAAGGATACACCATCAACCTCCACATAATTTGAGCATATTTCTTTCAAACCTTTATTCCTGGCGACCTCAACCTCCCGAACATTACTAAGGCCAACCAATTAAAGCTTGACTACACTTTTTCTGACCACTCCCGAGTCAACATGTCCACCACCGTCAAATTGTCTACTCTCTCTTTTGTGACCTCTTCCTCTGATCACTCACTTATTCACCTCATCACCTCATCCCTCCACATTCAGCCACTCTTTCATCTATTACCAAAAGGAAGTTGAAACTTAACTTCATGGCCCTATACGTGAGCTAAGTAAGGTCTTTCTGCAGGCTCTCTCTCTTCCATTTGCCTACCCCTTTAAACTTACTGTTCCAAGCTCAATAATGTACTTGATACGTACTTCAGTTGTCACTCCGCTGCTCGTTCCTTCATCCTCTCTTACACCCACCCTCAACCATGGCTCTTCCCAGCTATCCATCAGCTGAAGACAACCATGCAGCTGCCCACTGCAAAGATAGCTCCCCTTTTCTGTTCGCCACCTACAAAGAGTCGCTGCTGCTCTCGACGCTGCCAAATCCTTTTTTTATACTAATCTTAGATCCTCTCTTCTCCCTCAACCTTGCAAATGCCTTATGGCCCACCAGACTATAGGTTCTCACAAATAAATCCTGCTCCAAATCCTCCCTCTCTCCAATCATGACTTTGACTTCTACTTGTCCTCCAAAATCACAAATATATACAACACCTTGCCCACAAACTTATCTCTGACATCCCCCTACACTCAACATTCTGTCACTCCCACCTTGTCCTCACTTTCCTCACTATCCTCTCTATCCCACTTCCCCCATCTCTTACCCTTCCTCTACTCAGGTACCCCATCCTGTGCCCCATCAACTCCTTCACCCAATGAACAGCTAAAGAACTCACACCTGTCAACTCCTCTTTCATCTCCTCCCACTTCAATCTCTGCCCCTATACTGGCACCATTACTGTCTCCTAATAACTAGCCATGGACGCACCTATAATCAAGAAACCCACTTCTCCCCCTAACAGTTCCTCTTTCTATAAATCTATCTCTCTACTGCTCCTCCACTACAAAATCCTCAAGAGGAATGTCTTCAATCTCACTGTCGATGGCCCAGAGGATCGCTCATGCTGTGATCTCCTTTGGTCAGGTTTTCTGGGAAAACATACCACTGATCAGACTTTGGCTCACTCTTCTAAACTCACATCTCCTCCTCACAGGCCAAACTATTCATCCTTTGGCTGGCTTCCACTACCACCTCTTTACTGATGACACCCAGATATGTTTCTTCCTTCCCTCCTTCACCACAGATGTCTCTGAATGCATAAGTAGCTGTCTCACACCCATCTTCCATTGGTTGGCTCTACGCTGCCTAGTGCTAAACTCCTCTATGACCAAAATCATCTTCCCCACCTCGAAAGCTAACCCAACTCTCCCATCTGCTTTGCTCCTAAACTCCACACTCACTTACCCAAGTCTTGCAACCTTGTAGTCCCCTTTGAGGTCAATCTAAGGCTACAACAATTCAACACTACACAGTAACTGCACCTGGTGCCAGGAATTTTGTCCTCAATCCATAGAAAATCTACCCCACTTCACTCACCACTCCGCCAAAACGTTTATGCCTACCCTTCTCAGCAAATGTGATCACTGTTGCAGCCTATTTCTTTATATTCCCCCTTACTCCTTCCCTATCCTGCGCACATGTCTCAACTGTACAACTCCCACACTCTACAACATGTCAAGTCCTCCACAACCTCTTTAAATTGACACCACATTCGATGGATCTCCATATAAAATCGCTCCCTCATCCAATTCCTACACCTCATCTACAAATCCATCCATGGTGTTTCCCCCTCTTCCCAAATGACTGTATCTCTCAGCCTCTACGCTCTCCCTGCATACTGCATGCTTCCTCTCTCAACCTTTGCGTCCCTTTCCTCCCCTTTTCACCGTCCCACTTTTGCCCTGTCTCTTTAATTGTCCCCTTCCACTGAACTGCGGTTTCTCCAAACATTAAAGCCAGTCTATCATTTGAATTGTTTAGGTCTAGACATAAAATCCCCTTATTACACAAAGAAGAGGCATTTACTATCCTGTCACTGACACTTACCAACTGATCCAAGCCTGTTCCAATGCAAAATGTCACATGTGAATATGTAATGTAAATATGTAAATAGAGTACATGTTAGGGCTTTAGGTGAATATTTGTTTATAATATTTATGTCTACCTTTTGTTGCTGTCCATGGACTATGTTTCATGATACTACCCCTACATCAAATGTTCACCTCTCATTTAACCATCAACCCTCTACTTTAAAGGCCACCCAACCAGAGATTATATCCGTCATCTCAATTGCTTCCAATGTATATAATTTCTGTTCGAAATGACATCGCTTATGCTCAATAAGTACAATACAATAAATATACCTACTATTAGTTCAGAAGAACCAAATACCTGTATAGCCAAATGCATCTTGTCCAAACATCATGTTCTCAATTTGTATGTCATGCATATAAGTTGTGTGTTAATTGCAAGTTTCCATTTCTCCCTGTCCCCAGAATGTGCACTTTGGAAATCGCATGATGTTCCACTGAGCACTGGGCATACCTCTCAAACTGTGCAGGATGCAATGAGACTATTGTTAAGGTTAGTACCTGTCAGAGTCTGAAGTATATAGACATTGGAAACGCCAAAGTGAAAATACAAACATTCAGTCAAATTTAACTATTTTGTGGATACAATCAAAGACCAACCAGACATAAATTAACTCTTAATCCCAACCTTCTCCTTTTTCTATTATTTATTATCCTTCTCTTAGTCTATCCTTCACTTATTTGATAGTGCACTGTGCTTTGTATATCTTTTCTTTTAACTACAACCTTTTCCTTAACCTTTAAACATGATTCCATACTCTCGCTAATCTAAAAGAACAATCTATTGATGCGTCTTTGCATTCTAACTGATGTCCAATATCCCTTCTTACTTCCCTTTCTAAGCTTTCAGAACATTCTGTCCATATTCCGGTCTCTACTCACATAAATCATCCTGCTCTTCTCCCTCTATCGGTCAAGCTTCCGTCCCATTCATTTTATGGATACCGCTCTTCTTTCAATCAGCGATTCTCTGCTGTCAGTTCAGTATGCAAAACAATATCCGCTTCTTATGCTTCTTGATCTGTCTGCAGCATTTGACATTGTTGATCATACTATCCTGCTCCGTTCTTTTCCCATCTTGCCTCTCAGGTTCCTGTACTTGAATGGTTTTGTTATCTGACTAATCACACTTATTCTGTTTCCTGGGCTCAGTCGTCCCCTTTTGTCGTCCCTCTTCCCTATGATGTCCTGCAGGATTGACGCTTGGCCCTCTCCTTTTTCTTTATACACAATCCCTGGGGTGTCCATTATT
Organism: Ambystoma mexicanum; assembly: GCF_040938575.1. Taxonomy (NCBI): domain Eukaryota; kingdom Metazoa; phylum Chordata; class Amphibia; order Caudata; family Ambystomatidae; genus Ambystoma; species Ambystoma mexicanum. The sequence goes on along the minus strand of NC_090921.1, from coordinate 1,191,002,059 downwards.
TCTGCCTTTGGCCTTTCTCGCCATTTCTAAGTGGATTGGTCCCATATCTTTCTTACTGTCTCCTCTACCTATGATACTATTTACTCTACTCTGTCAGCTTGTCTCTTGGCTATTCAATCTTGGTTGCCCGATACCTCAATCCAAGCAAGACAGAAGGTGTTTTCTTCTCTGCCACCACTACCCTCCTCAATTACCTTCTCCTTCTATCTCCTTCCCCGTCCTCTCTTCCCATCTCATCTTCTGTTTGTAATCTCGAGTCATTCTGGACTCCACTCGATCCTTTTCCTCATAAATCTCCACTATTGCTCATTCCTGTCGCTTTCGTCTTTGTAACTTTATAACGTTTATAACATTTTTATTTGTCGCCTTCTTTTCTTTTACGGCACTAAAATTCTCATCTCGTCTCTCATCTTCTCTCGACCTTTCTACTGCTCATCTCTTTTGCTCTGTCTTCCTGTTTATCAGTGAGCTCCTCTCAGATCTATCTATAATTCTTCAATTCATCTGCTCTTCCGTCTCCCACCTTGTGACTCTATTGCTCCTGCTCTTCAATCTCTTCAATGGCTATCCTTTGAATACCTGTTATTGCTTCACTTTCTTTGTATTATCATGGAATGACTCCCCTCTATCACTTTTCTCTGATTTATTTATATTCACCTTCCCTCTCGCTACATTCTGAGTCCCAATTTCTTTTCTCGGGCCCTCAACCCCCCCCCATGTACCCAATGTTGTTTCAGCTCTTTTGCACTCTTAGCCCCTAAATTCAGGAATAAACTCTCTCTTGATATTCAATCTTCTTTCTCCTTTTCTATTTTCTTCACTCACCTCAACACTTATTAACTATCTTCATAAATGTTTTCTCATTTGCTTTGATTTTACATTTCTTTGTACTGTTCCTTTTTTGTTTAAGTGATTTGGCGTACAGCACTGTACAAATCCAATAAAATACAAATACAAGTGCACGCTACAGCAAAGCTTCTGATGCACACTTTAAATATGAACCCTCACTTTAACCAAAGTACTGGGGCAAGCTGGCTGAGATGGAATGGAATACATCTAGTCAGTGCAGTTAATGAAGCTTATGTCTTGATTTTTAAGATTACATCGAAAAATAATAAAGCACTTTTGTACAGTTGTTTCTACACACTTTTCAGTTTTACACAATCAAGGCACACCTTTTTTTCTACAGAAATTGAAAACAATGTCTGCAGATTGTCTTACATGTTTCCATAGATTTGCACTGCCTCTAGTAGAGCCTTTACAGATAAAGGAACATTGCAGGGCTTATGTGTAATTTTCTTCTGACTGCATCACAGTGGGGAACACAGCGATGCCAGGACACTGTAATGACATGGGTGACAGCGCAGCTGATTGGCTTGTGAGGCCGTCCCCTCACCCAAATCCCTGCACACAATCACAGATGGGCTCTCCTTCCAACACTCTCAGAGCCATGGGCCGCCCACCCACCCCCTTTTCAGAAATTCAGGACGGATGGAGAAGAGGATTTGGGGGAGAAAACGTGCTTTATTTGAGGCAGGATTGAGCAGGAGGAAATTGTATTTTCTGTATATTGATATTATTATTGTTGTCACCAAGAAAGGTTCTATAGAGAAAAAGCAATAAAACTTAAGGAATACATTGATAACTTAGGGAGAGGAGTTTGTCACATTGGAGATGAAAGAAGGGTGTCTGGCGGGGTGTCTGCCCCAGAGCAGGCAGGTACACCTGAGCCAGAATGGGGGAAAGGGTAGATGAACTAAGCTGGGTGGAAGCAGCTGGGAAATTGGAGAACGCAATGTAGTTAGGGAGAGATTGCGGAGGCGGGTGGGATGGGCTACGGAATGATGCATTTGAATTGGGAATGCAGAATTTGCAGAATGGAATGCAATATGCCAAGAATGTTTTGTATGTGTAACCTGACCTACCTTGATATAAAGCGTCCTTTCGTGAAACCTAAAATCAATTGTCATGAAGTCATGTGCACCCCTTCTCTTTAACTTTACACCCGTTTGGAGAAAGTAACCTACCTGAGGCATTCTGATGCCATCTATCTTACTGAATACCTTCAGGGAGTTAAGAAAACCGAATGATTTCCCCCTGCTCTCTCATGCTGTTATCAGTGCATGTAAACAGGAAAAGCTCCCACAGCTTTGCCAGTCCCCCTGTGCTATTGGATCATGGCATTGACAAAAGAATATGACATGCTACCACCCCAACCAAATCCTAAAATCAGGTTCTGCACTCCTCCTGGTGGCCACCCTTTCAATTTCTCCAGACTAGGAGACTCCTCCTTCTCCATCCTAGCACCCACCCTCTGGAAATCCCTCACCCTCCGTCTCATAGAGGACAAGCTCCCCTTCAGTAAGGCCCTTCAAATCTGACTCTTCCCCCTGTGACCGGAAACCCTACGGTTCCCCCTCCCACACACGCACTAGCCTGCAGTAGTTAAAGACCCCCTATTTATTCCATGCCACTGCCTCTCCATTTAGTTACTTTGCTTCATTGCTTCATTCCTTTATCCTTTATCTGGGCCACTGCGCCCCCTCCATCAGAATACCCAGGGTCTGGCTCCTCAAGGAATCTTGGGGACGTCTAACATCCCATACTTGGAAGAACTCCGAACGTGGGCTAGGTATTGCACTGACATGGATTTTTGGGTGGGTATTGTATTGCACTTGGATGATTCCTGAGGACAGGCAATGTGTTGCACCTGGATGGATTTGGGGGTGGACTATGTATTGCTTTTGGATTGTTCAGGGGTGGGAAATCAATTACTATTTAATGCATTTTGATGGTAGACATTGGCTCTGCACTTGAACTGTTTATGGGGGTAATGCTTTGCAGTTGGACAGACTTGAGAGTGCACTAGATAAACACTGAGGGTAGGCAGCATATTGCATTGAGAGTGGGCAGTGTTTTTCACTTAGGTGTAGTTAATGGAATACCTATCTACACCCAGGCACATTGGTGGATAGCTGGGACTTGGCCATCCCTCGCTCACTTATTATCACCCCCCCCCCACTTTTTTCGTATTTCGATCCTTCCGAAGAGCTTCATCCCACAGTGCGTTGGAACCATACCTAATGTGAAAGGTGCTATATAAATGACAAAATGAAATGAAGTATTTCTGGCCTCTCCTGTCACTGTATAAATAAATCAACAAATATCACTGATCACCTCCTTACTCAAAGGGACTCATTCCTTGTTAAAGGGAACATCTCGAGGGATTTGTGTTCATGTAGTCACATTGAAGTAAAAAAAAAAGAGAATTGTTTGGGGTATTCACCTCATTCTTTGTACTGTGTTGAAAAGCAAACCTCTCCAGGCAGCTGACTGAATCTTAAAATATCCTGGCATAAGAGGAGATCCCAAAATTGCATTTCTTGCATGTGGGCATTTACATATTGGGTGTTCCTGCAAACCCTGCTCAGTAAATGAATGGCAAGCACAGAGGATGCTGTCTGAACCTCTGTGGGCCCTTCTACCTCCCAAAGGAGCAGGATGTTTTGTCCCTGCTACCTCCTAATGGAGCACAATGTCTTGGCCCTGAAACCTCTTAATGGAGCAAGATGGCCTGGCACCACTACCTCCTAATGTAGCAGGATGACTTGGCCTGGCTACCTCCTAATGGAGAAAGATGTGTTGGCCCTGCTACCTCCTAATGGAGCGAGGACATATTGGCCAGGCTAATGCCTAATAGAGCAGGATGACTTGGCCCCTCTGCCTCCTAGTGGAGCAGGAAGTCTTGGCTCTGCTACCTCCTAATGGAGCAAGTTGTCTTGGCCCGGCTTACTCCTGATGAAGCAGGATGTCTTGGATGGTTACCTCCTAATGGAGAAGGATGTCTTGATACCGCTACCTCATGATGAAGCAGGATGTCTTGGGGCTGCTACCTCATAATGGAGCAAGATGTCGTGGCACTGCTACCTCCTAGTGGAGCAAGATGTCTTGGCACCGCTGCCTCCTAATATAGCAGGATGTCTTGGCCCGGCTACCTCCTGATGGAGCCGGATGTCATGGCACTGCTACCTCCTAATGGAGCAGGATGTCTTGGCACCGGTCCTCAAAGCTTTTAGATGTGTTTGTGCATGCATGTGTGCACGTGTGCGCGCCTGCGCGCGTGCATGCGTGTGTGTCTGTGTGTGTCTGTCTTTCAAGATGAGTTAAAGTTAGCAGGATTGAAAGTCTGTACCTTTGGTGCCACGAAGATCTTACTCATGATTCTTTCTTCTTGTTCTCTGCATCCCTTAGCCCTGCACCCCCCACCCATCCCAGCTTCGACTGCTACCCCCGCACCCTCGTGCAACCCCCTGGGGATGATCCCTATGTGCAGCGCTCTGTTGTTTTCAGCTGGCTCTGTACTTTGAAAATCCCATACACACTTGCATTTTTCAAGAAAATGAAGCCAATCAAATGTTCTAAAGGAGAGCCTCCCCCCTACCCCGCACGCCCCCATTTTCGATATCATCAAAAAATGCTTTTCTCACTCTCTTCCAGAATATATTTTTGGACACCATTCACCAGAAAATAAGATGCTCACCCGCCATTTCAAGAGTTTACTTCTTAAGGTCTTCCAAGCTCAGGAAACAACATGGAGGAAACAATTTATTTCGCGTTTTCTCTAGCAGAATACTATGTTCTTGATCAACCCCTCCAACACGTACCTCATCAAACAGTATTTTTAAATATTGTGCCAATCGTTTGGGAGCTACGCCAGGGAAATATTATTCTAAGTCAGTTCCCTCCAAACGATCCGTCATCAGATTCCCAACTAATAAAGCCATAATCTCAGGCCCTGGTTAAGGGATAAACGAACGACACTTTTCTTGGGAGGTGCATGCCAGCTCGGATCATGTCTGTTGAATATTTTGAAGTTGGTGAATGTGCCCAACACGAATACATCATGGGCTTCCAGCACCAGCATTTCACCATGACAGGGCCACCTGCTCATGTTGAAATGCACTGAAAAAAACAATGTATTTCCATCCCTCTTTAAGGGAGAGAAATGAATGTGGTCCATGCAGCTGCAGTCGCTGTGAGTGAAACAAATGCAAAGGAGGGTCAGAAAAGGCCCTGGCATGTTTTGACCATTGCCTTCCGCCCTTTTCAAAAAGGCATGGAGAAGTGCATGGCCTTTCCTCATATAAAAATTCGCCTCTCATTTGTGAACTGGAATGTACTTTTCTAAGCGAGGAAACGCCCTCAGTCGATCACCAAGAATATCGCCATGCCACACGAGATTTTCAAATATGGTGCAAATGCGGATATCAGAGAAATACACATCCCCACTCCTTTTTTGAAAGAAGATGCACCGCGTGTCGAATGGTCAATAATGATTCTTCTGCGCATTCGATTTTCACTGGACAGAAACCATCTGAAGCACTACTGTCCTACAAGCACTTCCATCTCTTAGTGATAGAAATGATTTTTCGGAAACATTTTATAATCTGGAAATGAGATGTGTTGATAGACTGCATACAGCGATATATGTACCACGTGTGATTGTTCCGAAATACTGAATGTCCCGCATGACATCAAAGGCAAAGCGGCAGTAAATTGATGGTGAGTGTTGTTGCATGTTAACCCTTCCTGGGAGCGTGGTAGCTCCCAGGATGTTGTAATGGGTCACGTGGCAGTAGCCACGTGACCAACATAATAAAAGAAGCCAGCCGCTTCCGACTGGCCAGTCACTCCCATTCTGGCTCCAGCGTCGTTCCTGTTGCACCAGGCTGGTGCTGCGCTGTTGGTGCTGGGCCCACGAACGGGGCCCAGCTTAAGGACGGTGCCCCTGCCGGGCAACGCCGTCCGGACGGTGCCCCTGCCGGGCAACGCCGTCCCTGTGGGTCCCCCAGCCATGTGAGGCGGGTTGGGGAGGCGACCCCGGCCTGGATGCCCCCAGAGCCGGGGCCGCGGTGGCCAGGTGGACCTGGCCACGTGTGCGGGGCTCCGGTGCTCTGGAGCGGGGTGGGCGGAACCCCCACCCCTGAGTATGCGGCATGGGCGCCGCCGAAGAGTGTGTGTTGTCGGGTGCCACCCGACCCGAGCATGGGGCTGCCCGGTGATCCGGAGCAGCCCCCAACAATGGCGACGAGGGCTGGAGCCCACGTGCGCAGAGCGGCGTCGGCCGCTGGAGGTGTAGTGGTGCTGGGGGGGCCCGGGGCCCCGTGTGTCTAGCCGCTGGCCGCCTGGTGCCCCAGGATGGAGTGTGGTGCTGGCCGCACGAATAGGGTGGTGGCGTGTGAGCGGCCCCTCTGCCACTCCCAAGGGCAGGAGAAGAGCTGCCTGCCCCGCACCTGCTGAGCAGAGGAAGATGCGGCCTTGGCCGCAACAGAGGAATGTCGGGTCATCGCTGCAAAGGGGAAGAAGCCCCAAGCATAAGAGACTGAGCGGAATCAGCTGCGCGAGCTGCTGCCCCCTTTTCCCCCTGGAGGGAGAGAAAACTCAGCGGCATCGGCCTCGGGAGGGTGGATCAGGAACATGCTGGCGGCTGCGCCGCAAGGAGGAGGCGCTGCCCCTCCCCCACCCGCAAGCCGCGGCAAACATCGCCGCCGAAAAAAAAAAAGAAAAAAAAAAGGAGGCGGCCCCGAATCCATCCGGGCCCACGAAGGAAACCAGAGGGGAGCTGCTGCTCGCCCCGTGTGTGGGAGGATCTGCGGCGTTGGCTGCACCATGAAGGTGGCGTTTAGCCGCATGAGCTGCTGCTCTTCTCCCATCTCTGGGGGAGGAATGCTATGTCGCAACAGAAGAAAAAGCGGCGTCGGCCGCTATAAGATTCCCGGCCGGCCGGCCGTGGCAAGGTGAGGCTGCCCCTTCCCCACCAGGACAGCCATGCATGCGGGATCTGCCGCAGGGGGAGGTGTAGCCTCCAGAACGGGTTGAGGTGAGCGGCACTCGCAGCGTGAAGGGGGACCGGCTGCCCCCCTCCCCCACCCGCATGCCATGGCAGTGAGGAGGTGCGATGGTCGGCGCAAGGAAAAAAATATACTTGGGTGTGTGCCAGATGCCGGCGCCATCCACCCGCCGAGGAGGCCTGCAGCGCTCCATGGGGAGCCAAGAGAAAAGGGGAGAGCAAGACACGGCTCCCCGGCCCTCCTTAGAACTGGGCCGCCGACTGCCGCACCGCTGGGGCGCACGGGCCCAACTGTACCTGGGCCCGTAAGGAAAAGAAAATGAACACGGGGCAATGGAGGCACAATGTCACCCTGCCTCACGCTGCAGCCCCCAAGCGACAGCAACAAAGAAAGGGGCGCAACAGCATCCTGCCACCGGTGTTGTCGTGACACCTCCCCACCAGGGAAAGGAGGTAGGAGGAGGGGCCTGCCGCCAGCAGCTCACCATCGGCACCCCCAGACTACGGACGTGGCCGATGTGGCCCCTGGGCTTCCCCAGGTGCGGCTTTGCCGGCCGTTTTGGACTCTGGTGAATGGAGGGGGGACAGTGTTCTCGACGTCCCCATGAAGACTGGGGGAGCCTGCAGACATAGGCTTGTTGATAATTGCCCAGGTAGTGGGCAATGTGATGTTGTGCACACTTACACATGTAGAGGGCGTCATGTGGTGCCAGTAGATATCATCAGTGTTGCGTAATAGTGAAACCACTCACCCAGGTTAATAAAGGGTGTATCAGTAGAGTGGTTATATGAGTAGTAGAATGCAGTGATGTATATTTTGTTTATTGTCATTAAAAAATGGAGTGGTGTTGCATGTTAACCCTTCCTGGGAGCGTGGTAGCTCCCAGGATGTTGTAATGGGTCACGTGGCAGTAGCCACGTGACCAACATAATAAAAGAAGCCAGCCGCTTCCGGCTGGCCAGTCACTCCCATTCTGGATCCAGCGTCGTTCCTGTTGCACCAGGCTGGTGCTGCGCTGTTGGTGCTGGGCCCACGAACGGGGCCCAGCTTAAGGACGGTGCCCCTGCCGGGCAACGCCGTCCGGACGGTGCCCCTGCCGGGCAACGCCGTCCCTGTGGGTCCCCCAGCCATGTGAGGCGGGTTGGGGAGGCGACCCCGGCCTGGGTGCCCCCAGAGCCGGGGCCGCGGTGGCCAGGTGGACCTGGCCACGTGTGCGGGGCTCCGGTGCTCTGGAGCGGGGTGGGCGGAACCCCCACCCCTGAGTATGCGGCATGGGCGCCGCCGAAGAGTGTGTGTTGTCGGGTGCCACCCGACCCGAGCATGGGGCTGCCCGGTGATCCGGAGCAGCCCCCAACAAGTGTGATTTACAAAACCGCTTTACAATGGATGAATCCCATTGGAAAACCGTTTGTAAATCAGGCCCACTATCTCCTCTCTTCAGCGCCATGCAGGAACTCTTAGTTTTCGCATTAGGTATTCCAGGTGGAAACCACGGCACAACAATCCCCATAATGCGGCACGCAGGAGCTGGCCTTTCCTAGTTATCCGTGTTGTGTTTACATTCAAGTCACAACAAAGACTTTCACCGTGACGGATGTCACGTGATCCGAACGTGCAGAGGATTTTCGGGGGTTGCTATCGTTATCAAGGTTTCGGAACGGAGCGCAGCTGCGCCAGGGAGCTCGTGCAAGTATACCGAGCATGAACAGCGCATGCGCTCGTCCTGAGCAATAATCTTACAAGAAGGACCGGGGATGGCGGGAAGGCAGGCGGTCGGAAGTGCTGGACAGTTGCAGTGGTGCTTTCCCATCAGCTGGCCTTAGGGTCATCCTGGGAGAGATGCCAGCCCGTAGAGGTAAACATATGAATTTCAGGGAGTGAAAATGAATGTGACATGAGGAACAGACTATTACTGGTGTTGCAGTGACACCAAGCGGCCGGTCAACATTAATGGCGAAGCAATCCACTTTGTGACCACATAAAGGACCTAATTCACAGAACGTTTTCCAGTGAGGTTTTGCCATTATAAAACGCTAATTTGAATTAGGCCCATAGAGTGTGTGTGTGTGTTTGTTTTGAGTTTTGAAAAAAGATAACGGATGCAAGGCAAGTGCCTCCCTCTCAGCACTTGGAAAACATTAATTCAATAAGATCCAGAGGCAGTAAGATCGTTAAGTTGGAGCTGAGTGGGTGCGGGTACCCAAATTATTCTATGTGTGAGCCATTCAATGAGGTGCTAAAACCAGGGCTGGCGGAAGAGCTTTCAATGCGCGTGGGGGGCCAATTTCGATATAAGGGTTGCCTTCACCCCCCTTACTTAGAACAGAGAATAGTCTGAGGCACCAAAAGGGCGCATGCATTACAAGCAAGGGTTGAATTGGGCCGGGACAAGACATAGCTGTCTTGGTAAAACGCTGTTCCATGTAGATGCGAGGTCCAAACCCCCACCCTACAAGTTGAGGAAGTTCTCTTCCACTAACTGCCGTGAGTCTCCTGAACCCTGTGTCTGAAAGCAGGGACTATGATGATGTGTGTACAGATATCCCTTGGCAAAGCATCCAAGATTAATCGACAAACACTATTCAATATTAGAACGCCCTAGCGGGTGTTTGGCATTGCTAATCGGTCAATCTGTAGGTTATACGCAGTGGTATAGCACGCAGATTGATTATAGCCCGTAGTTCGAGTAGCATTCACTTACATGAGCATTCGGGGCTGTCCGCAGGCGGGGAAGGCAACGCAAGTGGACGTGTTGGTCAGTGTGTCATTTCAGAATGGAAACAGTTAACTTTCCATTCCGAAATGTACGTTGTGAAACCAATGTGTCCACCTAGAGACGCGCATTGGAAAAGTACAGGGAAGTGAAGGTGTATGCAATGCCTTCGGTTTGAATGTAGATATTGAAGCCTTTATATATGTTGAAAAGGGGCAGACATCCGAAGCAGTGTGCAACGTGGAATGTGTGGAGAAGCTTTGTGTTTGGCAAGAAATGGAAAATTAATTTTGAATGCAGCTCTGAACGTGTAGTGGAGCAAGGATATGGCAGTGTTACAGAAAGGCACAGAAAGGTAAGTGAAGTGCCTGTTTATTGAATGTATGTACTGAGGCAGCTTGCAGATGTATAGTGACCGCATGTTTGTGTACAGTAATTTACACCTTACATTTGTGTAGTGGGGGGTGGGAAGCACACCTGAATAAAACTTTTTTTAAATTTTTTTTTTTTTATTTATTGTGCATCAGCCAGTAAAATATGACTTTTCACACAGTTCTTAATAAGAAATCTAATAAATATTACACAGACAACACAAAAGGAGATAAATAAGAAGAGAAAAAAAGAAAAAAAGAAGAACAAAAAGGCAACCAATGAATCCAATCATAACTATTATCATAGCCAATTGGCATACTAATAGGTGCCACTTTTTTAGAAACAAAATTGATTTCTTTCAGGACAGAGACCACCTCAGACGTAAGAAAAACTTCATTTCCTGAGATTAGTCTGTCCCAAAATATATCTGAACAGAGAAAAACAGGGTCATGGACAAAACGCTGAAATCTCAGTGCTCTAAGCGGCCAAGATCTAAAGCATTCAATCAATAGATGGCGAGTAGTCTGCGTTACATTTGCTTTGCATTTATCACAGGTATCAGTTTAATAAATGTCCCTAGACCGAACATGGAGAATTTCCCGAGTTGGTAACAGATTTAGTCTTAGCCTCAGGAAGTCCATCCGTGTTACCGCATCTGGAAATTTCTTTAACTATTGAGGCAAAAAGGATCTGGGTTTGTCAATCCACAATGGGGATGATGATAATTTAGAGCTCCTAATGTTTTCAATAGGTTTGATCCAATCCATGCGGTGCAGTTTTTCCTAAGTTTTCAATGCATTTTGTATAAGGATATCAATGTCAGCATCCCAGAGAGCCAGTAACTCATGAAATCTAGATTTCAATTTATTAAGCAGAAAGTTTGTTGATTTATACATGGAGACTGCAACTTCCTCATAGGGAGAGGACTTTGAAGGATCCAGAATAAGTCTATAAGTCGAAACCCATTTCCACTCCATCCAACCACTTGACGATGTTAGGCCCAATTCATATCTTATGCAGGAAATGAGGAGACAGTCTGGGAGCCCCAAAGATCTTTTCCAAATTTTACTTTCAGTCTTACCCCAGTCAATGTCAAAAGCCAACAGATTACACTCCATACAAAAGGTAATCACCGGCATAACCTTCCCAACATAGGGCCTCATTACGACCCTGGCGCTAATGGGTTAACGGCGCCGTAAAAGGCTGCGGCGCCGTTAACCCATTAGCGCCTAATTACGAGGTCCCTTTGTGGGACCCGACCTTAACGGCTGGTGTAGACCAGCCGTTAAAGTAGGGACCCGCAAAGGGACCTTCGCGGTAAGTATGGTACCACAATTTGCGGTACCATACTTAGCGCCTTCGCCATTCCCATTATGCCCTATGGGGCAAAAATGGGAAGGGGGAAGGGCCATGGGGAAATGGGGAAATACCGCCCCGCCAACCTTGGAATGGGGCAGTATTTCCCCATTTCACCATGGCGGACACGTTACGATATCGGCACAAACCATGGTGCTAATAGCACCATGGTTTAGCGCCGGTATCGTAATGAGGGCCATAGAATTTTAACAGAGGCAGCAAAGAAACTGTACAGTATTGAAGACACATTTTTTTCATGTGTGCCACCAAGTTAACTATTTTCAAGTCAATGGTTGAGAGAAGGTCGAGCCTGGTGGGAAAAGCTGTAATTTTAGTGCCCAAAATAGATAACCTTTTTGGAGATGGAAATGAGAGAGTTATCCAGCTGCCATGTTAATGGTTTCAACTTCCATAAGGGATGTTTAAAGATGACAATTTTAGACTTGTTAGGATTGATATTTAACTCATTTTCTTTGGCATATTCAGAAAGGGCAGTAAGTAAGGTTTGCAGACCGACTTGCGTGTAATCGAAGACTACAACATTGTCAGCATACGCTAACCAATTGGTTTTCATATCACCTAATTTAGGTACCACCAGACCGCCCTTCTCCAGATATTGCAAAAGATCAAATAAATACAAAATAAAGAGAAAAGATGCAATCAAGCATCCTTGACACACCCCTCTCTTTATTTGGATGGACTGTGAGAGGACACCTGATTTGGACAGACGGACTCTAAGTGAAGATCTTTCGTGCTACTCTATCAAAATGGACAATAAATGGTAAGAGAGCCCCCATGATTTGAATTTAGTCAAATAGTCCATTTCTATTTATAGAGTCAAAAGCCTGGGAAAGGTCAACCAAGGCCCCGAACAGGGGGGTCCCTCCCTTTTTAAACTTAATTAAAGCAGGGGGCAGGCATACACACACCTGATTACACAGACATGTTTAATTGAAGTACAAAAAATGTGTGCAATATTTATTAACCATTTTGCAATTTTTTGTACTTCAATTAACATGTCTCATTTATTCAACTTTAATTAAACAGTGAGGGTGCTCTAATAGCTATATAGACCTGCAGCTCGGGCTGGAGCAGGCGTTATGGTCCCTCATACCTCGTTAAAGGTCCTCACTTCGCTCGGGCCATTAACTCGTTCTTCAGGGCCCATAAAACCCAATACGGCCCCTGCTGCAGATCTATAAAGCTATAATAAAACTCAGTCAACTGATCCTGCTTCGGCACATGTTTCAACCTTTTCTAAATAAAGATTCAAAATCAAAAAGATTGTGAAGAAACATAGGAAAATTCTACAATTGGATGAAAGTATGAATAATTTATTTCCAAATGTACCATTGTTTGCACATAGAAAGAAAACATCTATTTGCTGCATTTTGGTAAAAGCAGATGATGTATTGACAGCCACATCCAATGTCAAGACAGGTAATTACAGTGTCAACACCGAAACAATATATTGAAAGGTAATACAATTCAACACCCTTACACTGGGAACCATCTTCCTTAAAAATGTTGCTACATATGACTCAACAAGTGTGGTATACACCATCATATGCCTGTGTGAGTTATTTTATGTAGGCCTGACCATGAGAAAGACTAAGGGCCTGATTCATGGAATTATATGCGCAGGAAATAAGGTACTTGCACGCCAAACTGAGTGCAAAATCCTGTTTGTCGATTCATGGAATCAAATGCGCAGGACTTTTCCAGGAATTGCTTGGAAATCGTGCAGGCTTGACACGTCTCTTCAAGCTGTTGAGTGCATTGCGCGTGACACCACGCATAGTGTGGGCGCAGCTTGCGCAGAGGGTTGGGAATTGGGCGGAACACGGAAAATGGGAAAGACCATGTGAAAAAGTGAGCATTCTGAGGGACGGCCTGCAGGCCATCCCTCGCAAAGCCACAATTGCGCCAAACGACATATATTAATGGAACCACCCGCACAGCCTCTAGGCATAGAAATGCCCATGCAAATCTCTCTATCTCTGCGCCACCTGAAGGCAGGCATAAAGACACTTGCGCATAGGAATTGCAGCGTGGAGGTGGGTTTGCATGTCAGATTTAGGGGTGCATGTACACAATCGGGGTTCCGATCTGACTGAGGGGTGCGCGTATGCAGTGTAGCAGGTGCAGGAACGATTTACGGGGGTTTGCACGCAGATTTTCTGAGTTTAACCTGAATTACGAATTTTCATACGCATGTTGTCAGGGTGCCCGCAACAGTTACGGGGGACCCTGCGCAGGGTTCCCAAGATTCAGGACTGCTTGCGGGGGACCCCACGCACTGTTTGAATGGTGCGTGTATTCGTGCCTGGGGGAGCACACAAAGGTAGCTGTTCTGGCTGTTAATGCTTTGCGTGTGGGGGCATGTCGGGGGCATTCCGGGCACGACTTGCAAATAGCGTTTCTTTGCACAGTATATTCCATGAATACGTGACATGCACATTTTTTATTTTGCGCGCAGGCCTGCGCAGTGTAATTCCCGGCATGTGGCAATTGGGGGAGAAATGCACACATTTCCATGAATCGGGCTCTATATCTCGTTGGTCTAAACACTAATCAAACATAGGTACATGTAATACCAAGTCACCTGTAGCAACACACTACGCAGAAAAGGGACATAGTGGGTCATTACGGGGTTGGAGGTAATGGAAAAATGATGCCGGTAAGGGATTACCGCCACCGCATACCGCTCTGGGCTATTCCAACTCAACAACCCGGTATTAGCGCCACCGCTGATAGCGTGCTCCCCAGTACCGGCATGCGTGAGGGCACGCGGCCCTTGGGCCCGGCAATAGCGGGATGGCGTTAACAGGAGGACATCACAAGTCAGGCGGACATGTAAATACCGACATCATGAAGGTGGTAATGAGGGATACTGGGATGCCGGCAATACCGGCATCACGAACCACCCGCAAACAGCAATGTGCAGTGTTCCCAATTGCCACAGGTGCACACAACCAGCACAGGTGGTGGCAATGGAGTCTGGCCCAGCACAAAAGGACCACACCCACACACCACACCCCTTACCACACCAAAATGATTCCACTTGTAGTAGCAATACTGGGGCTGGAGGACATGCTTGAATTGCTACACCAGCAACAACAACAGGCACCACAGAGGAGACGCAGGAGGAGAAGGAGCGTAAGACAGGCCCAGCAAGCCCCACCAGTGCAGCCAGTGGTACCACGCAGGCAGACGCCAATCCCTCGCATCAGAGCCAGTCCATTCAACCTAACCCCTGAGCAGATCCACACCCTGTACCGTCTGGACCGGGACACCATCACCACCATTGTGGACATGATACACAACAACATTGTCAGCCTGATTGAAATATGCACCGCCATCCCACCTCTACTGACGGCATTGTCAGTGCTCCACTTCCTGGCCACAGGCACCTACCAGCACAAAGTGGGGCACATGCATGGCATATCACAACCCTTATTTTCTCGCACGCTGAACCAAGTGCTAGATGCCCTCCTGAAGCACTCAAGGAACTACATATCCCTACCACGGACTACCCAGGAGATCTTTGAAACCAAAGTTGGCTTCCATGCACTGGCAGGCATGCCAAATTGTATTGGTGCACTTGACTGCACCCATGTGGAATTGGTGGTCCTGCATGGAACGGAGGTGGTGTACCGCAATCGTAAGCTATATCACTCAATAAATGTGCAGATGCACACACCACCATGGTGTCATTGTTGTGGTGACAGCACGATGTCCACATCCCAAAACACTGTGCCCCAAAGCATCCCAAACTGAACATGACAAACAATCCCCATAGCAATGAAGGAAGCTGCACACCAATCACTACATGCCATACTTTCAACCACCCCACATCCCACAACACGTGCACCACCCATCATCAGACCTCACCCTCCGTAACACAATCCAGCAACATGCTGTTAGTATACACAATGTAAATGTCTGCAGCAAATCACTACACAGGACAAGCATCAATGAGAGTGCACAAAACAAAACCACCAAGGGAATCCAATGCTTGTCACAGGGCCACCACCACAGTAGTGCAGCATGTCACCATGGGAATAATCAGCGCTGAATGCTAAATAATGCAGAGACTACTGACAACGCTGCCAGTAAGAAAATCATACAGAACACTACACATCACATATATAACACAAACACAGAGGTATGCGTCCACAATGCATGAGCAACATCAAGGCAGTGTTCACTGTGTATCATCATGAAGACGCAATCCACACCATAAGACCATGGCACAGCACACATTGAGGCAAGGTAAAATGTGCGCATACAACCAGGGACATGTGCATGTGACCAACAAATATCTGCAGGAATGTCTGATAAGTCCAGCTGTCCATCATGAATTGACTAACACATACCTAATTTTGCACCGATGCAGGTGATAGTGGCTATCCCTTGAAGCCGTGGCTCCTTAGCCCTGTCTGGAACCCGCAGAACAGGCACAAAGAGGGCTACAATCGTTCCCATACCCGTACCCGTGTGGTCATTGAGCAGACCTTTGGCGTGTTGAAGGCACGTTTTCGATGCCTCAGCCGGTCGGGTGGGGCACTCCTCTATAAGCATGAGAAGGTGGCCAAGATCATCATGGTATGTGTCATGCTGCACAACATGTGTATCCGACGGAACATACCCCTGCCCCCTGACATTTAACTGCAACCACCAGGTGATGATGAAGAGGACGAAGAAGTGCATTTGCATCGCGATGCAGATGCACAGGAGGGACGTGCTGTGTGCCAGTCTGTGATTGGCCAATATTTCTAAGACACATGGGTGCAGAGGGTGCCATGAAAGTGGGACTGAGGGCACTGGGTGTGGGAGTACATGTACACTATGCACTGTAGACCAATAAATGACACATATACAATAAGGAATGCCCACTCAAGTATTTTTTCAGGTACACAACGGGTGTATTAAACAGTAAAATAGTAAAAAGTGCTCATACCCTACACCTCAAACACACCCTCTCCCCCCTCCCCCCACAACTCCCCCATACACCCTCTCCCCCTCCCCCACAACTCACCCACACACCCTCTCCCCCTCCCCCTCTGTCCACAACTCCCCCACACACCCTCTCCCCCCTCCCCGTCCCCCGACATGGTGTCCAATCAAATACTGCAGGTTTCTGCATCAATTGCCATATTCAGGCTGCCCCATCTACTTTTGACCACTTCCTGCATCTGGTGGCGGCATGTCTGAGCGCCGCAAGGTGCGCGCAGCCCTGCAAAGGGGGCTGGTCTGAATGGAGCTCAATGAGGAGGCCGTGCCCGCTTGCTCCAGTCTCGGGGCAGGACGCTCTTCCTCCAAGGCATCCGCTATACGGCAAAGGATCTGCCTTACAGCAAACAACTCCTCGCAGATACGAGTTGTGCTGACCTCAATGGCCTGTCTCAAGGACGCAGTGTTGTCCCGGCCCTCCTGCCTTGCCTGGGCACCGTCCGATACAAACTGTCTGACTAGCCCTGTCAACTCCTCCTGGGGCAGCTCCGTCTGTGCCATTTGCTACACCCCATCCCGGACACCAGTGGAGGTGGATGCTGCATGTGGCAGATGTCCCAAATCATGTGGCTCCTCAGTGGGGTTCAAGCTCCCTTGCCCTGGCTCCCCTCCAGACTGCTCCTGTGTTCTGTCATTCGTGGTGCTGAATGGTGTGATCTGGGTTGATGGTGGGGGACTGGGTGTGGCAAGTAAGTCTGATGACTCATGCTCCACAGGGACACACACCTGGCCTTGGCTCTGTAAATCCTCATTGCTATGGGGTGCCGTGGCTGCCGCCTCCCCGACATAGCTGTTGGCAGCTGAAAGGGCCCCATTGGCCACTGGCTCCTGTGCAGTGGACACAGATGTTGTGGGGACTGTTGCTGTGGCAGTGGCCCTTAGCCGCCCCAGTGACGTAGCATCCTTTGGTGCCTTCCCCTTCTGTGGCAGTTGTGGCTTGCCTGGGCCTTTTGATGTAGAAGGCCTTTTGCCTTTTTCCCTGCCCCTGGCCTTCTTCCTGAGAGTTGTTGCCTGCGCCGCTGAGTCCCGGGCCTCGCTGTCAGGATCTGAGCCTATTGGGGACCGATGGAGGGACGGCATCAGTGATGATTATACATGCATCATGCATACATTGGTATTATTGCTGTTCTACACATTAGAGGGGGTTAGGTATTGGAGTTTTGACATTCAAGTTGCTTGCTATATGGGGGTAGAATGCAGGCATACGTCAGGGTCACACATGTTTGAGGTGGTGTATGCTGTGTGACATGCATTTCTGTTGTGGACTGCGTGCAGTGTGACTAATGCCGTTTCCATGTTTGTGAGGTGTGTCTCAGGTATGGCATTGGCATGCTGCATGCATGTGGATGTGTCAGTGCTGAGGACGGCATCTAGGCAGGGATGTTGTGTCTGTAATGGGCCATGCATTGCCTCATGGCACGGTCACATTGGTGGACTATCATCATACTTTCCATTACAGTGTTTTCTTAGGACACTCACCTCCATCTGTCGATGACGTGGCGCCATGTTCCATCTCGCCCACACCTTCGATAGACTCGATGCCAGGATGACGCTTTCTTCACTGCCTTTGGCATGATGCTGACGGCGTGGATGTTTTTCTTCTGTCGGAATGAGGCTCCAGGTGCTTTGTAGTGAGGATGGCAATGGATTGTGTTATTAAAGATAGCCGCCATGCCCTTTCCTGTTTCCGGCGCGATGACGTTACTTCCGGTTCCGTTTATTAGCGGTGGCCGCTATTAGCGGTGCCCGCTAATGCCGTATCAATTGATGCCGGGCCCATTATTTAGAGGTGAACGGCGGCGGTAGTGCTGTTTGCGCTTCCCATGATGCCGCTAAGGGGCATTTTTGGGACTTTAGCAGCATGCCGGTACTGTCGATACTGGCATGACCCTACGCTCATGCACGCGTACTCGTAATAGGCCACTGTTAGCGGCCTCTTTTCTACACGGATACAGTATTTGCTCCATGCCAGTAAGAACTGTTTTTTACCTCCAACCTCGTAATGACCCCCATACAGTCTCACAAATGCAATTTTTGATCCTAGAATGTGTCAACATTCTTAAATGGGGTTTGGGGACTTACAACGACTGTTAGCCCAGGATGAAATCCACTGGATAAACTAACTTTCAACTTCATATACTAGAGGTTTGAATGCAGAATGGGACTTAGGTTGCTTTCTGTAACGCTAAAGGGTTACTGTGAGAATTGACAACCGTACATTGTCATCAGATGTAAGATAAAAAGTATGCTTCAACATTGTACATTGGGTGTTTGATGTCTTATTGGTTACATTGGAAGGGGTCTATCACCTAATTGTTACATAATATTTCCCCTCTATATTCCGTTGTACACACGAGTTATAATCTTGAATGGCTAATTGAATAGGTGTAATCACATGCTACTATGACAGAGTAGTTTAGAGTTCATCTATTTGTTTTTTTGAATTGTGACTAAGGGCTTTCACATACAACCGTACATGGGTTAACTTTTAACTCTACAGAGATTTATATTGACTAGTAGCAACCTTGCCTCCCCTACATGACGGTTCAAAATGGACACATATATCAAGGTATCACACTGAGGCTAGTGTGGAAGCGGTAGGAAACTTGGCAATGCCTTTATAAGGGCAGCACAGGTTTTGCTGCGGTTTTGCCCTTTGATATGATTTGGGAGGCAGCGTCCCTGCTAGGAGATGATTTACACAGCCACAGAAAACAAACTTAACTTGTAAGTAGAGTTGCATTTGAGTAGTGAGAAGTGTGTACGTTTTAAAATGTAGGGAGGTTCTTTGAATAGCATGCCCTTTATGATATTTAATCATCATTATGTAGATTCGATGTTGACTGAACAAATACTTGCCGGGGTGAATACATACCTTTAATTAATAGTAGAGGAGACACAGGTCTTTACATAATTCTTTTTTCTCTTTACAACGGAGAAATGTATGGTAAGAAGTGGTTTTGTGATGTATACATTGCTTTTGGAGATTGTGTAAGGCACTTGATACCGAGGTCTGTAATGTGGTGTTTAGGTTAGACGCACATGTGGGATACATTTAAGTGGGTCTGACCAAGGTATGCGACATCTAAACACAAGGAAGCCCTACTGGTTGAAGCTGTTCACTCCAAACTGTGGAGGTTAGTTACCTTAGGAATATTTTACTGACTACCTTATATTAGCTGAGAGAGGCACAGCTTCACCTCACAGATGAGGCCTGACTAGGCTGAAACACGTGTCTGGGGTTGCTGTTGGTACTCTTGTTCAGAGGAGAATGGACTAGCATTTCGGTGCTGGACTGCCCAGGTTGCTGGGACCAGACTGATATGCAAGTGTATGTGTCTGCTCTGTGAAAGGTACAGTGAGCTAAAACGTGGTTGCATACCCTCCCGAGTGGGAACCTACCCATAGAACAGGGACTTTGGCCTTGTTTGTTCTCGATAGAGGGGATCCCAGACCTTTGTATATACCTTATATTATAGATTTGATGAATTATTACTGAATTTAAGACCTTTTTTGGTTTGTTTTTTTAAATAGATATTTTTAAGGTAAGTAGAACTGCCTACACCTGAAGAAAAGTCATTTGATTTACTCAACATGTGTTGAGCCAAGGGAACTATCATAATCACAAGACATCCAACACATGTGCATTACCATCAGAATGTGTTGTTAGGTTGTCTATACTATACTATTTGTACTATTGATGATGTGTGTACTTAGGTGGTTTATCTATTCCTGAGATTCGTGTATACATGTATTTGTTTTTCTGCAATACATTTGATGGATGTGGAACTGTAACACAATGGAGTTGTTATTTTTTATAAATAATTAAAAAAAAATCGAACTTTCTGTCTGTTGAAACCATTTTGTGTTGATGATTGCAACTGATGTGTTTTTCTATAAATATATGTATACAAATAGAAGTGTTCTCTTTGAATGATCTAAGCAGCGTAATAACTTGATTTACAACTACTATATGTACTCATTAGAATAGCGTTTGTGTGTGAGATCTGATTACACTAATGTATTTAGTGTAACATTTATATTAGCCAAAAAGTACCTGACTCGGGGCTCAGACTGCCTCGTGCACAGCTTAAGTGGGTTCATTAAACTGCCCAGCGCCGCTGTTTTAAGGAAAGTGATGCCATCGATTCATCTGGACAAATCCTTTTTTTTTAGGGAAAGTGCATTCCGACAATTGGTCTGACACCCTTACGAATACTTGATTTCTATAATGTAAACAGTTTTATGTCATCCAGACACACCAATGAATTGGGAAAACAGTTTTTAATTTTTCAAGACCTTTCCTTCTATAGATAAAGTGCAGTCTGTATGTCAGCGACAAAACCTCCCCCGCCCCTTCCTTATGGAAAGAGCAGCTTGCATGTTAGTCTGATTCCATGAGTCTCGTGAGTTGTGACTCATGGAAGCAGAAATAGGACTTGGGTGAGGAAGGGAAGAACTAAGTCTAAAGTGACTAATAAGTACAATACCTTTTTTTCCTCCCTTTCTCTGCCCAGTCCACAGGAAGGAGAATATACAAAGCCGCAAACAAAGGGGAAATTGCACCACTAACACAGACCAAAAAGCCCAGTGCATTGCTGTGACAAAGGAATTCTAGGAGTACAAGGGTGAGTAGGAGTAAAACCACAAAATCAGCCCTCACACTTCTACAAACCAATAGTGGTCCCAATCAGGAAGGTAAAACAGGCACAGTTTAGAGATATACTTCCTTTGCCTTTTGTAGTAACATGAGCCTAGGGAAGGCTACTCTCAAGAGGGGTGTGACTGTGGTTCAGTAGCAACCAAACAGTGAAGTCACACAGTCCAAAATAAAGGGAATGTTCAATCAGGGTATGGTAAAAATATATATACTTTAATTAAACACCATCTGCAAGAGAGATAAATAGAAAACACTGTACAAACCCACCTCTGTGTAAAGAACAGAGAAGATGCAACAGATGGACAGGTGAAGCACTCTGAGTGTGAATGCATGTGTGATAGGAAATTTAACTAACCCCAAAAAGGATATGTCTTTGGATGAAAAAGGTGCACAAGTGGCCTAACCAGTCTCACCGGTCCCAAATGGACCATGAGGGCAATGTTCCCTGTAAAATGTGTGGCTGGGCACCTTGATTCTGAAGCCATGCATATACTTTTGTTTACCGCTCATGTTCCTTTTCCTGACCTACCCTCTCTACATTAGTGTAAAGACTGGAGGGGGGTGTCTGTACTTCTGCTCTGTATTTGGTAGAGGAGAGGCACAGAGGACCCCAGCCAAGATTCTCTATTTGGTAGCTATGGTCGAGCAATCAAGGCCTAGCTTCTCAGGAGGTGATGCAGGCAGTTTCTTAAGTATAGTGTAGGCCCCAAGGCCCCACACAGGAATGTCCACACACTGTATTAGTTAAAACACAGTCTTTATATAACTAATATTCAAGGTTATGTACACTATCACAATAACTCACTTTGTGCTCAGAAAATCAATAATGGTAAATATATACAGTTCTAGAGTGGTGCCACAATTATTATCAAATCTCATTAAAGTGCATCAACTATACTTTCAAAATGTCACACAGATCAATAACAAGGAACCCAGCAATAGAAATAGGAAGGATACTGACCTCCACCGTTAAGCACAGTTCTGTGTGGAGATCCCCCCACCTGGGCAACCTGTAAAGCAATAGGCAGAATACTGACCTCTACCGTTAAGCACAGTTCTGTGTGGAGATCCCCCCACCTGGGCAACCTGTAACGCAAAGATGTATCACAAGCCCAGTCCATATATTGTCCTATGAGTCTTATTTCCCTCTACAATAGTTCTACAGCCCCAATGTACCTGGAATTGTAGCGTTCGTCGTCGGGGAATCGACGGCCCTTCTTGAGTGCCCTCCTTTTAAGGCAGGAGTCACGGGTCATTGAACGTCTGATGGAGAAGAGGGTGAACTACGGCGGTGAAGTAGCAGCTTTGTTCCTAGCGGTGCTCATCGATGACGGAGTGTTGGCATCCTACAAGGAAGAGGTGTGCGGGGCACCTCGGTGACGGTAGTTCTGGGCCGCAAAGAGATGTTGAAGAACTGTGGCCCAGCAAGGGCGTCGAGTCGTTGGCGTCTCTGTGGTCTTTAAGTGGCAGGAAACCCACCGGCGGATGCTCCTCGGCGCGTCGACGGTCAGGCCTTCTCCAGCGGGATAAAGCAAGCGGCGATGCAGACGAGAGCGTCCTTGGCTCAAATTAAGTTCTTAGGCGATGGCGATCGTTAACAGAGGTGGACAACAGTCCGGGCGCTTCTCTTTGGGATTCTGCAGCAGTCCCCGTCTCCGGTTGGCAGCCTGTCGTAGGTCTGTCTACCAGGGAGCTTTGGCAAAGATCAGCTGGTGCACGATGGTCCCTCGTAGCTCGGGAAGAGGGTGCCTTACCAGGTCCTCTCTGGGTCAGTTCTTGGAGACACAGCAGCTTTCAGATTGTGAAGGAGAGCAACAGCAATTCGTCTCTTCCAGCAGGGCTTCAAGGTTAAGCTTCAGTTTCAACTCCAGTTTCTCTTCAGCTTCTGAACACGAACCCTAGCAGTGAGAGGCCCCCAGATATAATAGTTGATCTCCCATTCATTCTGCTGGGTCACACTCAGGCAACCAATCAGTCAGAAGGGCATTCATGCAGGCAGGCAGCCAATCAAGTGCATAGTGCATGCAGGCCATTCACTTCTCTCCAGACACTCACAACAAGTTATGTGCTTTGGGACAAGTACCCAGCCATTCAACACTCCACACTGCATTTATACCAGTTTCGGGCAGGGCTGTCTCAGTCATTGTGTCAAACACCAGATACTAGACACCCACAACACAGAATGCGTATTGGTCACACACTCCATTCACCCAGGTCCCACCCACAGGGTGTACCTACAACATACAGTCACTGGGAAAGCTCCAGCCAGTCTGGCCTGGACTTCACAACACCACCATATATGGAACTTCCACCCAACAGCCGCTCAGGGGGCAGGGACAGAGTTAGGGCTTCCCAAGACTTTGAAAAAACAAGGTAACAGGCAATAGAAAGCAAGAGGCCACGGGGGCCATCTTGTTTCCTATCAGGAATCAACTGATTCCAATGGTAGGGCCTGGGTATCCCAAAATGGAAGATACTCAGAGCACCTGTCAAATTCAGCATGGAGCTGCCACCAGCCCATACCCTGCTCTGTGGGCCACCCACAGGTGCCCAAAAACATACACTAGGGGAACAGATTGTACCCCCACCCATGGGTGCCATACGGTAATCCCATGGGTATGTACACCAAACCAAAAGAGAGAGCTGCACTGCCAGGAGTCCCACATGTACTCCTGTGCAGAAGACACGACAGAACACACGATAAAAAAACAGTAAAGGACAAGGAGGCCCTGTCCCTCTAAT
Organism: Ambystoma mexicanum; assembly: GCF_040938575.1. Taxonomy (NCBI): domain Eukaryota; kingdom Metazoa; phylum Chordata; class Amphibia; order Caudata; family Ambystomatidae; genus Ambystoma; species Ambystoma mexicanum. The sequence continues at coordinate 1,190,978,349 of NC_090921.1, read as the reverse complement.
GCATTTCCAGCATCACAATTAGCATTCATCATCAGTAAGATTTACGAGATGTTTCATCCAATCATATCATGGACATAGACCTCTGCTAAACACCATGCTTTCAATATGCTTTCATTATGATTGGCTGTAGCAATGCTTGGCTGCACATGCTGCGCACTACTATAGCCAATGAAACACAGTTACTCCCACTCAGACGTCCCGACCTTATGCGTAAGATGTGGCACATGGTTGGATCTCTCTGCGGTGTGGCTGTGTGATTGCTCGTGCTCCAGTCCAGGCCCACTGGTGGTGGGAATGGGCAGGCCCTTAACACCCAGCGGCAGCATGAGAGTGATCTGCTCTTAGTCAACAGGTATGAATTGCACGGAGCGCCATTATAGCAGCGGTCAAACAAGTGTGTGGGGCTGGGCTGGGGTGTTTGGCTTGGGACTGGGAGTGTCCTTCTATTGATGGCCTACCTGCACAATATAAGTACAGTGCTTGCTTGCTTATAGAAAGGAATTAAGCCCTTTATAAATTCAGAATTAATAGCAAGAAGCGTGTAGGGGAATATTACCTTGGTTTGATTTTGTGTATTCCGTTGCTAAGTGTTTCTGCCTTCTCCCCATGTATGTGTACCTTTTATTCTTCTTGTAATCTAATATTTTATCTTAATGGATAATTCAGTTAATCTCAAGCCCCCTGTTCTGGTGCCTGAGGCCTTAAATAGGGCAGTGGCTATCTTATGTTTAATATCTGGTATGATAGCGGCCGCCAATCGGGCTGCCTTGCGTTCCAGCTGCCCATGCCGTTCTGCCTACACTCACTCATTTTGTATGGGATTGACAGCATCTGTACACTGTGTGATGCCTGCTCTGCTTTGGGCTCAGCAACCACCCTGAAGGTGCAATCATTGACAGATTACTCCCTGAGTGCTCTTGCCTCAGGGAGAGCACCTGGAGTTTGGGGAGTTGAGGATAAGTAGGTGAGCGCAGTCAGCGCTGTGTAACATACACTGCAGGTTTTTGGATCCACCTTTGTGTTGGAGAGGGTTTTGCCCTATCTATCTCAACAGTATTCATTTTTGGCTGCTGTGTTGAAGAGCCAGTGAATCAGAGAAACCCATGATAGATCATGGGTACTGTGAGCAAACCTCTCCAGTATATGTCCACCACGGATCATTAAAACAGTGCATTAATGGTGTGTGCCCCTCAGGACATGTCAGTGTCTGTTCTCAATGTGTTTTTATCTCATTGTCCTGTCCAGACCATGACATGTGTACACATACCAGTCCCTGTGTGTGTGAACCAACACCTTTCAGCACCAGTATGTGGGTGTGCCCACATTCGTCACAGATATGACATTCTCTCACCAACCTCTCCACGTGTGCATCCATGCCCGGCCATCAACAATCTTGTCTTAACAAATGTTTAGTCTTTGTCATACCCTGGTGGCCTTCATGTGCTCTTATCAGTATTTTGTTTCTCACACCTTGAGGAGGAACTAGCTTATATTCCCTAATGAACATAACTCCCATCCAGCTTAGCTCATCAAATACTAGTCTCATGGCATCAGGTATGGAACCACCTAGCCTTATTTCATTGCTTTCATTCCACATTCAATATGTTCTTTGGTGTCTCTCAATACCTTATCTTCTGACATGGCTTCCCGCCACACCACATCCTGATTCATTTCAATTACCAACACTTGATCATCTGTGTCTTCATCATTTGAACCTTGATCCTCAACCACATTGGTCAATCGAGACAAACAATCTGAAGCTTTGTTTTTTACTTAGTTTTTTATTCCTGGTACATATTCCACCTCCCAGACATAATCCTGCAGGCTGGCCACCCACTTCCTAAACCTGGGGGATACCTTGTGTAGATCCTTTGTGGTTAAAATGTCTTTTAAAGGTTCATGGTCTGGGCGTAACGTAAAATTCATGCCCCACAAAAGTAGCCAAAATTTATCTATGACCATTTGACTGCCAACAACAACTGTTGAGTAATTTATCTACTTCTTTTAGCAATTGCAAAGCAAAAGACACAGTTGATTCCTTACCATTACAAACTTGTGTTAGCACAGCTCCTAAAACTTGATTACTGGCATCTGTCATTACTATAGATCACATACTGGGATCATAGCTACTGAGTGTTGGGGCTTTATTCAAAGCACCGTTGATAGCCTTAAATTCAGTTTCACAAGTATGATCCCATTGGAATTTGGCAAATTTCTTCACTAATTTTCCCATATTCATGGATTTTGTGGCAAACGCCAGAATATATTTTGTGTAATAATCTGCCATTCCCAAAAAGGAAATTACCTGAGCCTTATCCGTGGTACTGGGAAAACCCAAAATATTATTCACGTGTTCCAATTTGGGTCTTATACCATTTTCAGAAATATCATGTCCTAAATACTGAATTGTGGTTTTATGAAACGTACACTTCTCTTTGCTAAGGGACAAACCATGTTCGAGTAAAATATCAAGAACTTTCATTAGTCGCTTATCATGCTCTTCCCTGGATTGGGCATATATTAGCACATCATCCTGAAATAATTCAAGAGAAAATAGAACTTGAAATGGGGAGTGCAATTTCCTTGTATATAAATGTGGAGCAGATGGAGATTGATTTTCTATTGAGCATTGCATATAATACTCCATAGTTAATCTTTCAGACTATGTTGGTGCACAATGTGGGTTTCAGGCAGAGTAACAAATATATTAAAATTGTAAATCCTGAAATGGTACATTTTCAAACCTGGGAGCCTGATTTGTATATAGTCCCAAAATGACATACCTGTGTAAAATTCAAGGAACAAAACTACACATGCTCTGGGAAACCATTTGTACCTGATTGAACAAATGCAGTTTGTGGAGTGTGGACAGATCAGGGTGTTGATGAAGGATGTCCAGCATCTATAAGTAACCCAAAACCTGAAGACTTAGCATATGCAAAATGAATTGCACACAGGTGGTTGGTCAGTACATGTGCAATGAATTTCACAGTCACCCATCTTAATCATGGATCATTTGTTGTCAAGCAATTACAATATACCGTTTTTTACATAACTGTTCCCAAAGATACAGTGGTGACAGTCTGGGGTTCAACATTGTTTCATGTTAATAGGGACTTGTATGAAGGTAAAATAGAAAACATTGCATTTTTCCAAAGAGATAAGTTTCCCATAGATCCTGATATCGAGTATTTGTTGAAGAATATAAATGTGCACACAATTAAAATGAATATACACCAAAGCAACATTGCCATGAATTACATGGTTTTGACAGATGGAGATGTTTACACATGGGGAACGTGGATGGAAAATGGTTTGGTGTTTATAGCTTTGCCCATAGCATCCATTTAAGTGTGGTTAATATTGCTCACAGTCACATTACACATTATGATGTTTGCCCTGTTGGCTGCCGACGGAGGAAAAATTCAGTTGAGTGGGGCACAAGTGTTTTAAGGCTCATGTTTGTTCAATTCTGCAAAAAGAAAAAAGTGTAGCATGGTGTGTGTGGTTTAGTGCTGATGTGTGGCATTGAGGGTAAACTAAAGAGGAACTTGATCTGGAGCATAGCATAGCATTGTAGCAAAGCATAGTGCACGGTATGGTATTAACAACATGAACACAACTAATTACTAAACTTGCTAATGATACTAATCTTCAATAATACTGGCATTAGTAATTAGGCTGGAGGTAGAGTGGGTTTGTTTGGGCAACAGCTTGTGCTGCAGACCGTAAGGGCATGAATTCACACTGCAACATGGCGTAGGAAATACATATGAAAATTGAAAGCTTAACCAGGGTGTGCCTTGTGGATGCTATATTCAGAGTTCAATGAGGTGTCAGAATGTGCGTTTAAAAGAACAATTTCATTGTTGAAATGGGAAAGCCAATGAGCTGAGAGGATGTCATGTTGCACATTCCATTCGGGCTTAGTAAAATATTGAACAGAAGCACTGTACAAAGGTCATTATAGAAAAAGCCAGAAAAATTTGGAAAGTTACTGGGGGTGTTGGCTAAAAGGGAGGTAATTGACCAGAGCAATCATCCATGAAATCACAACAGAATGCATGAAAATTGATGGTGAAACAATAGAGAATCTTTATGATAAGGAGGAAGGAAAGAGAGCTTAAGATTTGGGGACAAAAGGGAGAAAGGGGCTGGCTACAGAAGGAGTGACTATATTGAGAATTGAGGAAAGAAGCGAGAGGAAAAATGAATTTTTAGGAGGTTGGATCAGGTGCTCTGGGCTGTGAGGCTGCAGTCTGGGCCGGGAGCTGTGCTTGCTGCAAAGAAGTTGTTGTTCAAGAGAGAGAGAGAGAGTGGCTGTGAATTGAAAAAGGGTCCAGCTGTCAGCAAAGTGGTACTACACTCTTGGTGAGTATAGGTGACAAAATAAAAGAGAAATATTTAATTAGCAATAACTCATATTCTAATTTGTGAAGTGTCAAATTAGGCATGAAAGAGCTGAACCTCATTTGTTCTCTATGCACTGGAGAACAAATGTGTTTTCCTGTGTGCAGATAGTCACTTCTTGGAAAGGGGGAGCTTTCAGTGCTGCTAAAGTTTATCAGTCATATTTTCAAGGTTGTGTATATGAATGCATGTGGTCCACCAAGTTTGCTAAAAGAGAAGCTTGTTTCGCTGGATGCAAAAGAGAAATCATTGTCTTGGTGCAGGGATGTTATGGAAGTGTATGCCAATATACTGTGAATATAAAGGCACTGACAAGTTATGAAAACTTTATTTTTGCCAAGCGTTGTTTAGATCTTTCTTCCTATCTTTTGAATATGTTCAACAAGATACAATGCTAATGTTTTTCTCTGCATTTTTACTATTCTTTTTTGCTAAATGAAGATAAAGTGCCTCAGGGCATAATTGTAGAAGCCGTGTGTGGTTTATTATTGGGTGTCCAGGTAATTTTGTGATATGCGGGGAAGTGTGTTGTATCCAGTATAGTCGATATGGAAAGTTAGTGTGCTTAGTATAGTGCTAAATCTGACATTTATTTCGTTAGCCAAAGACCCCAAATAAAATCATAGCAATAAACAGGTGACCAATGAACTAATTTCACACACTGTAGCAAACAAAAATCCTTGCAGAACATCATGCGGGTTGTGGGCACAGAAATATTGGGTAAGACTGAGGGCCAAAGGAGCTAGTGCACAAAGAAATCATCTGCAAAGAGGAAGGGATTTTCACATCTTAGCCATATTAATAAATGTGGCATGGCCAGGGACCCCATCAATGAGGTTGAGGGCCTCTCTCAAGCTGGGGCAGGAGGCCTACCAGGGTGTGTTGCAGAAATAGCCCCACCCCAGAGGTGGGTGAAGGATTTGGGAGGGCACCAGCCACTGTCCCTTCTGACTGTGCGTGGCTACAAATGTGAAGTACCACTTGTTGTCACCCCATACCTGCCGTGCCCTCTTTTGGCCAGTGTTCCTTTTCCTAGGATGACTGAACTGAGTAACCCAACAGCAAGAGAACTTGTGACAAACAGCAGTGCCGTTGAGGTGACTGTATTCCTTGTGGATTACCATTGTACACCTGGGGTGGACCCGTACTGGAATACCATACGCAAACAAACACTGAAATTGAATGTGTTTGTCACAGGCCACTATGGCAGAAATTCAGCAGACCTATGTTTGAGGAGCGGGTGGAGCTTCAGAGGCATTTTAAAGCATCACACTGATACAAAACAACCCCGGGAAAGAACAAATAGCCTGGGGAAGCAGGAGGGTGCCAGGACCAATGGAAGGGGAGATGTAGCACAAAAGATGACCCTGGAAACACAGCAGTGTGGGTTGTTTGGGTTAGGTCAAGAGAGGAGAAGGCAGAAAGAGAAACCAGGTGGATAAAGGGCAGTACAGTAGAGCATGGAGGAAAATGTTTGTGAGCATGCACAAGGTGATGTATTGGTTGGTGAGAGAGTTGTAGTTGGGTGTGAGAGTGAGAGTGAATGCATGGTGGGAGTGAGTGAGTGAGTGAGTGAGTGAGTGAGTGAGTGAGTGAGTGAGTGAGTGAGTGAGTGAGTGAGACTGGGGCCTCATTACGAGTGTGTCTGTGCAGTAATAACATGCCAATTTTACCACATATCGGCATGTTACCGCACCGGCACACTCCAAGTTTGCTGGTAGGGTGGTGGATTTACCTCCAGCTCTAAAAGAAAACTACCAGTATTAACGGCCCAGTAATACCAGTGCCAGAAATACCAGCAAATCCCTGCATGCAGTCCTTTGGGACTTCATGGAATGGGGATTTCCTGGCGTCTTTGCCACTTGGGATCTGCCGGTAATTCTGGCACACCAGTATTAAAGTTGGCCGGTATCCCACCGTTAATACCTGCAGATCAACTGGAAACTTGTAATGAGCGTCTAAGTGGCAGTGTGACTGGAAGAGTGATGGGTTTAATGTCAAGTGAGAGAGGAGAGTAGTAAAGAAGAGAGTGGACAGAGAGGAGTGGTAGAGGGGAGAATTGTGCAGTGGACAGTAGAGGAGTTTAGAGGGGAGAGTAGTAGTAGAGAATGAGTGAGAGAAGAAGCAGATGGAAAGCATGGGAGGTGATGAAAGAGGGAGAGAAAAAGAGGAATGATTGAGAAGGGTGGAGAGTAGAAGATGGAGCAGGAAGGAAAGAACATCAGGGCAAGAGTGTAAGAGGACACGACCTAATGAAGGCACCACTTCATGAGATCATTTCTTCTTCAGGGAATCCATGTTAGGACCCACTTAGAAATTCCCAAAGGTATGAAGAGAGATAAGGCAATTGTCTGTAGGCCCTCACTGTAAGACAGTGATCCTAGATAGTAGGGGTTCCCAGTTTCTAGTGACCACTTGGGATTTATGTACACCTGGGCTAGGGAGGGAAAATACTATGGAAGACAAGAGAGAAAGAGAGGTACATATTAAGACCCTCTTCAAGTTGTTAATAAAAACTTTGAACCTTCTTTGGGAGGTGGTGTGTTCTTGAATCCTACTGTAACAGTAGCCAAAGCGTCATGCCTGGGAAAGCCAGATAAGATCTTAAAGTAGGAGTATTTTAGCTCATAGTCTGACGTTGGGAGTTGCAGGTTTTTAGGGAGTAAAATGTAATTTCCATTCCCAATGGGAGAATTAGTTTAGGTGATAAAGAATACAGTTTGACTTTAAAGCATATATCTTTTTGTAATCCATACTTCATTGCACCTAAATATTGTGGTAAATTAAACAATGCATGTGCACCTTAAAGTTATACTTCATTTCAGGCAGTAGTGATAGGACTCCTTCCTTTGTCACTTCTCTGCTTTGCTGTTCATATTCAAACATATCCATGGAGCTGTGTGGAAGGAAGCAGTGGGCAGGCGTATATATCTGTACATATTTTATTTTGTTCTGAAGAGAAGGATTGCATTTTAACAGAACGCTTACCTGATTACAACTTTCATCACACAGCACTGCGAGCTTGGCGCAGCTCTTGCTGTGGATTTCCCTGCTTCCTGGAGGAGGCGGGATCAGTCCGCATCACGTGACTGATCAGGTGACTTTGGCCATGTATTTATTGCGGCTCGAGCCGCCCGAGCGGCGTGTTTTGTTCTGAAGAGAAGGATTGCATTTTAACAGAATGCTTACCTGATTACAACTTTCATCACACAGCACTGCGACCTTGGCGCAGCTCTTGCTGTGGATTTCCCCGTTTCCTGGAGGAGGCGGGATCAGTCCGCGTCATGTGACTGATCACATGACTTTGCCCGTGTATTTATTGTGGCTCCAGCCGCCCGAGCCGCATGTTTTGTTCTGAAGAGAAGGATTGCATTTTAACAGAACGCTTACCTGATTACAACTTTCATCACACAGCACTGCGACCTTGGCGCAGCTCTTGCTGTGGATTTCCCTGCTCCTGGAGGAGGCAGGATCAGTCTGTGTCACGTGATTGATCACGTGACTTTGGCCGTGTATTTATTGTGGCTCAAGCCACCCTTGCGGCATTAAGCCCATCGGAGTCAAGGCCACTGGCTGTTGTGCGGCTGTTAGGCGCTGGAGGCCAACCCCCTTACTTGTGGATTTGTCTCAGGTGTACACAAGGCGGTGGTATCTCCTGTCTGCATTGCCGCTAGGTCACGGGTTCCAAGGCTCCACGACATCTTCTGCTCTCACTTGTAAGATGCAACCGCGTACCCTGAAAACTGGCATGCCCCTTGCAACGTGCTCCCTGGCGGATAGAGGTGAAAGAATATTACTAACCCCTGTGCCGCAGCAATGCGCGGCAAGCATGACATGCTCCACCCCTCGTTCGCGGAAGTAGAAAGATAGAGGTATGGCTTCACCGAACTTGGGGAATTGTAAAGACATCCATATATTTTGGAAAGAGGCCAGAGAAAAGACCATTGCTAGCACTGGCTTGGGGGCGGGCCAGTTGCAAACTGGAAAAACAGGCGCGAGTGTTGCATGTTGTACTATAACATCAAGTGCAACACTGAAAACTAGTGAGTCAAACTATCTTCCCCCAGACAGTTTAATACCCCTAGTCTCTGAGCCTGAGGTTGTTCATATATCCTTCTCTGAAGGAACATCGATTTCAGATAGTGCTCTACTAAAAGCAATCCCCTTAACAGCTAAACTACCACCAATAAATACAGCAATGTGCCCGAGTTCAGATGCGGCAGTTATAGATTTTGGCACAAAAGGTACTGCCTTTTCAATACAAGTTCTCCCAGATAATCTGTCCAAATCCCCAGTGCTGTTTGATTCCCCTGAAGAGGGGAACAGTAGTTCCGCTTTAAGTGTCTCCTTTATGCAACCAACACCTAGAAAACTTCCAAACTTGCTTCAAATGGGCACGGAGCACTCTAGCGAAATGCAAAATGGAAAGTTACTTGAAGTAACACTGCACGCCATGAATATGGCAATCCAGGCATTAGGTACATTATATGAGTCTATTGATTCTAAACTCGCTAAACACACTACTAATATGGAAGACATACAAATTTGGCAGGAAACTTTTGAACAACAACTCACCAACAGACTCCTAGCCCTGATATCAGCTAAAAAAACGAAAATACCCGGGATAGCAGTCGCTTGCCAAAGCCATGTCAGCAAATCCCTGGTGCCTGGCAAGCTTAAAAAGACACTTACAACTCCACCAGATATTGAAAAAGTCATACTTGAAATAATGGAGCCGTGCCATGCTCCGCAAAACAAAACACCTGCAGTAGAATTAGTAACTAGCAGCAACCAGGAAGATTCTTTTAAAATGGACTATACCATCTTTAAGGCAGGCAAGTGGGCACTCCAGAAAATGGTATAAACAAACCTGTTAAAAATTCAAAGAAAGAAAAGAGGGCGGTGACAGCAAGTACTAAGCAGTTTTTAAGGCTATTAATCTACCTCAAAAAAGTGCAACTTCCGCTTCTCAGACGATAAAGAAAAAATATAAACAACAAGCATTAGCGAAAGAGAATAAAAGTCTGATGAAAGCCCCGGTTAAAGAGATGTCATATGCCCCATTAGATGACCTACTGCAGCACATAGACAACTGTAATTCAGATTCTTGCCCTGAATCAAATGATCAACTGAAAAAAAGTATCACAGCGGTGGGCCCTAAAGCGGGAGCGATTGCATTGGCACAAGCCCGTGATTTAGAAGCAATGAACCAACATAGACTGGAGATACGGAAAGCTGTGGATGCTTATATGACTAGCCATAGAGCACTGGAAGCCAACAAACAAGGCGTAGTGAGAGAACTACAGAAGCCAACCGCTGAGAGAGAGAAGATTGGAACCAGGTTGTTTGAAGGAAGGGCTCATGAGGGCAAAGAAGAGTCTAACCATAATATATATAATGATGCAGAACCTCTAAACCCTCGTGGCCCCCTTTTAGCACCGGCATCAGTGCCAAAAACAGCTAACATGGAGAACAATAACTATGTAGCCAGAAATTCACACATGTCTACTGAAGTTCTACACAGAATTGAAGCAGCAATGAGAACCATTGAAGCTAGTCACAATCCTACAAGTTTGAACAAGCCTCAGTTGGAGGAAAGGAAAAATGAAAGAAATGAGAAATCAAATACTGACCTCAAACTAGGACTGAAACGTCTGGCAACATATTCTTTGACACTAGCATGCCGTCCGCCCCGTGGAGTTCAATATGATCTAAACAGGAGATTGGTAATGGCTATTTTCTCAGAAATAACAGAGTTAGAGGACATAACATCCTCTGATATCGACTGTGTAGAATTTACCAAAGATGGAAAGTTCAACTCAGTTCGACTCTGGCTAAATTCCTGAGTCGTCCAAAACGTAATATGGTCATCAAACAAAGCTCTATATAACCTGGGTTTTGAGGTAAGCCCTGAACTAACAATCAATACAAAGCAAAGTGTTGAATTAGATCAAGTGATTGACCATAGAAGAAACGCAGCTCAAGAGAAGGAGGAAAAAACAAGACAACAAATGCCTAACACTTGTCAATGTAAATGCTCCCAGAAGCCATGTTAACTAGACAGATCTAATCAACAAAATTCAGCTACACTTTCAAGTTGGAACACAAGAGGGTTTGCCCATTTACTCAATGATGATAGTAATTTAGGGTCTACAGACATCACATTACTGCAAACAAAGTGGCTGGCATCAGTTCCGGTGTGGGATAATCATGATATCTATTTAAACTGTGCATTTAAACATTCCTCTGGAAGACCATCCTCGGGGCTTCTAATTGCCATCAAATCAACAAAAGTAACATCATCAGAATTATGGGCAATGCCAAACAATCATGCTCATGGTGAAGGCGGTCATTGGGAATGCTGTTTATGCAATTCTAAATATATATTGGAATAGCATTGCAATAACAGAAACTAAATTTTATCATGACTTGGCCATGCTTTTGGATTTAATTGAAACTGACACCACAGTGTCCTATGTAGTAATGGCAGGTGATCTGAATATTAACTGTTGGGAAAGTAAAACGCAAAGTTATAAACTTAAAATACACTGATGGAAGTTATTTACGAAACATCGAAACCCCCATATGCTTAATGGGGCATTCAAAACAGATACGCCACCTCATGCCAAGTGGAAACAAGGGAGCAATCACTCCATAATAGATTACATATACGTAAATGAGAACTTATTTTCAGTTGTAGTAGGCTTTGAGGTGCTGCACTCAGAAAAAAGTGACCACAACATTTTGGCAATGACTTGGGTGAACGAGGATCAAAAAACAATTTGCAATTATACTCAGCAACGAAACCACCTATGTGTCAATCCTGGGATGAATCGCCTTAGATGGTCTGAGGAGAGTTTACAGCACTTTAACAAATTTCTGACAATTCACTCTCTAGGGAAGTAGGGAGTAGGGGCCATCTGGGAACGGAATACAGTAACGCAATGCAACTTTTACAGCAGCCCAAATCAACATTTGTCAAATTAATATCCAAACCTCATTTACATTCATTTGATCCAGAATTGAAATTTAGAAAAAGAGCATATTGAGCCGAAGTGAGGCGCATAGCTAGTAACCCTCTGGATCAAAAGGCCCTTCAACTCAGAAAGGCTAAAAGTCAATATGTAATTGGGTAAGATAACATCGAGCCCAGTTGTATCAAAATGATGGTGCAAACATGCTGAGCATTTTAGCCACTAAAAATACAGCAAAAGTGTGGTCAATCATTAATCAGGCAACAGTTGGCTCACAGGTAGCAATTCAAGCGAATGCAGTCAATGAACAAAAATGGGTACAGCATTTTACAAAACTCTATGCCTCTCCACAGGGTAGTGAATGCCCAGAGGGTAACAAGTCCATGCACAAATTCAACTTAGAATTTGATCAAGAGGATATATGGCTCTTGATTAAATCAGCAAGCAATTCAAAGGTGTCTGGCCCTGATGGGTTATCTAACTACCAGCTGAAATCGCAACCGGAACGTTGGACATCTATATTGTACAAAAGTTTCATAGCTATAAACCAAGAGCAAGTGATCCCAAATAGTTGGAATCATGCCATAACTGTGCCCCTATTTAAAAAGGGAGATCGTCAACTGCCGACTAGTTATCGACCCATTTCACTGCTTGATGTCCCTGGCAAAATCTATGGAAGACTTTTATTGAAAGAACTAAACAAATGGACAACAGCCCAGCATCTAAATGATCCATTTCAAGGAGGCTTTGTGTCGGGGTTGGGCACAGTGCCAAATATCTCATGCCTAAACTTGATAAAACAGCAATACGCAGAAAAGGGCCAACCATTATACCTGGCATTTATCGATTTTCAGGCAGCATTCGATTCAATTGGCAGAACTATGCTATACAACAAATTAAAAAAACATAAGTGTCCTGTTTCCACATTAACCTTGGTTATGCTACTCCACACAAATACTACAATGCAAGTACGTCTAACATATGGGGGCCATTCTTCATAAATAATAGCTACGAAGAGAGGTCTGAAACAAGGATGTTCTCTTGCATCATTTTTGTTTAATTTTTTTCATTCTGGTTATGGGTGACATATTCACTAGTATTATCTGTGACGCACCAAAGTTAGGCAACCAAAAAATAAAATACCTACTCTATGCCGACGATTTGGTAATTATGTCTCAAACCCCTAGTGGGCTGCAAAATATGCTACAAGCTCTAGATGCATACACCACAAAGAATAACATGATCATAAACATCAATAAATCACAGTTGGTAGTATGCAAGCAGAGACCATCTAAAAAAAAAAGAAAACAAGAAGGCCCATGGAGAATTCAAAATACATGTATGACTGTAGTTGATCATTACAAATATCTAGGCATAATGTTTTCAAATACAATTAACCAAATTCACCACAGATGTGAACTAGAGTCTAAACTTCGAGGTTTAACATCACAAGCTAAAATATTAGCATACGGGTTTGGGAAATGTTCACTTAAACATGTCCTGTCATTTTATCAAATGAAAGTAACACCAATTTTGATATATGGCATGGAGGCCTTTTGAGTTATAAAAAAAGAGGAGTGCAACAAACTGGAAGCCAGTTTTTGGAAGAAAGTATTGAATTTGCCCAACTGCACCCCTCTACCCCAGATCCGATACGAACTGGGTTCACTCTCTCTGTATTCTCAATTGTTATGGAAAATGTGTTTCTTGTTACGCAAATGTATACTGAGTACTCAAATGCATAATGTGTTGAGTATAGTAGCTAAACATCTATTATCAAACTGCAACACACTATCAAAAACCTGGTGCAAAATAACATACAATGCTATGACAGAAGCATCTATTGATTTGGAATTATTAATGAATAACCCTGGGCGAGCAAAAATCAAACTCTTGCAATTTGATTGGATTCAGAATGCGGAGACCTGTGCACAATATTAGGACTTTGATACATCATTGTTTGGGGCAAAAAGGTATAGACAAATGTCTGAATATCTGATTAAATGTCCCTCACCACGCATTCGAAGTCAGTATATGCGTTTTAGGCTTAATTTGTGGCCTATGCGCGATGTACTGGTGCGAAGGAGAATAATTCCTAAAGAGTTAACACATTACCGGTATTGTTTTGATTGTGAACCCGAAACATTGACACATTTATTGGTGCAATGTCCTGCTTTGATTGCGATTCGCAAAAATATTTTTCAAAGAGTGTTTGATTTTACGGCACATTTAAATGTTCAGGAAACTTGGCAATTGTTTTTTTCATGCCCAAGAGTATCGGTAAAAGTAGCAATTGTCCACTTTTTAGAAATCAGAGTGCCTGACCACAGTCAAAGTAGGAAGGCTGAAGGTGAATAATGATGTTTTAAATTTAAACCTTAAGTATCAATTTAATTGATAGATTTATTATAAATGAAATTAATTGAAATGAAATGAATTGTAATTAAATGAATTTTATGTTTACATATATTTGAAAAGTTGTCATGCAACTAAACAAATCAATAAAAAAAATATCTGTACATAGTTTCCTATTTTTGCTGGGAACTTTTTTTTCCATTGTTTTGTGCTTCTCCACAAAAGTCACACAAATGCAGTGTATTGAGTGGGGAATTAAGGGGGGAAGGATGGCCAATTCAGCAGTGTCACGTAACAGAGTGGAGATAGCCGGTGTGACCCCACCATGAGGGGCATCTCCAGGACTACAATAGCCCCTTATTGCAGGAATGTATATGGAATTGCACCCATTCTAGGGAACGAGGAGGGCCATAAAAAGGCTGGCTGCAACAAACCTTAAATCAGCAGTCGGTTTTTGACTAACATTAACTATGCAGCATGCTCTGTTTGCATCTTAACACATCTGTTGAAGTAGCACGAGAAGGGGACATTCCAAATGAGAATGCGCTGTTCCAGTTATAGCAGTTCCAGCTGAACTTAATCGCCCCCCAGCACCCAAACTAATACCCTAAAGGAAAGGCATCAGTCTGTATACTCTGCAGTGCCCTCTCAGCCCTTACACAACAGAATTTTCCATCGCAGTACATAAGATGACACACATCCTTTGGACAGTAGGCGATGGGCATGTGAGAAGAAGCTTGGAGTTTGGCAGGAGGTATGATTAATGTGTCCATATTTTAAAGTTCATGTGGCTTATATTTGGTTAAAACTATTACGTTAATATATAATAAACAGAAAAAGTAAATCTTCCTGTCTCTACTCTCCGACCTTTACAACTTATCCAGAACAGGTCTGCAAGACCTGTCCTTGGCCTCAACCCAGGAATCGTATCCCCCCAGTTCTGAAATCTCTCCACTGGCTCCCTGTGGCTGAAAGGATCAACTTCAAGACCCTCTGCATCATCCACAAGGCTTTCTGGGGCCTGGGCCCGCTCTACCCCCAACTTTCTCTTCCAAAACATCTCCCTTCTTGAGTTCTCTGCTCATCCACCTCCAACTCTCTGAGGGTCAGACGCTTCTCCAAGCAGAGAGTTGGGGACAGATCTATCTCCTCATCTGGGGCCTCCCTCTGGAACAGTATTCCTGCCTCTCTCAAACTTGAGCAGAACCACCTCCAGTTCCGGAAGCAAATCAAGAACTTCCTTTTCGCTTCCGCTTTCTCTCTTCCTCTCCCCTGCTGATGCACCTGACTGCTTCGCGTACTGGTCACCTGGTCACCCTCTGATCTCGGGCCGAGGCTCCTGCATGTCCAGTTGCCCTTGCACTGCCTCCGGGCTCCCCAGCACTTAAGGGTCTGTATCTGCAATCCTACAGTGCCTTCTCTCTGCACTTATGAGCCACGCGCTGGCTGCACTTGTGAGTTAACTGTACTTCCCCCTTCCAATTCCCCTTCCCTCTTCCCTGCACTTGCACAATCTGAATGACACAAGGTCTAGTAATATTGTTATTTTGTCCTCCCTTTGTTTCTCCCTCCTTGTCTTTTCGCACCTAGAAACTTGTGTACAGACACCTTATAAATGCCACATTATATCATATCCTAAGTGGCTTGGTTCCTACAAGTGCCTAAACAGTACAACTGAAAACTGAATGTAGGAATTGCATTATGTATTTATTTATTATTTGATGAAACTCAATAGTTTTGTGTCACGTTTCTGTTACTAACAACACCACTTGGATACATTTATCTTGTTTTATGATTTGAATGGTATAAAGACAATAACTCACAGCGATCAATATATGTCATATGAGCCCTGAGGAAGATTTAGGCTTGGAACACGTGTTGGCTCAAAGACCTAAGAAGTGTTTTGAATGTGATTAGGCTCACAATGCTGTGTTTCATCAAATAATAAATAAGAAAAACATAATGCAATTCCTAAATTTAGATTTCAACTGTTCTGGTTAGGTATTTGTAGGAACAATGCCACTACACCCCTTTTCTTTACAGGTTGTTCATAGGGAGTTTAGGGAAGAATCTTTACGTTTTGCTTCCTCTGCGACTTTTGAACGCCATTTGTTTCTAGCAACTAGCGCAGGAATAGTGGTTCATTCTAAATTATTTGTGTTCTAAATTCAGATATAATCTCTGGTCATTCGTCCATCTACTGTATCAAGCGTGGCGGGAGGCTTCTGTACACCTACAACCATATCTTGCGGTGAGAAAAGGGAGCCAAACACATTGGGAAATCCATTAATGCAATTGTAAAGTTCCTTGGTAACAAATGCATTAACCTGCTCATTATACAAGTAGATAATGTTTTATTGTGCTGCTACATTGTGTGCATTACCTTTGACGGGACCAGTATCACAGCTGCAACATATCTTGCCCCATTCCACCATTGTTCTTAAAGGAGCCATTACTACAGAAATGCAGAACTCATAATAGATACATTATGGCAGCAGCAAGTTCAACTATCACTGCTCTTTTGCCATCTTGATGCTGTATCACATACACTAAAGAAGTGTAAAAAGAAAGGAAGAAGGACGAGTGATTGACAGAGACCAATTATAGAGTTCAACAAACTGGATGCATGCACAGAAAATGGTCAACCACCTATAAGAGATCGCCAGAAGCTGAGAACCCCCAAACTGTTGACGGAAGAAGAGTGAAGTAGGAAGTAACTGGTCAGAAAGAAGTGATGAAGATTTACTTATTAGAGGCCAAACACAAGGCCTTCAGCTTAAGACTCAATCAGGGCCAGTGAAAACTATGAAAGACAGAAAACTGATCCCAAGTCAATTTCTAGAATATCTTAGAAGCAGAATTCTGAACTCTTTAGATTCTTTGGAAATCATGCATATTCGGGCAAGTTCAAGTCTAGAGCTTTATGTGAGTCAAGCCAAAAAGACACAAGGATAGTGTAAAGTGGTCAGAATGACAGGAAGTTCCTCTGTTGATGTCTGTACTAGCGAGGACCATCTGGCGGAAGCTGCTGAGGAAAGCAGCTGGTAAACATTGTTGAATGTCACTGAGAGATCTAATAAAGTCAGGATTAGAGCATGGCCACTGTCAGCAACTCATCAAAGATTCTTGACCATCCCCAGCAGAGCTGATTCCATCCAAAAACTGGGAGGAAATCTAACCTTCTGATTGTGATGGTGAATGGATACATCAGCAACAGAGAGTAAGGTGCAACTTCTCTAGCCAACATTGTTGCATGGCAGTGGACATGAGAAATGGCTAGAAGCAATAGTAGGACCAAGAGATGAACCACCAATGCCTTCTCTAGATCAACATGTTTTTACTGCATGTTAATTGCACTAGTATACATTTACATGTTTGCAATTACAACGGTTGGAAAAGACTCATGGAGGGTGAGGGGCTTTGACGGCGGGCAGTTGCAATGGTACAGTTGTTGTGCAGATGGTATGGCGGCCTCGAGAGTGGTGAGGGGAAGTAGATTGATCTGTGTAGGGGGCATTCGGCATAGATTTGGAGTGGAAACAACAGGAAGATAGACTGCTTCCATGTTTGTATTGTTGGCAGCAGGGCATGCGACAGACATTGGCAACAAACAATGGAAAAGCGCAACAAGATTTTGTGGGAAAGAGGAAGCATAGGTGCCAGTGAAAAGAAGAAAGGGGATGCGGGTGAGGGGACATGCAAGGGGGATAGAATAGGGAATCCACTTTTTGGGTGGGTGGCAGAAGACTGGGGATTGAGGGCAGAAAAAGAAGTCAGATAGAATGTTCCATGTCTCCACTGCAGACAGCGCATAGTGTGCAAGGGAGAGGCATGCAACAAATGATGGAGAAGTGTTACGTGAAATCAAAGGAATGGGGGATAAAGGGTGCCAGAGACTAGAGAGGTAGAGATGGTGTGGGGACAGAGGGGGAACACTCAATCAAGGCTAACGGGGTAGTTTCAGAAGATGGGGGATTGATGGCAAAAATAGACGGCAAGAATGCTGCTTCCTTGTCTGCACTATGGCCTGAAGAGCACATGAAAGTGAGAGATGTTCAACAAAATGTGGAAAAGCGGTACGTTTAATGGTGAGCAACTTGGGAGCATGGGCGCCACAGAAGAGGGTAAGGGGAGAATCACGCAAGGGGGCAGAAGAGAGCAACGTCCCATCTGTGTTAAGATGTATGTGCTAGAAGGCAGCATTGTACTGACAATGGGAGGCAGCGAAGACGCAGCTGCTAAGGACGAGCATAGGATGGATGAGTGATGTGGTAAATGCTGCGTTACAAGCCATGGAACACTTCATTAGGTCCACAAAGACAAACCAGTAATCAGTCATGAGTCTGATATTTGACGTAGGCCCCATGCAAAGGATGGCAGAATGGTTTCAAGTAAAAGGGAAATAGTATAATTCTGAGAATTTCATTTACACCTGCGACAACCTTGATAAGTCTATGTCAAGGCTGGAGGTGAGCATTATGCTTCAACTTCTTTATTATCCACTCTACAGCAGTTTCAACAAAACAAAAGGAAAAACTGAAAAGGTCCTCTACTACTCCTTTTTTTCTTCTCTTTATCTTTTCTGAAACTACAACTCCCACTGTTTCTGTAGTCCTTGGTAGAATCCATCCAGTCCATGTGCCACTTCCTTCCTGTGGACTCCTCCTCTTCTTTTCCTGCTCTGCAGCAGATAAGTACCCCTTTTCTCAGAGAGTTATGCTGTAGTAAAGCTTACATGTGAGAATGCACATTTGAAAAAAGAAAGGATTCTCTAGCTGAGAATGTGTGCTAACGAAATATACTGTATAAGGTAAAAAGACTTGTCCGTTATCCAGACTAGAACGTGGTTTTGAGAATAGTGTTTTTCAATGCAAACAGTGAGTGAGGAGGCACACAGCGAGTTAGGAAACCCCTTCCCAGTAAGCCAAGGTCAGAGTTACGAATGAGAGTAGCGGTGTGAGGGAGGCGAGCCCTGTGGCGCATACTCGCTGTCCCTGACCGCCAGCATAAGTGCTCCGGCCCCCATCGTCGTGGAGTTGAAGCCAAACACGAGAGGAGCACAGTGGCCCCCACCTTTGGGAGGGAGGAGCCATTACTGCCTCCCTCATCTGACATCCAGAAGCTGGAATAATCCGGTTTATTGGAGACGAATAACATGCAGAGAAAGATATTAAAGCCGGGCCCGGCGGTGATTGATAATTAACACGTGCAAGAGGCGGAGAGCCCAGTACACGCACACAGAGCAAGTCGGTAGGCCGCATTGACAGTTGGGAGCAAGCTAACTGCTCGAAGAGGCAGACATAGAAAGAGAGAGACATCTCTCAGGAAGCCTAAGCTCACAAACAAACAGAGTAGTGAGAGACACAAAGACATCTAATAAAGCTGAAGAAAAGTGCTAGCCATAAAAGAGGTATATAAAAAAAATTGTAAATAAAATTGTAAAAGCATCTGACACAATGCAGAAGTGGGCGTGCACAAAACACCTGGAAGTACAGGTAACAGGCACAGAGCTCCCAGCAAATATGTCCTTATTTGAATGAAGTGAAGAGGACCAGGCGCAAGACCTGGTCTCCAGCTTTAAAGAGGTGCTAGGGAGCTTGTTGGTCGATGCAGTGGCACAAGGGGTGAAACCCTTACAAGACAGGCTGGAAACCCTGGAATCCATCCTGAGTCAGCCTTGTGCTAGCACAGAGAGGCCTTAAGGGGAGTAAAAGGACCTGCAAGAGGATATCCTCTACCGACCTCATGGGTCGTATTCGTGAGGCAGATAAAAAAGGCCCCAGAGGCAGTCGACCTATTTGCGAAGCTGAGGCTCAGAAGATGAGCCGGCTGAAGCCAATCTATCCTCCCAAGAGGAAGAAGAGAAAACAGAGGAAGATTGGGAATTACCCAGAGGAGGTAAAAGAGCATGAAAAGAGAAACATCTAGATGATGACCAAGAGGAGATAATGGACTTGTTTGAGCCAGAAGATATTAGGAATCCCAGGTCCTCGGATGGGCAGCCCTCCCTCAGAGTGACAAAGTATATAGCCCTAAGGCTCAGGAAAGAGCTGGACAAAGAAGTAAGACAGCGCATGAGAACAGAGTATCCGCGACCAGACCTACCAGGAAAAGTAGCAGAAACACCAGAGTTAAACCCAAACATGCTAGCATTTGTTACGAAGACGAGCAAGGACCAATGCAAGGTCATAGACAGATTGTGAGGAGCTGCCAGTATAAGGTACTGGACCTTGCAGGTCTGCTTGCCAGAATGATGGACCTAGCCAAGAGAGCTAGAAACATCGCAGAAGAGGTAGACCCAGATGCCCTACAGAATTGGGCCCAGAGGGCAGTTTGCCTTCCGGGGAATGCGAATAACACCATCTCCTCTGAAACAAGTTGAGGACTCCTGCTTAAAATAGGTGCAAAGCTGGGAGATCTAGCTGTCATGATGCATACCCCCGGGCATCCAGACCACGTCCATCAGCCCTGGGAGCAGGCATCATGTTGCCTTGAGAAAACCCAGCAACCCAAGCTAGGGGCTGTCTGGGTTCAGTCCTGGCGCCAATGGTGCCAGGCTCATATGGGACATCAGTCCTGGCGCCGTAGGCGCCAGGCTCATAAGTGCACACTTACCTGATGCAGACCATGCTGCAAGAAGACCCAAGCCCATGTGAGGCCTGGAAGGGACTACTTTACCTTAGGGACTATTTTGTTACTCGGGTGTGGTCGGGGAAGAATACCTACCTGGGACTACTTTGGAGGCTATTTAAACCACGACCGAAGAGCAGCACACGCTTCGCGTTATTCTGCATCCAGCAGTGTTACGTTCACCGTGCCAGCAGCAGCATCCAGCCTTCTGCCACGCCCGCCTCGAACCTGGAGCACCTAGAAAGAAAGAAAGAAGCAAATGTTAGAACAAGAGTATTACCTGATTTCTTACCTGATCCCGGATTCATCGCATCTTCAAACCTGAGGAAAGGCTTTGTTTTAAACACGTTGCATCGCCAGCAGCAGCGCCGCGCCATACTCACCGTTCCACGCAGCATCTCTTCGATCCGGCGCTGTCTCCATCTTTACATCGCCGAATTCCGGCACCTAAGGGGGACAAGAAACAACAAGGTGAGCAGAGAGAACAGACAAAGACAATCTCTTTAGCCACCATATGCTTACCTGATTTTACCACCGGAGGTATTATTCATCAGCCCGCCACATCTTCTTATGCAGCACCTGTGAGAAAAGGAGAAAGCAGCAAGTTTAACCCTTGGCATTATTTACCGAACAGTGTTGGGTAACACAGACTTTTAACCTGAACGCTTTCTGCTGTCAATCTTCTTATTGGGTCAAAGCTGCAAGATAAAAGAGGAATTGGACAGGAGTGAATTCCAGACATTTTGAACTTTTACGAACTATATACTTACGGCTCTTCGCCAAGACCTTTTGGGAGTCGGGATTCATCTACAACTCTTCCAATATCTTCAGGCCAGTGAAGTAACTGGTCATCAACGCGCCCCTGCGTACTTCGCAGGATGGAGGGCTCATCCTTCCAGAATATAAGGTGAGATTGCTGAGAGGGCACTTCAGAGATGATTAGAGGGGAGGACAGTGGGGGTGCTATCACTTGAATCCACAAGTGGCTAAATCCATCTCTCCACTTGTAGGAGAATATTTCTACAGGTCAAGCAGACAAGAATTGGAGGGCAGATCCAGTCAGTCATCGCTGCACTACGCATCACGTGGGTGGAGGCCGCAGCAGTCCGGGTCCGACCGACGCCCCTGTGGGAGCCAGGTGAGCGTAACAGAATGCGAAGCCCATCTACAAATCCCCACCCGGGCGTTATGGAAACTTCAGAAACTGACCAACTGGCCCAACTATTGGGGGAACTTAGGGCGGAAGTGCACGCCGCTCGCCAAGAGACTAATGTCCTCAGAAGAGAACTAATTGTATCGAAGGAGCGCACAGATGATCTCGCCAGACAACTGCTGCAAAACCAAGCTGGACAAACACCCCTACCTGGGTTTGGGGGGAATCCAGCCCCAGTTTCATCAAGCAACCCTGTGCAAGTGGTTTTACCAGGAAATATTCCGTTAGCTCCACCCGAACACTTTGCTGGGGACCCAAAGAGGTTTGCCGTGTTCATGAACCAATGCCGCTTGCACTTTTTATGCAGACCGGGAGCCTTTCCAAATGACCAAGCTAAAGTAGCCTTTGTATTATCATATCTTAGTGGCAGCGCAGCGGATTGGTCCATTCCGCTAGTCAACCAGGATGACCCTCTTCTCCGGGATTTTCAGGGTTTTCAAATGAGCATGGAAAGACTATTCACCAGACATTCACAGGGACAAGCCCTGGATAACGAACTCTTATCCTTACGACAGGGCAACCAGGATCTGCTAACCTATATCGCAACCTTCAATAGATTGGTGGTGGAAACCGGATGGCCTGAAGAAAAACGAATCACGTTATTTCATCGAGGGCTTCGAGGAGAACTCAAGGAGAACTCAAGGACGTCTTGGCTCAAGTCGTGAACCCACCTCAAGACTGCGCTGAATATATAGACTTAGTGGTCCAGTTAGATCACAGACTTCAGAACAGAAAGGCTGATCGAGCCAAGTTTGAGAATCGTGTTTTGGTCAAAACCCACGCTAACCCCAAAGGAGCAGATGCTTAAGAACCCATGCAAATAGGAGGGGTTAAAGGACCCCTAACCCAGAAGGAAAGAGAAAGGAGACGGCAAATGCAATTGTGTCTATATTGTGGAACTTCTGGACATTTTCTACGGGATTGCCCTGTAAAACCACCCAAGAAGGTGGTAGGAGCTGCTGATAAAAGCCATATGGAGTCAGACTCGGGAAACGACCACGCCCAACAAGCATAGAGGTCCGCTTGCCGAGCTTGAAGAAGGATACTCAGACCTTGCATTTCTTCATACCAATGGTCCTCGTAGATCCAGGGCAGCCATCGCGTATGCATGCAGTAAGGGCATACATTGATAGCGGGGCCATAGGAAACTATGTGGAGTATGAATTGGCTTCCAGGATGAATCTACCTCTCTGCCGAAAAACCACTTCAGATGTCATCACCACAGTCGATGGAACTGAAATTGCCTCTGGACCTGTAACTCACTCCACCGCAGAGATTACACTATTGGGTCAGGATGAGCATCGAAAGACTATTGTGTTTGATCTAATCAAAGCCCCACAGTTCCAAATAATACTGGGGATACCTTGGTTGGAAACACATAATCCTTATATTGATTGGCGAGAGAAGAGAATACCCTTCCTGGATTGTGCACAAACCTGTTACCCAAAGAAAAATCAGAACGCAGGCCTGGCCACAGTAACCACAGCAGTCATGCAACTACCTCCAGAATACCAAGAATTCCAGGATGTCTTCCAAAAGGAACAGGCAAACACCTTACCTCCTCACAGATCGTACGATTGTCAAATCGATCTCATACCCGGTGCACAACCCCCTTGTAGCAGGATCTATGCCCTTACGGAACCTGAGAACCTTCACCTACGACAATACTAAGACCATTACCTTGCCAATGGCTTTATTCGCCCATCCAACTCCCCTGCATCTTCAGCTTTGTTCTTCGTACCCAAAAAGGAAGGTGACCTCAGAACATGCATAGACTACCGCGCATTGAACCAGATAACTGTTAAGAACCGATACCTGTTGCCACTGATCCCGGAACTACTAGACCAAGTGAAGGATGCTTGTATCTACACTAAGTTAGATCTCCGAGGGGCATATCATCTGGTACGTGTAAAGAAAGGCGACAAATGGAAGACAGCCTTTCGCACCAAGTACGGATTATTCGAGTATCAGGTGATGCCCTTTGGGTTGTGCAATGCACCAGCTGCCTTCCAGTATTTTATGAACGATGTCCTTCGTGAACTCATTGACGTCTGTGTTGTCGTATACATAGACAATATTCTAGTGTACTCCTCAGAATCAGACCATGTTAAGCACGTACGTGCAGTCCTTGAGAAACTACGCCAGCACAAGTTATATGCAAAATTGAAAAAATTTGTTTTTCATGTTACGGAAGTTGAATTCCTTGGTTTTATCCTGACTCCAAAAGGAGTGCGAATGGACTTACGAAGGGTGGATGCAATTCTCAAGTGGCCGTCACCTAGTTCAGTTAAAGGGGTACAAAGCATGCTCAGATTTGCCAATTTCTACCGCAGATTCATTCCGGACTTCTCACATGTTGCACATCCCATCACAGCACTTTTGCGAAAGAACAAATGCTTCTTGTGGACCGAAGAGGCTGAAAAGGCCTTCCAAGAGCTGAAAGCGAAATTCACGTCTGCGCCTGTTTTAAGACATCCACGCCCAGAGCTTCCATACATAGTAGAAACTGATGCATCCAGTTTAACCATGGGAGCTGTCCTGTCCCAGAAGGATCCTGAAACTGGTCAACTTCACCCAGTGGCATTTTGGTCCAGAAAGTTCTCGGCACCCGAGTTAAACTATGCAGGTACCGATAAAGAGTTAATAGCCATCAAATCTGCCTTTAAGGCTTGGCGACACTATCTTCTCGGTGCCAGGCATACCATTACTGTAATCACCGATCACCGGAACTTGCAGTATCTAAAAACAGCCAAAGCCCAATCATCGCGCCAACTTCGATGGGCATTGTTCTCTGCCGAATTCAATTTTGTGATCACTTATCAACCAGGCTGTAAAAATGTCAAGGCAGATGCCTTATCCTGAATAGGAATGGAAGAAGCATATGCGACCCCGGACCCGGTGCCTATAATTCCTGAACAAAGAATTCTTGGCATAACTACTTTACAGACACTAGAAGAAATTCATTTAAAAATCCAACAACTCTTAGATCCAGCAGCCCTGCAGGTCTGGGTAAAGAAAGGCCCAGATTACTCAGTCATCAATGATCTACCCTAATATCAAGGACAACTATTTCTACCACTCAAGGAATTACAGGAACTTGTCATCTCCAATTATCATGATACCCTGATGGAAGGTCACCCAGGTATCGCAAAAATCGAAGCTAAAATTAAGAGACAATTCTGGTGGCCCACCTAGGCGAAAAGATATAAAGTCATTTGTGATGTCTTGCGGCATTTGCGCCCAAAACAAAAGTCAGAAGAAAAAACCAGCTGGCCTTTTACAACCTTTGGATATTCCACCTACCCCATGGCACACCTTGTCTTTAGACTTTATTACTGATCTACCTCCATGTAATGGATTTAACACCATTCTAGTTATCGTGGATCTTTTTTTCCAAGATGGCCCACTTTATTCCTTTGAAGGGATTACCTTCTGCTTCAATTCTGGCCAAGGAGTTCCTCGAAAACATTGTTCGAATACATGGGTTTCCTTCCGTATTGGTCTCTGACCGAGGTAGTCAATTCATTTCACATTTTTGGAAGAAATGTTGCCAATTGGCGCAAATTGACGTAAGGTTATCAACCAGTCACCATCCCCAGACCGATGGTCAGACGGAAAGGTCCAACCAGAACCTTGAACAGTACCTACGTTGCATGCTTCACCAGACCGAAAGTAATTGGAAAGATATTTTATGGATTTCCGAATATGCATACAATAACTCAGTACATTCAGGAACCGGACAAAGACCCTTTTATACCATACATGGACACCACCCTCGAACCTCAGAACTCGATTCGCCTCAGCACTTAGAAATGCCCGCAGTTAGTCATTTGCATTCTACTATTACACAAGCCTTCAAGGAAGCAACAGAACATTTGAAGCAAGCAAAAGAGAAATACAAGAAAAATGCTGATCTACATAGAAGTGAAACTCCACAGTACCAAATTGGAGATCAGGTTTGGCTAGCTACAAAACACATACCTCTGAAAGGAACTCGGACTTTTAATCCTAGATATTTAGGACCTTACACCATTAAGGCCATTATCAACCCGGTGCCCGTCAAACTGGAATTACCCTCCAATATGCTAATTCATTCTGTCTTTCATGTTTCACTTTTAAAACCAGTTCAACCAGGAACAAGATTAACCAAACCAGCAGATCCTATCTTGATAGATGGAGAACCTGAATTCGAGGTGAAAAACATCCTGGACTCCAAGGTGGTTAAATCAAAACATTTTTAGTTAATCGATTGGAACGGTTACGGGCCACAGGAAAGGTCATGGGAGCCTAGTGACCACGTTCATGCACCTCGATTAGTGAAGAGATTCCATCGGGACTTCCCAGACAAACAGGACCAAGGGGAAGAACGACTTTAGGAGGGGCCTTGAGGGGGAGTGCTGTCATGATGCATACCCCGGGCATCCAGACCACGTCCATCAGCCCCGGGAGCAGGCATCATGTTACCTTGAGAAAACCCAGCAACTGTCTGGGTTCAGTCCTGGCGCCAATGGCGCCAGGCTCATATGGGACATCAGTCCTGGCGCCATAGGTGCCAGGCTCATAAGTGCACACACACCTGATGCAGACCATGCTGCAAGAAGATCCAAGCCCATGTGAGGCCTGGAAGGGACTACTTTACCTTAGGGACTATTTTGTTACTCGGATGTGGTCGGGGAAGAATACCTACCTGGGACTACTTTGGAGGCTATTTAAACCACGCCTGAAGAGCAGCACACGCTTCGCGTTATTCTGCATCCAGCAGCGTAACGTTCACCGTGCCAGCAGCAGCATCCAGCCTTCTGCCACGCCCGCCTCAAACCTGGAGCACCTAGAAAGAAGGAAAGAAGCAAAGGTTAGAACAAGAGTATTACCTGATTTCTTACCTGATCCCGGATTCTTCGCATCTTCAAACCTGAGGAAAGACTTTGTTTTAAACGCGTCGTATCGCCACAGGCACTTCAGAGGTGATTAGAGGGGGGAACAGTCGGGGTGCTATCACTTGAATCCACAAGTGGCTAAATCCATCTCTCCACTTGTAGGAGAATATTTCTACGGGTCAAGCATACAAGAATTGTAGAGCATATCCAGTCAGTCATCGCTGCACTACGCATCACGTGGGTGGAGGCCGCAGCAGTCCAGGTCCGACCGACGCCCCTGTGGGAGCCAGGTGAGAGTAACACTAGCCTCATATGAAACAGGGGAAGCAGCGCAAGGTCTTCTCTATGGAGAGACCTTTGGCAAGGAAATTGGAAGATTTGTAGGCACCTACACATCGTTGGAGAAAGCGCAAGCATCAAACCAAAAGATCTTCCCAGGCAGAGTTTTTGCTGGGACCCGCCTCTATTGAGGTCAAGCAGCCGGGCAGTAGGAGACCTCACAACAACAACAAGGCTCAGTACTCGGAGAACAAGCAGCAGGACCCTTTCTTCCCCAGCAGAGTCTGGTTCCTGTGAGGCCACAGAGGCAGAGGACCAGGGCGAGGCCAAGGATTCACCACAGGTGAGAGTTCTCAAGTACCCACCGGTGGCAGAGCGAATGCAGCGCTATTGGCAGAACTGGCACATGCTTTTCAATGATGCATGGGTATTGCAAACAGTCAGAGGGCTGCCATTAGAATTTCTTCAGGATCCAAGGCAAGAGAGCTGGTCACGCGCAATACACTTAGAGTAAGCAGAACAAGAGAGCCTACATTGCGAGCTGAAGCAGCTCGAGCAGAAAGAAGCCATAGAGAGATGCAGATCAACCCTGAGATTTGTAAGCAATATGTTTCTGGTGCGCAGAAAAGAAAAAGTGTGCCCAGTCATAAATTTAAAGGATCTGAACAGTTGGATTGTATACTGCCACTTCAAGATGGAGGGAATACACCAAATGAGGGGCACCGTAAGAGAAGGAGATTGGCTAACAAAGATAAATCTGAACGATGCCTATTTCACATTCCCAGTGCAGACTGAATTCAGAACATTCCTAGCTTTCCGCTGGGATGACCAGTTCTGGCAATTCAAGACAATGCCCTTTGGGCTAGCGGCAGCACACTGGGCTTTTACCAAGCTTATGAGAACAGTAGCAGCAGCGATCAGGGTGAAAGGAATTCGGATGATGATAAACCGAGGCGACCTTCAGCTAATAGCTGAAGATAGGGAGACGCTAATATATCAGACTTCATGGGTGAAAGAACTCCTCTTATCGCTGGGGTTCCTAGTGAACCAAGAGAAGTCAGAAACGATACCAGCACAAAGACTGGACTTCTTGGGCTGCGTGCTAGACACCAGGAAAGCAACACTAGAATTGCTGATCTGAAAGATCAGGGATTTCCTAAGCAAGCAAACAGTGTCGCTCAGAGTCCTAGAGAGAATAGTAGGGCTATTAGGTAGCTTCCATCCAGGCTATATTTCCAGGTCCCCTGCATTATCGTGTCCTACAGAGACTGAAGATCAGGAATCTTCAACAGGGTCATCAATTAGTTCCCCTAGACCAAGAGTGCATCACAGAACTAGAGTGGTGGTTGAAGAATATGGAAGCCTGGAATGGATGTGCCATATTCAGAGATTTGCCAGATTTAGTAATAGAATCAGATACCAGTCTCATAGGCTGAGGAACAAGATGCGGATGTCTGGAGAAAGGGGATAAATGGAGTGCATAGGAACTGTGACTACACATAAACTGTTTGGGGCTGTTAGCAGGCTCCTTCGCAATCAGAACTTTCACGAAAGGGAGAGTCTGCTCCTGTGTCCTACTCAGGATGGACAATATATCGGCAGCTAGGTTTATCAATCATCTGGGAGGAACCAAATCCAAGCTGCTAGCGAAGCTGGCAAAGGATTTCTGGCACTGTTGCCTGCATTCAGGGATGTCAGTTACAGCAGAATGCCTGCCAGGGATGCTCAATGTTGTAGCAGATTGGAAATCCCAATATCTGTCGTATTCCAGCAATTAGAAACTGAGTGTAGAGAATTTTCAGCAGCTGGACAATCTCTGGGGGCCAGTGCACACCAACCTGTTTGCCTCGTGACTCAACACACAGATGAACAGATATTTCAGCTGGAGGTTAGACCCAAACTTGTTAGGGACAGAGACTTTCCTGCAAGATTGGGCAGGGAAAGTACATTATGCCTTCCCTCCTTCATGATGCTGAGCAGAGTGCTGGTGAAGTGTTGGCGGGAGAGAGCAGAACTGATATTAATAGCTCCAATGTGTAAATCTCAAGTGTGGTTCCCGACCCTAATGGAACTGTCTGCGGATTTCCCACGAATGCTCCCGTAAGGGGAACAGTTGCTCACGGACCCAGCTGGGTCGTTTAATCCTCTGAGAGTGAAAGGGACTCTCCTGCTGCTAGTGTGCAGGATAACAGGAGACTTTGGGCACTGCCAGGCATTTCGGCTCAGGCTGCCAAACTCATCACAGAATCATGGGATCCATCCACAAGGAGGAGCTACGACGCGGCTTGGAACAAGTGGTCGGCTTGGTGCAGAGGGAGATATTTTCATCCCATTTCAGCACCCATAGTAGCGATTCTGAATTTTCTACCACATCTCTTACAGGATGGTAAAACCTTCAGAACCATCAGAGTATATGGGTCAGCAATATCCGCAGGCCACCAGCCCATTGAAGGAGCCCCAGCATAGGATCAGCACCCAGCAGTTACTCGACTCATAAAAGGAACACAATTTAAAGTACATCCAGAGCCGAGATACTTGCAATTGTGGGACCTAACGGTAGTGCTGCGACTGCTGGCGAGTTGGCCAGCAAACAGGTACCTGTCACTTAAGCAGCTGTCCGGAAAATTAGCCATGTTATTGTGTCTAGTAGCTTGCAAATGAGTAGCATACGTCAGAGCGTTGGAGATTCACAGAAAGGTATTTGGACCGGAGGGAGTAACATTCAAGATAGCTAAGAGAATGAGAACGAGTCCCACCACTTTTCATTACCCCACCTACCAAGTAACACGAAATGGTGTGTAGCAGCATGTATTAAGGAATACGAGAGTAGGGCAGCAGAGTTTAGGGCAGCCAGTACCACGACACCCATACATACATCATGCACTCACTCATTCACACACATTACATAATATACATAGATATATCCACACACACCCTTGCATACACGCATGCACGCACATTTATAAAAAATAAAATGTCTTACCTTTTTCCCAAATTGTTGCTCGAGGAACTCCTTTGCAGGCAGACCTCTATCTCCAATGCCCCATGCACGCAAAGAACCAGCGGGTTCCTGTCATGTACAGAACAGAGGAGCCAGAGGCCTCCATGTCCAGTTAGTGGGGCTTGAAAGTCAAAAAGAAATGTTTTTTTCAAGTTACTCTGACTCCTCCCCCGGTCCCCAGTTGTGGGTGGGCAGAGGGTGCTTCTGAATGTAAAGAGGTCTCTTGTCTGAACCCTCTTATCTTTTGGTTTCTCCCTGCCTCTGCAACCCTTAACCAGGGGTCACAGAGGCAGTGGCAGAGGTTACCAGGGAGTAGACAGTGGTCACAGTTGTGTCCCCTGGTGACCCCCTAATGCTGTCCATGTGGAGGGACCTCAAACTTAGACAGACATTTGAATATCATCCTCATATGATTAATATTGTAGCTGAAACCTTTACAAGATACTGATCAAGGGCTGTATATACCGATTGAAAAGCAATGGAGATAAAGGAGACCCATGAGGGACCCCCAAGCTTAGTACAATGGGTTCTGAAGTAAAAGGGCCAGTGCTAACCATTTGCTCTCACTCAGAGAGGAAGGTCTTCAACCAGTTGAGGGTCAGAGCGGTCATTTTTGTCAGATTTTGAAGCTGATCCAACAGAGTGGTATGATTCACGGTATGGTATCAAAAGCTGCTGACAGGCTCAACATAATTAATAAGGACATCTGTTCATCATCTGCAATAGCCAGGATGTTGTCCCAGACAGCAAGGAGAGCAGACTCTGGTTTATGCTTGGGGTGGTAGCCTGATTGGAGAAGATCTAGGATGTTGTTATTTTCTATATAATCCTGCAATTGCGGCGTGACACTTTTCTCTTAGATCTTTGCTATCCAGGATGAATTACCAATGGGCCTGAAGTTATTCAGTACTGATGGATCTAAGGAGGATAGCACAGACTTTCTTTTACGAGCTAGGCACTATGCCCTGAGAAAAGGACAGATTTATAACAGGAAAAAGAATGAAGAGCAGGTGATGTTCTATCGACTTACCTTAGTATTAAAACAGTGCTCATGATAGACTGATTCAAATAATTCCCTGTTTCAAGGTCCTCTATGTATAACCAGGGGCACTGTTATGTCCTTTAGCAAGTATATTTTGAATGCCCTTTATTTTGGTGATAATTAAAACATTGAAGTCCTGCCCAGCTTCTCAGAAGTGATGGGTGAGAGATACAGGCAAAAGGGTTGAATAAAATTATGGATGGCCAAAAAAAGATCCTTATGTTTATTACTTGCTGCCAAGATTTGCTTTTGAATACAAGAGGGTTTGGCAGAGAGAATCTATTTCTTATAGTTCAACTGTGCCTTGCATGTTATCTCCCAACAGACAGTGCTGCGAGAACGCCAACAGTTTTTTTGTTCTTTTCCTGTTCGTTTGTACCTGTTTTTTTAGGGCCAGTAGAGGACCATGGTTTGGAAATCTTTTTGTGTACGATAGACACAGTGGGGGTGTACCGGTTGATTATAGGCAACAGGCTGTGATAGCACAGTAGCCAAAAAGAGACATAATGAACATTATTTTTAAGGGGAGGTAAGTTAGCCAGTAGACTAGAGCCAGGCAGTTTCTTTTAAGGCGGCTTTCGATCTGAAGCTTAAAGGGGCACCTGTATTTGAGTACCTCAAGCTACTGGCTTAGACAATGCTAAATCCTCTCATGTAATGGTCACTTCAGGTTCACGGAACTGTAGAGAGGGACTCAATGATCAATTATCTGCTGAAAATCAGGTTGTGGCAGTGTCCAGCTGAATGTTAAGTGGGTTCAGTTGTGGACAAAATTGAGTGAGCAATCTTGATGTCTGATAATTTTCTAGGAGCTGGATGGGATGAAGTTTCATAATTAATATTAAAATCTCCTAGAATCATCAATTTATTTATATCTAAGACGGTTGAGTTTAGGAAGTCCTCCTGACCATCAAGAAATTGGCCTGAAAAACCATGGGGTCGATAGCATAATACTATTTTTAGAGAGTCAATAGATGAGCAAAAAGGGGCACATTTTCATGTAACTGTCCCAGGAAAGTGCTATAAAGTTTGTGATTGAGAAAAAAGCCTTACACATTACAGTAATGCCACCTCCTCTACGTGCTGATGTATTAACCCACTTAATAGAAAAATGATCTGGTATCATAAAGTGAAATAGAGTTTGCAAGTCATTAAACATTCACGTCTCTGTAATAAAAAGGATAGGACATTTCTCAGATAAAAGGCCATGTATAATGGCGGATTTCTTCTGAATTGATCTATAGTTAATCAGAGCCCAGTTGATATTGGCTTGTGTGTGTGCTGCTTTGGATGTATGACCATTCACAGGACCTAAAGTGAATGATTGAATTGAGATCTGTGGTATGTTGTGGATGCTTGTTTTATATAAGGCTTGAAGGGTAATGTGACCTGGTGAAGCTTTGAACTTAATGAATTCCTCTCTAGTGTAAGTATGCATGAGAGATAAGGAAAGACACACGTTATGACTGAACTGCTCTTACATTGGGTAACGAGCCACGTTCTGCACCAAACGCCAGTTAGGCTAAACAGGCCTTAGCAAGCATTCCGCTCACACAAGTCCTTTAAGGCTGAGCTCCAGGAAAATTGTGCAAAGGGTGCAAGGTTGTGCGCTGTGCCGGGAGATGTAGTTTGTAGCAAGAAAGCGCAGCATTAATGGTGCAAGCGTGTGAAAACGGTACCTGAACAAAATGCTGTTTGCATCTAGGAGTCCTTTAAGGCCGAAGGATGGTACCTTTTACCGAGGCAGATTCTTCTGTCTGTTTTGTGTTAACATGGAGAGGAGTATACAGTCCTCTTTCTATCTCGTGAGACAGAGGGCTATAAGTGGAACGTCCTTGCGTGGCACCCGGTTTGGAAGTGATCAGTTGTGTGCGTCGGAAGAACAGTACAGGTAAGCTTCTTTGTTTCTTAAGCCCCAACATGGTCACGTCGCATAACAGTATGCGGAAATGTCTGCATATTTTAGAATGGCCTAGAGCTGAAATAAATTAAGACCTGAAACCACTTTAGTAGACCCACTATGGGCAGTGAGACATACACCTGCAGGTGTGCGTGGGTCTCTAGACGCAAGTGATCGATTTCATGGCATCGGGCGAGTTTGAATTTTACTCACACATACACATGCTATGTAAGAATATATTGGCCTGCGCGTAGCTGTTACGAGTGAGAGCATCGAGTTGATGTTAACACTGATACATATGAGTAGAGCCCTAACGGCATTAGCATAGCCGGTGGATAAGATGTTATAGTATAACATTGTGACAAATGTTTTGAGCTAATATAATGATTGTGTAGATGCTGTCTGGGTCTGGGTCGTAACACACGGCCTGGTGATGACACACGTTGAATCAAGCTCATACGAATAATTTACCAACAGGAATTACCAACAGGAATACGCGTCCTTTACTATGACCTTGATGAGATTATATCAAACTGTAGACTGGTTATGTGCGTTCTGGGCATGCACCTGAATATATTATATTGGAATGTTTCTGTCACCTAACTGTGTTGCATTATCTATTTAGGCGGTAGCTACGCTAGTATTGGTATACAGACCCACGTGTGGATGACGTGATGAAATAGACGGACATCAAGAGAAAGTAAGCCCTACCCCTTTGCTATTTGCATGCCGAGTTGGTGGGTCCACACGTTTGGGTGGTTGGTCCACACGTGTGGTGTTGTAGGTTGACTCTGGGCTTTGTTGCACCTTAGGATACCTCCAGTGCTGCTACTTCGATTACTCGGCAGCCTACACGCTGGAGCTTTGGGAACTCTGCTCCTTCGAACATTTGGGATTGATTCCTATCACTTGCACCACCCCCATCATTTATAAAGTGGAGGTGAGTCTGAGTTTTCATAATCAGTGATGATTGTTATGCATAATTGTGATATGCCGAAGCAAAGAAATGAGGTTGGATTACAAATAGTTCTTTATGTTTGTTTTAGGTAGAATGGAACTGTAAAGGTGTCGAGGACATCTTCCACTGATATTTACCACGAGAGTTAGGATGCCACCACTCTTCTTTGTTGTCCTGAAGAAGGTCAAGGAGATTGCGAGCCACATCTTTTTGGCTGAAATCGACTGAAACATATGTAGACATAGACATAGTCTATAAGTGAACATGATTGGACTTATATGAACACTACTAGGAAACAAGGGTGCAATAGAAAGAATGTATTTTATGGTATAGGGGGATAAGAAAGTCCTCAATGAGAACTGAACTTTCCTGTCTACTGGAAACATTGGTTTAAGATTGAATGCATGCGGGTACGAGTGCTTATGAAAGGTGGAAAGTAGTAGATGTTCAAAATAAGGTTGACTATGCACAGTATTCATGTGTTTTCTATTTTTGTAATATAATTATCAAATTACATTTTTGTATGAGAATTTGTTATATAGTGTGTTAATCCGACCTCACTACCAAGATCCATTTTTTTAATGTGATTGCTGTATCTAGGGAAAACAAAAGCCCATCCTTTGATGAATTGACTTCAGTCCTACAGGAGTACAAGGATGAGTAGAGACTAAAGCACCCACTCAGCCCTCATACTTCTACAAAACAAGAGCCAACACAGTCATACAGTTAAAACACGCACAGTCAAGAGATATACCTCCTTCACCTTTTGTGGTAACATGGGCCGAGTCAAGGCAATATTCTCAAGAGGGGTGTGAATGTGATTCAGTAGTGACCCAAACAGCAAAGTATTGTCACTCAAAATAACACCACTTTCATACGTTCAGCAAAATGGATATCCACACGAATAAACGACAGACACCCTCTCTTATGTTTGAGCCAGTGAATAAACCCCTCATAATCTCATATTCTATATGCACTGCTGGATGCAAGGGACCTTTATCACATAAAAGTCATGAGAGCGAGAGATAGTATGACCTGAACTAGCCCCCGACACATGATTTAAATGGCCCGGTGTCCCACCACAGTTTCCACTACTAGCGGAAACACAGTGTGGTTCTGGATCCCTCAGGTTTGGCACCCATCATGTCACAGAATCCCCTCTGCGTTCCCTCTTCATCATCATCATCATCATCATCACCAGAAACAGCTTTATTCCGGGAATACTTCCCGTAAAAGCACATATCATAAATAGAATGGATAAAAAACAGTGCAATGTAAACAACCATTAAACATATTTAAAAAAAAACATGTTTAATATCAGAGCTTCCTGTGGTCAGAACAATTCTCTTTCGATCTTAAATACAAAGCTCCTTTCAAGTGTTTTAGCAATGCCCATGCTAAAGTCATACAATTACCCCATAATAAATGTATGAAGCAGGACCACAATGTCTGCAAGTAGTCCCTTGCAAAACTGGTAAGATCAGCTTCTTCCTGAGAACCACATAACGTGGGCAGAGCAAGATAAAGTGCGTGAGTGTCTCGGTTGGACCTGGACAAAGCAGCCAGAAGGGATTCATGTCCCGGTTGCTCTTCCCGCTGTCTATTGATCCATGCAAATGAATACAGTTAAAACGAGCTCTGGTAATCAAGTTCTCCAGGTCATGAAAGGGGACCATTCAAAATAGGGTTCATACTCATGTCCAATGTATTTATCTCTAAAAATGCATGTGCTTATCTTGATAGCTACCCATTTTCGTGTTCATAATGAAACCTAGTTGGAAGCGTAGTTTTAACCCCATCAATCTTTCAGAGTAGTGGTTTTCAAACTTGTTTGGCCAAGCTGGGCCCCCCCAAAAATGCCAAATGGACAGTATGTACAAATGGCTATGAACTATTGCACGCCATCACCACACCCTACTCCCAGAATAGTCCCTGGACTCCCCCACATGCTCCCATCACAGTTGCTGGGCTCCCTCATCCCACTGCTACCCAGTCCCTGGACTCTCCCCACCCCATTACAGACTGTGAGCTCTCCCACCACTATCCCAGTGCTCCGGCACATCCTGCTCCCACCACAGTTCCTGGGCTGCCCCCATTCCATTCCCAACACAGTCTAAGGGCCAGTGGTAGCTGGTGAATTTTTTAAGTGTAGGGGCATAAATATTTCCCCCAAAAATGCTATAGCAACTGACCATAGTGAACAATCCCGGACCAATCAAGGGGGTTTTGGGGGTTTTCCCCCTGTGTTTTTTTTTTTTAAATAATGGGGTAAAATGTTACATTTTAGAGCATACTTTAAAAAAAATGCATAAAAAGCCTAACAGTTTGCAATTGGCGCCGGGGGGCACTGGGGGAAAGCATGGTATTTTTGAGTGGACATCTATGATAGATATCCAGTAAAAAAAATACCAACCCTGTCCCCTGGGCTCCATAGCACCTCAGAAGGAGAGCTGATTTTGGCAGGTGGGTGGGGGGATTGTGCAACAAAGCCATTTTTAAAACGCCTTTGTAGTAAAACCCTCCTTCCCCCCACCTTCTCCCTTCTACCCCCACTCGCCAAAATCAGCTCAACGGACCAAAACAAACACACACACACACACACATTCTCACAGCAATCATTCTATCATTCATACGAGCACCCATCACCATACACTCACTCATAACACAAGCATACACGCATCCATACACATATTTAAATAAAAAAATAAAAAAATAAATGAACATAAACGTACCTTCTGCAGGGGCCTGCTAAAATGCCCTGCTCCAGGTTGCCCTGTCCGTTTGTGCGAGGAGGTGCAGGAACTCCCCCTCGCACATATAGACATGCAGTGTCCCAGCCAGCATTTCCAATGAGCTATGCAAAGCTGGCGAAGCAAAACACCCCCAGCTTGCATGGCTCAGTGAGCATGTGCGGCTGGGGAACTGAACTGTCAAAGGGAAACAGTGTTTCCTTTTGACAGTTCAGCCAGCCCAGGAGCACTCCCTCAGCTGGAAAAAGCAGCTATGGGAGTGCTCAATGTTTCACTGGGCTGGCTCCTCGACTCCACTGGGTGGACGCCCCCTTGCCCATTATGGATGAGCCTCCAGGCTCAGACTGGCCTATAGGGCAAGAATGCAAAATGCTAGTGTAGGCCAGTCAAAATGGGCCCGTTTTTTGGCCAATGTGGGCCAGTTTGATGAGTTACTTCACTATGCAGCTAGTAGTTGTGACCATTGCTGCTGAATAAATATTCTGTAAATATCACATTTTTTTTTTACATTTTATGCTGAGCTCTTGCGCACCCCACAGTTTGAACACCTCTGGGTTAGAGTAAGGTAACGTGAGTAGGTGGTAGGCTGTAGTGCCGCATCTTTCCCTCTTAGTCAATCCAGTAAAAACAACCCCTTACATGCTAACATGCCTGAATAAAAGATAGTTTGGACCAGGTGTCCTTACACCGTGTGTAGGAAGATGCCATATGTTCAGTCCCCTCCAACGCAAGGGGAATGGCATAGCTGGTTTCAGGCCGAACATTTATCTTGTAACTGGCTCTATGGCCTTTTTCAAATCAGAGGTCTCTTCTCACATGCCAGATCGGTGCTAGGGTGAGCATCCCACCAAGATAAATGTCACTGATGGCACCATCTTCACATCAGAAGCAGTGGGGGCTGGTGGGTTCATTTTTGAACTGGTGGCGCATAAATGTATGTGTCTAATATGCATGAGCAACCGAGCGCATCGAGGGAGCACAATCAAAGCAGGGGGGCTAGGGCGGGTTCTCCCTGCGAGAATTGTTTTAAAATAATGGGTCGAAATGGTATATTTTACAGCACTTTCTGTGAATAATTGGATACAATGCCACGCAGTTTGCAATCAATTTTGTAGGGTAGCACATGAAACACCTATAGATGCAAGTTACCAATAGTGCCCAGGAACATTTCCCAATGCATTTTCATTATGCCTTTGCCCATAACATATGAAGTTATAGAAAATATTGTAATGCTGTCTGTGCCCATACATGTTCGTACATGTTGCACCGACATATGTTTATGTTAGTATTTCCGTATAAGGACTTTGAGCCATTAAAAAAATACCATGCCACAGAAAGAAAGTAAGTATATCCAGCTGGCAGGAAAATGCCCTCACATCCTAGGGAATACTTTGACAAAATGAGAGCATTGACATAGGAACGCTGCACTGGAGTGTCAAACACAGAACAAGAGGATAATGACAATAAACTATTACATATTTATTTAATTATTTATTTTGCCATTTGTAGAGCGCACCAAACCCGAAGGCATCAAGGCGCTGGTTACATTACGAATCAAATAGCAATGGTACTGACAAGCAGTTCATGAGGTGAGCACCTGAGAGCTTGAGTACAGGGTAGATCATGGCGCTGTGATTGAGGCTAACAGTGAACTTACAAATCAGAGCATTACCATAGGAGCACTGCACCCTGTCGCCTGAGAGATGATTTCCAAAGGAACATTACACTATTGTGTCAAGGCACTATAGCAGCAAACCCAATTTCAACCATAAGAACGTGGAAATAGTGCTTCAAACCAAAAAGCATTGCCATAGGAACAATGCACTATTGTGTGTGAAACCCATACATCACAAAATGAGCACTGTAAGACGGCATGTCGAAACTCTAGCAATACTTGTATGAACACTACACGTCTAGCTTCATTGTGAGTATAAAAGGAGGTATTTGCCAAAAACTGCCGGTTCCCTCCCGATTGCATGTTAGGAGATATATAACTTGGGTGAATTCCAGAGGTAGATCACTGGTGGTTAATATGGCGTGGTTGCGAGTTGGATTTTCACCATGAAAATCCACCAATATTTACCTCGAGGTAAAAGTTTTCAGAAAGTGCGTCTTTACAATATGACGAAAACGTGTTTTCATGGGGACCATGTAAGAGTGTGAGCAGGGGGGCATCTCTCATTCCCACTCGCCCCCTTCCCCATGTCAAGCAGATAAGGTTGGAAAGGTATCCTTTTGTGCATTCAAAATAGTACACAGTAGTGGAATGTACCACTCCTGTACATTATCCATTTCCAACCTCAATAGCAGGATGGAAATAGATTAAACAAATCTGAACAAAATACAGCTAGTGCTACTTCTGGAATACCGACGCCGTTATTTCACCAATGCCATCGTTGTTAACTCTGGGCAGTAGCGTGCTTGTAACTGGATTGAATTTTTAGGACTACTGCCAGTGGTAGAGGTAATTACCATTGGCGTTATTTCAGCTCATGCAGCTAATACATCTGCTCAAGTAGTAATGAGGCACTTTGTGTCAAAGCAGGAGCATTACTCTTGGGGGTCTATACTTTGATACTCATTCTAAGCCCCAGACATTGGAATGGTTCCATGTCATTTCCACCAAGTAAATTAATTCGTGATCATTTACTTTGTGGAAATTACTTCGAAATGTAATTTGATTTTTTTAATGGGGGGATCCCTCACCCCCCATTTCCACTTCATTACAACCTGTACCCCAATCCCTTCCCCACTCCCCTTTTATCACTTAACCCACAAACCCATAAAAAAGTATTTATCGAAGAAAAGTCCACAAAGTAATTTACTGCGTAGAATCAATGGGAGGCCATTGGAATAGCCCGACCTATAACATCACAAGCGGACCACCTTTTTCTGTACCATTCTGATCAGTAGCTGCACCCAGAGGAGATGGATCAGTGAGACAGTGCACTTTGTGGTCAAACTACTGGGCTGTGAGCCTTTTCCTTGCATGCGTGCAGGGAGTCCCCAGACGTCGCCGCCATGCATACTACATACGGCGGAAATATGCTAAGGCACCCAACATGGTGCAGTGGCAGCCATCCCTGCATCACCTCACTCTCCCCCCTTCATTATGGTGGCAAAGAGTGCCTTCTAGTGCATTAGGCCAATATGATTGGTTTAAATGCACATCTCCATAGTCCTTGAAGGGGTTCACAATGGCCCACTAAACTAAAAACTAGCCCACCAAGGGCTGTCACGCCAACCCTTCACGCATCGTCATTTTGCCCTATGGGCCAGCCTGGCTCTCGCAGCAGGTACTGCCAAACGACCCCTGCCAATCCTTGCATCAGAAGACTCTTGAATCTTGAGTCTGCCATCAATGCCCACCAACAATAATAGACAGCCTTAGATACAGAAGCCTGAAAACAGTGTGGAAACAAGAATCACTAGTCATTCATGGCCAACTGATTGAACTTTTTCAAATTGTGGTTTCTCTCTAGTGAGCACAATCCACTAAAATGATCTGACGGCCACTGTACACCTTACTGTAGGACCAAGGTCTCTTACCACTGGCACTCCCATGAGCCTTCGCCCTTGACCGTGCGGACTAGGGCTGATTGAGAGCTGCAGTCAGAACCCTGTGGAGAGGCAAAGTTTGCCGATCCCGGCTGTAGGAGCTCTTAACTGAAACACCGAGCCTTTGCCATATCATGACCGCTGTGTTCCACACAAAGAACATAACGTTACTAGGTAAACACTGCAGTAGGTCAAATGGAGAGCACATGCATTACACCACAGAGTATCAATCACAGCATATTACCATCGAGCCGAGAGCACCACCATAGCAACAATTCCTTAATAAAAGTGCACTATAGCACACCTAATAGACCTCATTTGATAACATCACTGTACCAAAGTGTGCAAAACTCATGGAATTATAAGGGAAACACTGAACTGCAGTGCATCACAACCAGAGCATTATCAGAGTAACACTTCACTATACTTTATCAGACAGAAAGCATTGCAATAGGAAAGCAAAGCTGCATTGAGTCAAGCTTATTGTATTGCTGAATGGATAATGAAAAGTAATACATTGCCCCAGATAATAAAGAACGCTCCATTTTGAATCAAAAACAGCATTATAAATCACCAGTTTACGAGTTTTGGAGTACACTGTCTCAGGTCCAGAGTCCTGTCAGAAATTGTTCAGCCTGGACCTGGCTACAATGGAATGGGAATGATGAAACTAGAATGTGGTTGGAAGAGAGCCAAGAAGAAAACAAAACACTGTGCAAAAGAGCAATAAGAGGCGGTTATGTGGCTTAAATATAGCCAGGATAGCACACTATGGCAGATCTATCAGTGAAGCCTATAACTAAACATACATTGGTAAAGCCATTAATTTCAGCATATACTGCTGTTCTTTGCATTTATAGGCAGTAGGGTACAAGGAGGAGAGTGCAAAGTTTCAAAGGAGGATGTGATAAAGGTTACAGGTGTTCAATAGAATGAGAAGGCAAATAGAGAAATGGAGGAAGCCATTGATGATGAGCAAGAGTAAATATGAGCAACATAAAGGGCGAGAATGAAAGAGTAAGACATAAAGCAAGAGTGTGAGAGGAAGGATAAGAGTCGGTAGAGATAGAGAGTAGGGTGGGTTGGTGGGGATAAAGAGAGAAGGGGTTTGGTTGAGTAGAAAGTGAGAGTAGGTAGAGTGGTTGGGGAGAGAGAGGGGTAAGGTGGGGGAGAGAGTCAGAGAGTGGGGGTGCGGTGGGTGGATATGTGTAGATCGAGGTTGAGTAGTGTGGAAGGCTTGAGGTAGAGAGAGTGTGGCTAGGGTGGGTGAGTGGAGGTAGAAAAATTGGGGCAAAGGTGGGCAGGTGGGGGGTAGAGAGAGTGGGGCTAAGGTGGGTGGGGGTAGAGAGAGAGTGGGGCTAGGGTGGGTGGGTGGGGGTAGAGAGTGGGGCTAGGGTGGGTGGGTG
This sequence comes from Ambystoma mexicanum, assembly GCF_040938575.1. NCBI lineage: Eukaryota > Metazoa > Chordata > Amphibia > Caudata > Ambystomatidae > Ambystoma > Ambystoma mexicanum. The sequence continues at coordinate 1,190,936,996 of NC_090921.1, read as the reverse complement.
GGGGTAGAGAGAGTGGGGCTAGGGTGGGTGGGTGGGTGGGTATATAGTGAGAGTGGGGCTATTGGGTATATAGTGACAGTGGGGCTAGGGTGGGTCGGTGGGGCTAGAGAGAATGTGGCTAGGATGGGGTAGAGAGAGTGGGGCTAGGGTGGGCAGGTGGGGGTAGAGAGAGTGGGCCTGAGGTGGGCCGGTGGGGGTAGAGAGAGTGGGGCTGTGGTGGGCGGGTGGGGGTAGAGAGAGTGGGGCTGGGGTGGGCGGGTGGGGGTAGAGAGAGTGGGGCTGGGGTGGGCGGGTGGTGTTATGATCCATCGATCACGCCCCTTCTGGTCTTCCTGGTTCCTGGCACGTCGAGGGTTACTCGCTCTAGTACACCCAACATGGCCGTATACACGGAACGTGGTCTATCGACCTTTACGTCCTATGCAGCACGTTCTATAAATTAGCCACTCCCCTGCGGTTCCGTGCGTCTCAACGCTACTGATAGCTGTGGCTTGACGTGTGCCGTAGTTCGTACTCTTGGAACTGTGTTATCTTCTGGTTCCCGGACTTTCCTCCTATTCTTATTCCTTCTGCTTCCTTGATTCTGTTCTTTCCGCGTTCCACGCAGACCGCCTCCGTGTGCTGCCATCTTTCCAAGTTTCCTGGAGTTTCCTTTGATCCCGGACAAAGTAGCTGAACGAATCCTGGAATCCGAAGACGGCCGAGCGGGCTTGTACAAGACCCGAACTGCACGGAAGAAGACCCCCGCTAAGGATTCCGCAAAGCAAAGGAAACAGGTGAGAAAAGGGGAAACCTGTGACAGATTGAGACGCCACCTGACCGATCTCGATACAGACATGGAAGTGGCCGTCCAGGACCTTATGCGTGGCATGCAAAAGCTGACGACCGAAGTGCAAAACTTAAAGGCTGAAAACGCTGCGTTAAAACAATTGGTGTTATCCCGTGATTCCGCCACAAAGGAGAGTGTAATTCTAAGCGGTGTCGTTGACAAGTTCGACGGTTCAGCAAAGAGCCTTTGTGGATTCCTAGATTCCTGTTTGGTCCACTTTACATTTAAGCCTTATTATTTTTCTACGCCCAGGGCTAAAGTGGGCTTTATTATTTCGCATCTTTCCGGGAATGCCATGACCTGGGCTACCCCATTGGTTAACTCTGGGGATGCTCTCCTGGATGACTACGACGGCTTCATAGAGGCACTTAAGACCATGTTCGACCGCCCAGAACAGCTTTACAGTGCCCAGGAACATCTACTTGACTTCCAGCAGGGTACCCAGGATATGCTCTCGTATGTCACACGCTTCAAACAGCTGGCTAAGGAAGCGGAATGGTCCTCTGATGATTCTTTTACCTTATTTCGAAGAGGGCTAAACGAAGATATCAAGGATGAACTAGCCAGAGTGGCACGCCCGAGTTCCTATCAAGCCCTAATGGATCTCGCACTACAAATTGACTTTCGCATTCAGGAAAGAAGGGCGGAGAAAAAGGAAACCAAGTTACCACTCCAGAAGAACTCCATTGGGATACCTTCGAGCTCCGAAGGCATTTCTACTCCAAGCAGCGAGCCTGAACCTATGAAATTAGGAGCCTTCCGTGGACCCATTACCCCCCAAGAAAGGATGTGAAGGATCCATACCGGATTATGTATGTATTGTTCACCCGACAAACATTTAGTAAGAGAGTGCCCGATTGCCCCTCCACGGTGCTCGGGGAACGCCAGCTCCCGATCCTAAATGGAGCACAGGTTCGGGGGAGAGATGTCTGCTCCACCTCTATTCCATCCTTGAGCTCTCCTGGACAAAATTCCTTGGTAATCTTACAGGCCTTCTTGTCAACATCCAAGAAAGAAATATATCCCATCCTGGCACTGGTCGATTGTGGGGCTATGGGGGTATTCATAGCTCATGAATGGGTCCTAAAACACCATATCCCTTACAAATCCCGGACTATCATGCAACCTTTAGAAGCAATTGATGGAAGACCCCTTTCTTCTGGACCCATAACCCTTCAGACCAAGGAGCTCGAGCTTGCTATAAACCAACATTGAGAAAAAATAAACTTTGACATCATGAAGTCGGCCCATTACCCCATGGTTTTGGGAATGCCCTGGCTTCAAAGAAACAACCCGTATATTAATTGGGCAGCGGGATCCTTGTTCCTGGGTTCTGAGTTTTGTATGTCCCACTGCCTACATCCAGACCTTGATCCTACACCATCGGAAGGACTCCCTACAACTCATCAAGGTACAATCTCAGTCTGAAACATCATCCGGGTTCCGGAGGCCTACCAAGAATATTCGGATGTTTTCACCTCTGCCATTGTTCAGGCTTTACCTCCCCATAGACCTGAAGATTGTGCTATTGAAACGGAACCTTCCGCGGTGATTCCCTTTGGTAGGATGTTTATCCTATCAGAACCTGAAAAGAAAGCCCTTCGAGAGTACCTGGACACAAATCTTGCAAATGGCACCATACGACCATCTAAATCTCCATCAGGGGCCTCCCTGTTCTTCGTTCCTAAGAAAGACACCAAAGAACTCAGACCGTGCCTGGATTATCGAGGTCTAAATCAGTGTACCCTTAAGGACCGCTATCCGTTGCCCTTGATCTCAGATATCCTGGAGACAGTAAGAGGTGCAATTGTTTTTACCAAGCTGGATCTCAGAGGCGCCTATCATTTGATCCGTATCAGGGCAGGAGATGAGTGGAAAACAGCCTTTAGAACACCCTTTGGGCATTTTGAATACTTAGTCGTGCCCTTTGGACTTGCTAATGCCCCAGCGGTTTTCCAACGTTTCATGGATCGGGTGTTCTCAGACATGCTGTTCCCTTTTGTGATCGTCTACCTGGACAATATTCTAATATTCTCAAAGGACCCTCTCAAGCATGAAGAACATGTTAAGGCAGTATTACAACGCTTACGCGAAAATAAGCTCCTGGTGAAACCCGAGAAATGCATCTTCCATACCTCTACCTTTCACTACCTAGATTTTGTCCTTACTCTAGGTGGTATCGGTATGGATCAATCCAAGGTTAAGGCTATATTATCCTGGCCTAGCCCCGCCTCTGTGAAACAGATACAATCCTTCCTGGGCTTGGCTAATTTCTATAGGAAATTCATACCTTGCTTCTCTGAGATAGTCCAACCCATCATTGCCTTGTTGAAAAAAGATGTTCCCTTCCTTTGGACCATAGCCCAAGAGAAAGCCTTTCAACAGTTAAAATCTGAATTTACACAAGCTCCCATCCTGGCTCAGCCTGATGTCAACCAACCATTCATAGTGGAGACAGACGCCTCCTAAGCCGTTCTAAAACAACAACTTGAGGATAGCTTGGAACATCCCATCGCCTACCTTTCTCGGACATTAACTCCTAGTGAAACCCATTACTCCGTCTTAAAAAAGGAACTGCTAGCCATCCGCCAGGCCTTCACAGAATGGCGTCATCTACTTCTAGGAGCCAAATTTCCGGTCCAGGTTCGCACGGATCATCGAAACCTACAAGTTTTGCAAGCCTTGGAATGTAGGAATAGCCGTCAAGCTTGGTGGGCCTTCTTTTTTGCCCAATATCAGTTTCAGATTCACCACGTCCCTGGAACCCAAAATATGATAGCAGACGCCCTTTCTCGACATCCAAACTATGAACCTCCGGAAGATCGGACATATCCCAAGATGTTTCCTCATACCATATTTGTAGCTCAAGCAAACAACCTCCTGGAAGATATACGCATGCAAACTCAGACTTCGGAACTTTTGAAAGGACTTTCAGAGAAGAATCAATGGGACATAAGAATCAAGGACGGATACTTGTTCAAGGATACTAACCTGGTCATCCCCATACAGAAACTACAACAAAGGATAATAAATCTCTGCCATGATACACTTCACTCCGGTCATCGTGGTATTTCCAACACCCTCCGTCTAATACAAAGACAATTTTGGTGGCCCAAGATGAAGACTGTCGTACATTCAATCTTGTTCCATCTGTAATCAGAACAAACATGATAACCAGAAACCAGCAGGTCTCTTATTACAGCCAACACTACCAACAAGACCTTGGGAAATCATAGCTACAGACTTCATTGTGGAATTGCCGCCTTCCAGAGGTTATACCACTATCATGGTCACCATTGATCTATTCACTCATATGGCTCACTTTACTCCTCTGTATAAATTACCATCCTCATCAGAATTTACTGGTATTTTCCTGGAACACATCTTCTGACTGCATGGACTTCCTTCCAAGATCATATCGGACAGAGGACCACAGTATATCTCTCAGTTTTGGAAACACCTCTGCAGGATACTAGGGATCCAACAAGCTCTTTCCTCGGGGTATCATCCCCAAACCAATGGTGTCACAGAACGAGTGAATCAAACCCTTGAACAATATCTTTGTTGCTTCTCTACCAAAGTCCAGGATGATTGGTCACTTTTAATACTAGTGGCTGAATTCGCCTACAATAATTCGGATCATTCGGCTGTTAAGACCAGCCCTTTTTTCTGCAGCCAAGAATTCCACCCTTCGGTCTTACCTTCTGTTCTTCCACACCCAACACCTGTTCCAACTGTCGATTCCTGGATTGAAACACTCATCAATGTACTGTCATCCGCCGTCCTGTTTGGCGTTTGTATCCGCGTTGGCGGCTACGCACTGGAAGGGCGAGCGGAGGTTCCGCTACGTGATTTTTCCTCATCGCACCCTACGGTCTAGTGGTCTAGTGGTAGAAGTATTTCTTTCCTTCTCTCCCAGCGATCGCTGCGTTGCAACCCCCTTCACTGCACTAGCTCGCATCTTTGGGTCTATACGCTAGTTTTCAGTCTCGACTGCTCCGGTCACTTCCTTGCTTCCTCGGTCTGCCTCCCTCGGACCACCTTTCCTTCTCTCTCCCTTTCTACCCCTGCCTTTTCTCTCCTTCCCGCTCTCTCCTTACCTCTCGGCTTGTCTTCTCCTGCGGTGCGCGGCCCTCCGCGTCCGCCTTCTCTGCCTTACCTTCAGCTGCGTTCTCTCCCAGCCGCTTTGGTTCTCTGTTGCTCCGGAGAAGTTATTTCCCGCTGGTTCTTTTCCTGGTGGTTCTCCCTCTCTCCGTTTCCTTCTCCACATTGGATATCCGGCTTCGCCTGCTCCCATCCACTACCTACCTCAAGGACGCCACTTCAGCTGCTTGCTCCGGACCATCTCAAGCTGCTTCTCTCATCGGAGTGTTTTTTCTCCCTGAACAGGCTTTTTCCCTTCGTTACTGTCTGATCGCGGGAAGGAGGCACCAGGTTTGCTACACTTTAGCGCTCACTGTGGCTTCCCCTCGAGACAGATACGTTCTACACAAAAAGGAGAAGGACTATCTCTTTCACAGGCTACTGCAACCGGAGGACTTGGAACCAGGTGAGGAGAGTGGGGAGGAACGGGATCTGGCGGAAAACATCAGACGGGACAGATTGCAACGCCAATCAGAAAGAATGTCGGCAGAAGAGCAGATACAAGAACTATGGAAGGCCATTCAGGGAATGTCCCAAGAGCTACAAACTGTTAAGGCAGAGAACGTGGTCTTGAAACAAATGATTACTGCCCATGAGCCACTATCCCCAGAACTTCCTGTCATGACTCTTTCGGCAGGGAAGTTCGATGGAACCCCTAAAAGAGTCAAAGAGTTTTTGGAGGCCTGCATAGTATATTTTACTTTCAGGCCCCGGCTGTTTGCCACCGATCAGACAAAGATCAGGTTCATGATATCGAACATGACCGGCAATGCCCTGGCATGGGTTACTCCGCTGGATACCGGGGCTAACCCCATCTTACACGATTTTGCTGGTTTTCAGAACTTGTTGAAGCAACCTTTTGAGAGGCCCGAGTTGACTTACACCGCCTGTGAGGACCTGTTGGATATCCGATAAGGGTCATCGGATGTCCTATCGTACATTTCAGAGTTCAAGAGGTTGGCTTCGGGTGCTGGGTGGTCGGAACAGGTGCAATTTGCCATATTCCGTCGAGGCCTCAAGGAGGATATTAAGGACAAACTCGCCAGAGCACCCAGACCGCCTTCTTTTCCGGATTTGCTCTCCACAGCCTTACAAATTGAATATAGACTGCAGGAACGACGATCAGAGCGACGGAAACAATGACCTACAGTTCATTTTGCCGATCCCGCCTCATCCTCCACCGTCTCCTCTTCTCCATCCCATACTTCAGGAGAACACATGCAGATTGGATCTATTAGAGGACCTCTATCTGCTGCTGAAAGAAGAAGAAGGAAGGAGAAGGGTCTATGTGCCTATTGTGGGTCGGATCAACATCTCCTCAAAGGATGTACCGAACTTCCTCAGAAACGGCAGGGAAGCGGTTTCCCTCGGCGCCAGTAGGGACCTGGTTCCGAGAGACTTCCGATTCATCCACGAGTCACTATGTTTCTCTCTCAATTTCGGCTCCTTACATTCCCGAGGATTCCAGGTTTATGGTTCTACCTGTTCTTATTGATGTCAACGGCAGGGCAGTTGAGTGCCTTGCACTTCTGGACTGCGGGGCCGCCGGGAATTTTGTCGACATCATCTGGACCAAACAGATGGGTCTCCGCACACTGCCTCGCAAAGAAGATCAAAAGGTCTAAGGGGTCAACGGTTCTCCTCTCTCCTCAGGACCCATTACTCACACCACCGAGGACCTATCGGTTACCATTTTTCAACATTCCGAGACAATCCAGTTCGACATTAATCGAGCTGCTCATTTTCCGGTTATTCTTGGCATCACATGGCTCAGAAAGAATAACCCTCATGTCAATTGGACGGACAATCAGCTAAATTTTTGTTCCCCTTACTGCAAGCTTAACTGTTTTTCTGACGACGGTCTTCCTCAGATCGTTACAGGGTCTACCAAACAGCTGGCCGGGGTTCATGCTCTACCTCTATACTGCTCCTTACTTGGAGGTGTTCGTCGAACGAAAGCCAGCGACCTTACCTCCCCATAGGCCAGAAGATTGTACCATAGACCTAGAACATAATGCTCTGGTTCCTTTCTGCAGGATGTTTTCTTTAACTCAAGCAGAAAGAAAAGTTCTGAGAGATTATCTTGATGCCAATGTTCAGAATGGGCTCATTCAACCTTCCAAGTCTCCTGCCGGGGCTTCTTTGTTCTTTGTCAAGAAGAGGGACTCTACTGACTTGCGTCCTTGTATCGATTACCGAGGCCTCAACAAGGTTACCATCCGGGATCGGTATCCCATGCCATTAATACATGAGATCATCGAAGCTGTTCAAGGTGCACGTTGGTTCACCAAATTAGACCTCAGAAATGCTTATCATCTGTTACGCATCGCCAAAGGAGATGAATGGAAGACCGCCTTTCACACTCCGTTCGGCTTATTTGAGTACCGAGTCATGCCCTTCGGTTTGGTGAATGCTCCTGCTGTTTTTCAACAGTTTATGGACCAGATGTTTTCAGACTTATTGTCTGTCTCCATGATCATATACCTGGACGACATCCTGGTATATTCCGGCAATCTAGAAGACCACAAGACCCATGTCCAACAAGTTCGGGAAAGGCTTAGAGACAACCAACTCCTTGTCAAGACAGAGAAGTGTGTTTTTGCTGCTACTTCAGTGACCTTTCTAGGGTATCACCTTTCTGAAAAGGGAATCTCCATGGATCCCAGTAAGGTGGCAGCTATTCTGGACTGGCCTTCTCCGACATCGATCAAAGAAGTGCAAAGGTTTCACGGACTCTCTAATTTCTACCGCACATTCATCCCAAACTTCTCTGAGGCAGTTCTCCCTATAACTCGTCTACTCAAGAAAGTCAACAATCCCTTTCGCTGGTCTTTCGAAGCAGAACAGAGTTTTCACGATCTCAAGAACCTCTTTTGCACTGCTCCCATTTTGCGCCATCCTGACCAGAGCAGACAGTTCATCGTCGAGACTGACGCCTCGGCCATGGCCACTGGGGCTGTTCTGCTACAAGTGTTCGAAGGACGGGAGCACCCCATTTGTTACCTCTCTAAGACATTGACTCCCAGCCAACTCAACTATTCCGTACTGGAAAAAGAATTGTTGGCCATTAAACAAGCATGTGAGACTTGGCGACATCTACTGATGGGAGCTAGGCAGACCATCATCATCAGAACGGACCATAAGAATCTCAAGGTTCTGCTGAATATGGAGTGTGTTAACTCCAGGCAAGGCCGTTGGGCATATTTCTTTGCCCAATATGATCTGCAGATTACTTACTTGCCTGGTACCAACAACACGCTTGTGGATGCTCTCTCTCGGAAGGTCCCAAATGTGAAGAGAAAAGACATACCCCTGAGCTGATGTTCCACAGGAATAGGATCCTGAATGTTGTCAATATCTTCTTGCAAGAGGTTCGAGCTGGTGTGGCTTTGGAAGGTACTGTTCCCCAACCCAGAGGAGAGACACCCTACACCAAAAAGGAGGGTTTGCTATACCTCAACCATTCGTTATACATACCTTCCGGTCCATTACGTCTCAAGATCATAAGTTGGTGTCATGATTCACTCACTGCAGGCCATCGAGGAAAGTTTAATACCACTGAATCTATCACTCGTTCTTTTTTTTGGCCAGAACTCAAGAAGGATGTTGAGGAATACATACTCAGTTGTCCTGTTTGTGCCATGACTAAATCCAACCTGAGGTACCCTCTGGCCCTTGGGGACTGATTTCTACTGATTTTATCGTGGAACTTCCCGTTTCCAACTCCTGCACATGTATTATGGTTACAGTCGACACCATGACCAAACTGGCTCATTTTTCCCCTCTGTCTGGGCTACCTACCGCTACCGAGATGGCTGAGGTTTTCGCCCAGGATATTTTCCGTCTTCATGGTCTTCCTGACAAGATCATCTCTGATCGTGGCAGCCAATTCATCTCAAAGTTTTGGAAGGCTCTTTGTTCTCGCCTAGGTATGGAACATGCCCTGTCTTCTGGTTTTCACCCACAGACTAACGGCCAAACTGAGCACCTTAACGCCACCTTAGAACAGTACCTTAGATGCTACAGCAATCGTCTTCAGGACGATTGGGTTTCTTTGGTTCCTACGGCGGAGTTTACCTATAATCACTCATCCCATGCAGCCATTGGACTTTCTCCTTTCTTTTGCACCTATGGGGTACACCCAAGATCTCTTCTTCCCTACATTCCATCGCCCACCACTTCCCCGACGTCTGAAGAGGTTCTGCAGTCTATTTCTGATGCCCACGTCACTGCCAGAAGGTGCTTGGAGAAGAGTCGCCAATACAACAAATTCCAAGCGGACAAACATTGTAGGCCTTGCCCTGATAGGAAGGAAGGGGACAAGGTTTGGCTGTCCACCAGATTATTGCTGCGATGGGTCCACCCTTCTAAATTTTCTCCTCGCTTTTTGGGTCCTTTTTCTATTCTTTCCAAAATAAATCCTGTAACCTTTTGGCTTAAACTACCTTCTTACCTCAGCCGCATTCATCCTGTCTTCCATGCTTCTCTTCTCAAACCTTTCATTCCGGACATCCACCAGAGGGCTGTTCCCGACCAGCCTTTCCCTCAGGCGGATTCCTCTGTGGAATATGAGGTCTCCACTTTGCGTGACTCCCGCCACTACGGTGGTAGGTTGGAATATTTGGTATCCTGGAAGGGTTACCCTAGGTCGGAGGACTCGTGGGAACCAGCTTCCAACATTTATGCCCCTCGATTGTTGGCTCGGTTTCATGCCCGCTTCCCCTTTAAACCGGGGTTTCTGCGCTCTAGGAGGGGGCATACTGTCATCCGCCGTCCTGTTTGGCGTTTGTATCCGCATTGGCGGCTACGCGCTGGAAGGGCGAGCGGAGGTTCTGCTAAGTGATTTCTCCTCAGCGCACCCTACGGTCTAGTGGTTTTCCAACATGGTGCCACTGGGAAGTATTTCTTTCCTTCTCTCCCAGCGATCGCTGCGTTGCAACCCCCTTCACTGCGCTAGCTCGCATCTTTGGGTCTATACGCTAGTTTTCCAGTCTCGACCGCTCCGGTCACTTCCTTGCTTCCTCGGTCTGCCTCCCTCGGACCACCTTTCCTTCTCTCTCCCTTTCTACCCCTGCCTTGTCTCTCCTTCCTGTTCTCTCCTTACCTCTCGGCTTGTCTTCTACTGCGGTGCGCGGCCCTCCGCGTCCGCCTTCTCTGCCTTACCTTCGGCTACGTTCTCTCCCAGCCGCTTCGGTTCTCTGTTGCTCCGGAGAAGTTTTTTCCCGCTGGTTCTTTTTCCGGTGGCTCTCCCTCTCTCTGTTTCCTTCTCCACATTGGATATCCAGCTTCGCCTGCTCCCATCCACTACCTACCTCAAGGACGCCACTTCAGCTGCTATCTCCGGACCATCACAATGCCATAAATCACCAATGTAACAATTGAAAAGGATATGGTAACCAAAAAAGGATACAATTGGTAGGGCTCTTCTGGATCCTTTTTCACACGACTTGATTGTAGGTAGGTCAAATTAGACCTTGCAAATGATACAACTCTTTGACTGATAAAACAGGCAGAGAGATGGATCACTGGAAAGGGCGTGGGTATTGTATCGTAAGTATGCCTAGGATAGATAAAGTATCATAAGAAACTGTCCCAAACTCAAATCACTATGATAGCACAGTATTAGCATTCATTCAAAACACTGACCTTATGGCAAAACTGAAGAATTCAACGAAAGTCTCTTGAAGAAAAACCAGGAGTTGAAACAACGATAAAGGAGGGGAAGATTAGTAAGGGAGACTTATCCCGAACGGCACGAGGCTCACGCTAGATACCGGTTTGGTGCACCACATGATAGCGTCCAAAGTACTGTGCACAATCACCTTCCAATAGTTCATGAAATACTTCCTTTCCCACGAAGAACAAAATTAGATTTTCACCTGTTAACTGTCACAGGCACCAAAGGTTCAAAATAGTTTATAAAACCACGTGCAGGATTGCACGCGACAGCGTACACGCAGCCAGGGCAGCCGCGCTTGAAGACAGCGTTTCCGTGTGGAGATTTGGCACGCGAACAAGATACACGCAGCTCAGGACAGCCGCGCTTGCAGACAGTATCCGCGTGGAGATTTGGCACACGAACAGGATACACGCAGCTCAGGACAGCCGCGCTTGCAGACAGCGTCCGCATGGAGATTTGGCACGCGAACAGGATACACGCAGCTCAGGACAGCCGCGCTTGCAGACAGCGTCCGCGTGTGGAGATTTGGCACGGGAACAAGATACACGCAGCCCAGGACAGCCGCGCTTGAAAACAGCATCCGCGTGTAGAGATTTGGTACGAGAACAGGATACACGCAGCTCAGGACAGCCGCACTTGCAGACAGCGTCCGCGTGTAAAGATTTGGCACCCGAACAGGATACACGCAGCTCAGGACAGCCGCAATTGCAGAGAGCGTCCGCGTGGAGATTTGGCACACGAACAGGATACACGCAGCTCAGGACAGCCGCGCTTGCAGACAGCGTCCGCGTGGAGATTTGGCACACAAACAGGATATACGCAGCTCAGGACAGCTGCGCTTGCAGATAGCGTCCACGTGGAGATTTGGTACGCAACCAGGATACACACAGCTCAAGACAGCCGCGCTTGCAGACAGCGTCCGTGTGGAGATTTGACACGCAAACAGGATACACGACTCTAGGAATTAGCGTGTGGAGGAAAACACGCTCAAAAAAGGCCAAAGAAGTTGCTGAAGGGAATGCGAGGACGCAGGTCCGGAGTTCAGCTACAAAACGCCAAAAATGAATTAATCAGAAGCAGCGATCAACATTTCCACGCTGCTTATGTACGAACTGCCATGATACACGTGACGGAACTAAGTCACGTGAATTTTAACGACGTGAAAAATGCAGTCGTTTTCCGGGCAATGCATCGAACAACCTCCATTTCGAATAGAATGGTCTATTGGTTCTATTGGCGTAACTCATTTTGTATGGAGAGTTTGTTCCTGGTCCAGAGATATGTCCAGGAGGCATGACACTCAAGCTGCTTCTCTCATCGGAGGGTTTTTTCTGCCTGAACAGGCTTTTTCCCTTCGTTACTGTCTGATCGCAGGAAGGAGGCCCCAGGTTTGCTACACTTTAGCGCTCACTGTGGCTTCCTTTCTAGACAGATACGTTCTACACAAAAAGGAGAAGGACTATCTCTCTCACAGGCTACTGCAACCGGAGGACTTGGAATCAGGTGAGAAGAGTGGGGAGGAACGGGATCTGGCGGAAAGCATCAGACGGGACATGTACAGAGAGACGCCAAGGACCATCTTGAAAGAGCGCAAATCCAAACCAAGCTCTATGCAGATTCAAAGAGAAGACCAGGGCCTTCTTACTCTATTGGAGATAAAGTATGGCTATCCTCGCAACTTCTGCCCCGACATCTCAGACCGAATAAGTTGGCTCCCCGGTATTATGGACCCTTCTCAATAAAAGAAATCATTAATCCTGTGGCCTTTCGACTCCAATTTCCGGACTCCTGGAAGAAGATACATCCAGTTTTTCACAAATCTCTGTTGAAGCCATTCATCCAAACTACTCTTAGACCTAGTCCTGTGATTGTCGATGACCAGCTGGAATATGAAGTTTCTCGTATTTGTGACTCCCGATATAGACGAGGCCGACTTCAATACCTGGTGGAATGGAAAGGCTATCCACCCAGTGAACGTGCCTGGGAACCAGTCTCGAATTTAAACTCCCCCAGATTGCTCAGAAGGTTCCACCGAATACATCCAGGTAAACCCGGTGGAACGGGCTTTAGAAGGGGGCATGCTGTCATGATCCATCGATCACGCCCCTTCTGGTCGTCCTGGTGCCTGGCACGTCGGGGGTTACTCGCTGTAGTACACCCAACATGGCCGTATACACGGAACGCGGTCCATCGACCTTTACGTCCTATGCAGCACGTTCTATAAATTAGCCACTCCCCTGCGTTACGCGCGTCTCAACGCTACCGATAGCTGTGGCTAGACGTGTGCCGTAGTTCGTACTCTTGGAACTGTGTTGCTTCCTGGTTCCTGGACTTTCCTCCTATTCTTATTCCTTCTACTTCCTTGATCCTGTTCTTTCCGCATTCCACGCAGACCGCCTTCGTGTGCTGCCATCTTTCCAAGTTTCCTGGAGTTTCCTTTGATCCCGGACGAAGTAGCTGAACGAATCCTGGAATCTGAAGACGGCCGAGCGGGCTTGTACAAGACCCGAACTGCACGGAAGAAGACCCCGGCTAAGGATTCCGCAAAGCAAAGGAAACAGGTGAGAAAAGGGGAAACCTGTGACTGTGGGGGTAGAGAGAGTGGGGCTGGGGTGGGCGGGTGGGGGTAGAGAGAGTGGGGCTGGGGTGGGCGGGTGGGGGTAGAGAGAGTGGGACTTGGGTGGGCGGGTGGGGGTAGAGAGAGTGGGGCTTGGGTGGGCGGGTGGGGGTAGAGAGAGTGGGGCTGTGGTGGGTGGGTGGGGGTAGAGAGAGTGGGGCTGGGGTGGGCGGGTGGGGGTAGAGAGAGTGGGGCTGGGGTGGGCGGGTGGGGGTAGAGAGAGAGTGGGGCTGGGGTGGGCGGGTGGGGGTTACAGAAAGTAGGCCTAGGGTTTGCCAGTGGGAGGTAGAGAGAGTGGGTCTAGGGTGGGCAGGTGGGGTTTAAAGAGAGTGGGCCTAGGTTGGGCTGGTGCGGGATAGAAAGAGTGGGGGTACGGTGGCTGGTTATGGGTAGAGAGAGTTTGGATAGGGTGGGTGGGAGTAGTGGGAGTGGGGCTATGGTGGGTGTAGAGAGAGTGGGGAAGGGTAGGGTAAAGTGGGGGGATAGGGTGGCTGTAGAGAGAGTGGGATAGGGTGGGTGTAGAGAGAGTGGAGTGGAGTGGACTGGGTTGAGAACGTGGGTTGGAGTGGGCAGGGTTACATGGAGTGTTTTGAGGTGGGTGGCTGCAGAGAGAGTGGGGAAGAGACTGTAAGGGTGGTGTGCATGGGGAAGAAAGCGTGTGTTAGGGTGGGTGGTTTGGTGGGGGTTTGTTGTGTGGGTGAGGCAGAGAGTGGGGTTTGGTGGATGGATTGGAGTGAGAGAAAGGGTGCCTATGTAGAGTGAGTGGAGATGGGGTGGGGTACAGAGAGTGGGGTAGGGTGGGTAGGTGAGGAAAGAGTGGGGTTGGGTGGGTGGTGAGGGTAGCGAGTGGATGGGGTGGGTGGTAGGGGTAGAGATAATGGAGGTGTGGGGTGAGTGGGTGGTAGTTGGTTAGGGGCAGAAAATATAAGGAACAAAGCAGCCTTGGAAGGACTCGTTGCAATTAGCCCAAAATAGCCCAAACAAAACTCAACCAACACATGTAATGGGGGTGGGCTGGGTGGGTTGGGCTAGAGAGAGTTGGATTGAGGTGTGTGGGGGTAGAGTAGAAGTCTCGGGAGCACTAAAAAACAGATCTACTTTCAAAAGTAGCACAAATAAATCCCAATTGTACATAAAATAGCCCAATATTGAAACCTTCAAATCACTGCGCAGCTGGGAAATGGGCTTTTTTCTTACAAAGCTGCTCATTGGAGCAAATATAGTTAGGGAACTCCTCATTGGGTAGTACTGCAAAGGAGTTTAGAAAAATAAACTTTAGTGAGTTAGCATGTCCTTCCGTGGCATTGACAGTTGTCAACTAGATAGTCTCTGTTCAGAACCCCCCACCCCCTCTCATTCTTCAGTAACAATGGTTTTGGCAACAATGCGACACAAAAATGTGTCAAAAACAAAAATGTGTCCAATTGACTCGTCCCGAAAAGACCCTGGGCAAAGGCCTGCCCTAGCACTGAAAAACGTGAAACTTATTTTCGAATGGCATCAGAATGTGTGCATCGTAGAAGCACACATTTTGATGCCATACCCATTTGCAATACATGAAGCACGGGGTGCAAAGGCGTGTTTCTGCACATTTCAAAGAACATCCAAATTCAGAAAAGGGGGGCCCCGGGGGGAACGCGAAGCGTTTCCCCCCGGGGAATATTTTGGCGCTGCACACGGCCAGCGAGTGGCCGTTAGGGGTAGAGCGCCTGGTCCCGGGGTATTTAAGGGCTCAGGGAAGGTTCGGGAGGCAGGCGACGGTTAGGACTTGTCAATTGCACAGGTCCCGTTGCCTGCTCCCGAGCCTTCCCCGTGTCTTTGGGCCTAGCTGTTTGGTTAGTGCAGGTGAGGTGGGGGATTGAGGAAGTGTTAAGGAGGGTGGGTAATTTAAAAAAAAAAAAAAAAAAAAAGGGAATTATAGTTTTGGGTAGCAGGGTAGGAGGGGTGCCGTAGATAAGACACCCCTCTCGACTTACCGGTGTAGTTAGTTGCTGGGGTCCTTAGGTGGGCGGTACGCGAGCGAGGGAAAGGCTGGTGAGGCTCCGCGCCGGCCGCCTCTCATTTTGGGTCGACGGTTGGGCCGAAGTGGGAGCGGAGCCACAGCTGATCCGCGGGAGCGGGTAAGCGGGGAATTTCCTTTTCTCCGCCCGCTTCGCTCCGAGAGTTTAGCTCCGCGTGCGTGGGCGTTTGTCAACAACGCTCGCGCAGATAAGGGGCTGGGCGGCGGGGTTAAAGGAGCCGCGTCCAGTTAACTGAGAGTGCGGTGTGGGCCTGACGCAGATAGGTGGCAGTGCTCTGCCTGTTAGCAAGTGCTAACTTGGGTTGCTTTAGTGAGTGTTAGGGCTTCTGCTTTGGGGAATAGGGTTGGGGAAAGGGAGGGCAGGGTGTTAAGGGTTAGGGGGGCAAGGGGAAAAATATTAAAAAAAAAAAAAAAAAAAAAAAAAAGAAAATTTTTGCTGATTTATTAATTTCCATTTTTCGGTAGGGAAGCAGTATAAAAAAAAAAAAAAAAAAAAAAAAATATATATATATATATACATTCAGTTAAGGAAGGTTTTTCTAAAGTGGGGCACATTAGTGATTGACTATATTAGTAGGCTATTCTCAGGTTGCATATTAGGTTTGGGTGGGGTTTTTTTTTTTGTGGGTTTCGCCTTTGGGGCGCTTTTGCTCCCCTTTTTTAGCACAGGAGGTTACAAAGGGGGTAAGGGCTATTCCAAGGGTAGGTCCCGGCTCGGGGGCATAGATTATTTAGGGCAAGTTTTTTGAGGGTTGTATTGGCGGGGCACACACATTTTAGTGTGCACAATGACAGGCCGGGGAGCGAGCAAGAAGGGGCTGGTGGATGCGGGGGCTTTGAGGAAGGCTCTGGAAATCATTAGCAGGGCAACCACAGCCCAATTGGAAAGTGCGGTAGGGGAAGTTACGGGAGAAGAAGGGAGCGGTGGGGGCCGGCCGCAGCGCAGAGCGGCGGCAGACGGTGCATTGGCAGCGGTGGTAGCCTGCACCCCTGCGGCAGGAAAAGGGGAGATTTGGGAATCTAGAGGTAGGAAGATGAGGAGGGAGATAGACAGGAGGGCAGAAGGGGGTGTAATGAGTTCAGGGGTTCAGCCAGAAAGGGGAGAAGGGTATGATAGCCCCAGGGTAGAAGGGAGTGCTAAGGAAGGTAGAGCCCGAAGGAGCAATAGTGGGGGCAGGGGTGGAGGACAGGTGGGTGTGGCGGGGCAGAGAGGAAAAGGGGGTAAATACCTACAGAAGAGTGCGGGTGGGAGAAGGAGGGAGAGGTCCCCGTCATTTGAGGGTAGGGTGGGGCGCGGAACGGCCCCCCCGGATAGGAGGAGTGGGGGCGGAGGGCGCTGCGCAGCCCCCGCTGTGCAGATGGAGGTTGAGGGTTTTGGTACGGCCCCTCCTCAGTCAAAGCAAGGAGAGCCTAGAGGGCACAGCACGGCCCCTAGCAACGAGGATGTCAGGGTGGAGGTCGGAACGCCTCACCCAAGAGAAGAGGACCAGGCAGAGGTTGCCACAGCCTCGCCGGGAAGACGTCAGATGAGTGGCGGGGCGGACGCCCCGGGCTCGGAGGAAGATCTGCATTTAACCTCGGGCAGGAGCCCGCATCCCCAATGGTATTTAAGGGGCGATGAAGTTGGTTGGGATGAATACGGGGGGCAATGGGATTTTGAGGATTGCGGGGCGGAAAGGGGAAGGGCGGAGGAGAGAAGAAGTTCAAGGTGGGGCGGGGAAAGGGAAGTACAGGGGGGTCGGGGCGTAGCGGGTCAAGGAAATTATTGGCTGGGCGATTGTGCTGACATGTTTTGTCCCCGCAGCAGGAGCCCTCTGAGAAGGGAGAGGAGGAGCAGCGGTGTGGAGACCAGGCCGCAGATGGCGGGCGTGGAAAGAGGTGAGAGGGAAAGGGTATGGTCAGCTGCATGGCAGAGAGGGGTCACAAATAGAAGGTTGGAGGATGAGCTGGGGGTTCTACAAGGTGGGATGAAGGAAGTAGGGGTGCAGGCTGTGGGTGCTGAAGGGGTTGGAAAGAACAGTTGCTCGGTGGAGGTCCAAACGGACAAGGTGGTGGAGCCAGTGGGGCTCGAGATGCAAGCGGGAAAAGATAAAGAGGGGGAGATAAAGGGGAAGGAGAAGAAATTGCCATACATGGGGATAACAAAGCCATTGGGGGCACATTTGATGGCAGCAACCAGGGAGAAGATACAAGGAGGTGAATTTGTGGATGTCTTCAAGTTGTTGCATAGGGAGGTGAGAGCGAAAGAGGGGTCCAAGGAGGAAGAGAGAGAGTTGGCTTCACGCCCGAGGGTCCCGGTGACCATTGAAAATTGGACGTCGGCGTTTATTATTTATGCCAGCGTGTATTGCGAAAAATTCCCGGAGCGTTGCGTGGCTTTACTGAAATACATGGATGTAATAAGGAAGGCCTTCACGAGCTTTGGGGGCTTTGCTTGGGTAAGATATGACGAAGAATTTAGAGCAAGAATGGCGGAGGACAGTCAGGCGGTCTGGGGGGAGATAGATATGGATTTGTGGCTGCAATGGATGGCCCCAACGAGGCCTGCCCCGACATTACACACGGCGAGCGGGCTGCCAGTGCCTTTCCGGCCCTTTCTTGGTCGCCCCGCCCATGAAGGGGCGGGGGGAGGAGGCAGGGGCCAATCCACAGCAGCATGCTGGGGGTACAATAAGGAGAACTGTGCAAGAACAATGTGTAGGTATAAGCATGAGTGCAGCAAGTGCGGGGGGAAACACCCGCTCACGCAGTGTTTCCAACAAGGAGACAGGGGAAGGGGGAGAGGGACAGGTAGAGGGGTTGGGGGGAAAAGCTTTTACTCCAATTAAATTGGAGTCGCTGGAGGAGTGGTTGCAATTTTACCCGGATAGGGAAGGGGCTAAGATTTTGAGTGAGGGTTTTGGGCAGGGGTTTAGATTAGGTTACCAGGGTCCAAGGGTGCGGAGATGGGCGGAAAATCTGAAGTCAGCAAGAGAGAATATGGAAGTGGTAAGGAAAAAATTGAGCAAGGAATTGGAAGCGGGCAGGATGGTGGGTCCGTTTGATGAAGTACCGGGTGACCTAGTAATATCTCCACTGGGGGTGGTACCCAAGAAAGCCCCGGGGGAGTTCAGACTGATTCATCACTTGTCTTGGCCGGAGGGTATGTCAGTTAATGACTTCATTGCCCCGGAAGAGTGTGGGGTAGTGTACGCGAGTGTAGACCAGGCGGTGGAGTTAATAAGGAAAGAAGGGCGAGGGGCCTTCATGGCTAAGTGTGACATAAAAGCGGCATTTAGATTATTGCCAGTGCACCCAGAGGATTTTTGGTTGTTGGGGTTGCAGTTTGAGAACCATATTTACATAGACAAAGCATTGCCTATGGGGTGTGCAATATCCTGTGCGCTGTTTGAAAGATTTAGCTCTTTTTTACAGTGGGTTTTCTCATTCAGCTCGGGGTGGGAAAGTGTGTTGCACTATCTGGATGATTTTCTGTTTATTAGCGGGGCAGAGAGGGAGGAGGATTGCAGAAGAATGCTAAAATGGTTTCAAGACTTGATGGAGGAGTTGGGGGTACCATTAGCCGAAGACAAGACGGAAGGGCCGGCAGTGGTGTTAACATTTCTGGGAATTGAGTTGGATTCAGTGACATGACCTCACGCTTGCCGCACGACAAGGTGAGCAAATTGGTGGCGCTGTTGGAGAAAACAGTAGGGGCCAAGAAAATGATGCTGGTAGAGATGCAGAGGCTGGTGGGGCATCTGAACTTTGCATGTAAGGTGGTGGCCCCGGGGAGGACGTTTTGCAGAAATATGGCAAGGTCCATGGCGGGGGCGAAGTGCCCACATCATAGGATAAGAATATCGGGGGCAGTGCGGGAGGACTGCAGGATTTGGTTGCGTTTTTTGGAGAGTTTCAATGGAACGTCTATGTGGTTGCAGGGAGATCCAGTGACTTGGGAAGTTCAGATTCTCTCGGATGCAGCGGGGGCTGGTGGTTTTGGAGTGTTTTGGGGAGGAAAATGGTGTGCCGAAAAATGGCCGGAGAGGTGGTTGAAGGAAGGGAGGAGCATAGCGTTCCTGGAGTTTTTTCCATTGCTGGTTGCATTGGAGTTGTGGGGGAAGGAGCTGCGAAATAAGAAGGTGAATTTCAATGTAGACAATGAGTGCGTGGTCCATGTGGTGAACAGGCAGTCAGCGAGGGATCAGAGGGTGGCAAGATTGATGAGAGAATTTGTCTTGCGTTGCATGGAATGGAATGTGGTGTTTAAAGCAACACATGTGCCAGGGAAGGATAATGGCATCGCTGATGCATTATCTCGTTTTCAATGGCAGAGATTCCGTGGATTGGCTCCAGAGGCAGATCGGGAGGGGCGGCAGATTCCGAAGGAGCTGTGGAAGATAGGAGGATGAGAGCGCTGGCACTGGTGGAGGGTTCATTGGCCGCGGCATCCAGGAAGTCATACAGGAGGGCCTGGGAGGAGTTTATTAGAGGAGGTGCTAGGAGTTGGAGGGGCAGATGGGATGCGGAAGAGCGGAGGAGGGATGATGTGACTAACTTCATACTGAGGTGCATTGACAGGGGCTGGTCAAGGGCAACGATAACAGGAAAACTAGCAGGGATCTCCTTTTACGGAAAATGGTTTTGGGGTTTTCAACCAAGTGGGGGGGAGATGGCATGTAGGATGTTGGAAGGATGGGCAAGGGAGAGTAAGAGGGACAAAGATAGGAGGAGGCCGATATCGGCTGCATTACTGCAGAGTTTGATTGAGGTTTTGGGGGGAGTTTGCTGGTCGGTATGGGAAGTGGAATTGTTTGCAGCTTGCTTTACATGGTTATTCTTTGGGGCATTTAGGGTTTCTGAGTTGGTAGGGGGAAAAGGGGGGCTAGGGGGGCTGCAGTGGGATGATGTGCAGATCACAGAAGAAGGGCTAGACATCAAGATTAAAAAGTCAAAGACGGATCAGAAGGGAAAGGGCTCTTGGGTCCGGCTGGGTCGAGGGAGCGAAGGTCTATGTCCAATTAAGGTGGGCAAAGTATGGAAGGAGCGCTGCGGGTTTAACTCTGGTCTGGTTTTCCAGCATGCGGATGGATCCCCGGTTTCAGCAGCGCAGGTTTTGGGAGTATTGCGTAAGGCGCTGGGCAGGGTAGGAGAACAGGGGGAGGAGTTTGGGACTCATTCTTTTAGGATGGGCGCAGCATCTGAGGGCAGCAGGTTGGGTTTTTCTGAAGAACGTTTGAAAAGCTTGGGGCGTTGGAGATCGGGAAAATACAAGGGTTACGTTAGGGATTTTGGGAAGAGGGATTAATGAAGACAGTTGGTGGAGGAGTTGGAGGGGCGAGTTGTTTTGTTTTGTATAAAAAGATGACTTGTCAGTAATTTGTGTAATTTTTGTTTCAGATGCTGTGCAAGGAAAGGGGGAGTTGGCGCAAGTTTGGATTGTGGGACATTCAATTGTGAAATGGGCTGGCAAAGAGGCGGAGAAAAGGGTGTTTGGCAGACAACTGGGGTGCAGTTATAAAGAAGTGGTGGTGAGGTGGCATGGTGTGGGTGGCCTGAGATGGGATCAGCTGCTGCCCATACTGGCAGGAATGAGAGAGCGATATGGGGTTCCTCAGGTGGTGATGCTGCATGCTGGGGAAAATGACCTGGTTAGGGATACGGGGGTGGCTCTGCTGAGAAAGATGAAGAGGGACTTAGGTTGGGTTAGGGATATCTGGCCTCAAGCGGTGGTAGTATGGACAAAGTTGTTGCCGAGAAGAGTTTGGAGGGGGGCAAGGAATGAGGGAGCGATTGAGCGGGCTAGGAAGGGGATAAATAGAGAAATGGAGAAATTTTGTGCGTCAGTGAAAGTGAGGGTCATGGACCATAAGGAGATAACATATGAGGGGTTTCTGGTTTTTAGAGGGGATGGGGTACATTTGTCCATATACGGGAACAGTTACTACCTGGCGGATTTGAGTTCATGGCTGGGAGATTGGGTAAAGAGTTTGAGGTAAAAAGAGGGGGGGGGGTTTGGGGCAGAAAGAACTCCTCAGGGGAGGGTTTTTCTGGTGCCGGGGGCATGGCCCCTTTTGATGTGGGGGGGGGGAAGCACAATGGGGGAATGACACGGGAAAGGAGGGGGTGGCGCTGCTTGCACAAGCAGGTCACCCCGGTGGATCAGGTATTGAGCCTGGAGGGGCATGGCCCCTGGGGAAAAAGCGGGACGCCTGGAAAAGGGGCAAGGATTCGGTAGGATCCAAGGGATCATTAGGGAGGAAATGGGTTATTTAATTATTTAATTGTTGGGGGAAAATGGGAAATGTTTAAGTTATGTTAATTGACTGTTTAAATAGCCATTTAGTTTGTTAGGCCATGGAGCCAGTTATGCGTTATGATTGTAAGCTTTGGCCTGTCACATTAAAGCGACCTTTTCCACTTTTAAATGAGTCTGGGTTTTTGTGCAGTAAGCCAAAAGGGGGGCCCCGGGGGGAACGCGAAGCGTTTCCCCCCGGGGAATATTTTGGCGCTGCACACGGCCAGCGAGTGGCCGTTAGGGGTAGAGCGCCTGGTCCCGGGGTATTTAAGGGCTCAGGGAAGGTTCGGGAGGCAGGCGACGGTTAGGACTTGTCAATTGTCCCTCCCTCCCACCCCTTCATTTGTTTAGCGAAATTTTTTGTATAGGGGGGGTCATTGAGCAGGGGAGGATGAGGAAGAAGGGGGTTCAGGGTTGGGGTCGGTTAAGTGGGGGGTTGGTAGCTTGGAGTGACAGGTCAGGGCATCGGGGAAGTTATGTGTAATATTGTTGCTGATGTGGCAGGTCAGGCTGGCTGCAGGTCCCAGGTGAGAGGAGTTTGGTGTAGAGGGGAGTTGAAAGGGGTCAAAGGTGTACGGGGTGCCGGGGGCATGGCCCCTTTTGATGTGGGGGGGGGGAAGCACAATGGGGGAATGACACGGGAAAGGAGGGGGTGGCGCTGCTTGCACAAGCAGGTCACCCCGGTGGATCAGGTATTGAGCCTGGAGGGGCATGGCCCCTGGGGAAAAAGCGGGACGCCTGGAAAAGGGGCAAGGATTCGGTAGGATCCAAGGGATCATTAGGGAGGAAATGGGTTATTTAATTATTTAATTGTTGGGGGAAAATGGGAAATGTTTAAGTTATGTTAATTGACTGTTTAAATAGCCATTTAGTTTGTTAGGCCATGGAGCCAGTTATGCGTTATGATTGTAAGCTTTGGCCTGTCACATTAAAGCGACCTTTTCCACTTTTAAATGAGTCTGGGTTTTTGTGCAGTAAGCCAAAAAGGATGTTCGCTGAAATGCGCAGAATCAAAAATGCCATCGCCTGTTAGTAAAAGGTACAGGCGAGGCAGAATGCATGAAAGCATCAGTGCTGAGCCTTTCGTTCTTTTTTAAACGAAGGAGAGCAGTGATAATGGACTGCAGATATCCCACTTGCATTCCTCCAAACAATAATACCAATGCTTCTTTTCTTTTTTTTGGCATTTTCC
This sequence comes from Ambystoma mexicanum, assembly GCF_040938575.1. Taxonomy (NCBI): domain Eukaryota; kingdom Metazoa; phylum Chordata; class Amphibia; order Caudata; family Ambystomatidae; genus Ambystoma; species Ambystoma mexicanum. The sequence continues at coordinate 1,190,914,238 of NC_090921.1, read as the reverse complement.
AATCACGGGCAGTTAAAAGTCCTGTAACTGAAATGTGCCTGCAAGTGGCTCAGAATGCGCAGTTCCCGTTTGCGAATAGGCTGACCTTTATATTTCTCAGAAACATCCAGGTAAAAGAAACGTATCCTCTGTGTTTTTTTTTCTACCTGCGTCATTCTTTCAGAGAGAGACCTGCTGCGTTCAGTGCATGCGTCTCTTCCAGGCCACTCCCAAAGCCACTTCTCCAACATCTACCTGACTATAATCAGAATCTTTGTACTGTACTGTGTCCAACGGACCTTGTGATAAAAAGGACAGCAAAGCCAAGAGGGTCTGCAACCAGCAATCACAACCGAAATATCCGTTGCATAGGGGCCTGCTATGGACTAACAGCAGGCCACCGGGTGCTATGAGGCATCAGCACCTTAGAGGCCCAGTGCCTGTGGGGGCTGCGCCTGGTCTGGGTATCGCCCATGCCCCAGGGTGATACAGGGCATCAGCACCATAGAGGGTTGCTGGGGGACACCCAGTCTTTAGAGGGGGCAGTGGAGCCACACCCATGACCATGCGGACCTCTGCAAGCTTGCTGGCACGAGGGTCCCACGGCGTAATGGCCGGCAGGGCTGTGCTGACACAGTGTGGACCTGCAGGCCTAAATGAGAGACGAACCAGTCATTCCTCTTTGGGAGTCTGCAGCCGTTCCAAAAGCACATGCTTGTAAGGGGCTCCTTTTATTAGCTTGGGCCATGACACAGTCATGGCCTACATTAAAAGGGCAATACACAAGAGAGGGACAAATTCCCTTAAAGGGGCAAGATACTTGGTAGGGTCACAGACCAAAATATCCACAGCTCCCCCCAGTAGAACAGTAGATGAATTGCCCAGCAGCTGCTCTCTCAGCTGTAAAACACAAAGGAACATGTAAGGGGGGGAATCCTGGAGGGATAATACTCACCTCTCTGCCCCTAATGGAATCCCGACTCTCCATCACAAGCTAGGAGCAATCAACATTCTATTGCATGGCATGGAGGCTTCCTATTATGCACATTCAAAGCCCAAATTGGCTCGTGAAGCACGCACAGTAGGACTACAGTAGAATTGGAAAAGAGTCCCTGCACTAGACCAGTCAATAGCCTGCAAAATGTTCTCCAAATGGGTCCCTGCCCAGAAAGCCCTAGAAGCCATAGCACCCCTTTGTGGAATGGGCACCAAACAAGGAAACATCCATCTCTGCCTGAGACACAACCCAGCGCACCCGGGTGGCCAGTGTAGGGGAGGACATTGGATGAAAGGGTTTTCAGAATTAAATGAACAGCTGGTCCGATGATCCTCGCATAACCTCTGTCCTAGCCCCATAAGCCTGTAAACAATAAGCCACACGAAGTTGAGGGAAACCTGGAAATACTGGTAAGGAAATAATCCTAGGTCCACTGTTAGTCATGCATGTAGATGAAGCTTTAAACTCTGTGGAAAGAAATCTACCCACTGATCCAGAGCTCTAGAAAGCCAGAAATGATAAGGCTATGAACGAAACGTGGACAGTTCCACACTAGCATCCCAAAGCCTGATGTATTTGGAAATAGCCGGGGACATGTCCTGCGCATGCCCTTTCATAATCTGCATACCAAAGGTTGCTCCCCCACAGGAAGGCCCTCCATCACAACGTGCCTGGAAGACAATGCTGATCTGTACATATTAATCATGTGATAAACTAGTGTGGTAAAGAAAGAAGCCAAGAAATGTACTCCTGAGGTAATCTGGCATGAATGGGATCAAATGTTCGTGGTGCACGCCAACGAACCCATGCCGCCCAGGCTGACATGTAAGCCACTCACTTGCTGACAGCCCAGGATTCTTGAAGGAGCTTTGAAGCCCCCTCCAGAATTCTGGTGTGGGCCCACCGCTCACTGAGACCAGTCCTGCCATGAGTCACAGAGGACCCTCCACCATTGGATGAGGCTGCTGAAGCAGGTCTGTCAGTAATAGATGGAAAACTGGCAGCAATATGGGAGGAGTCACGGGCATCTGCATTGCTAACGTACGGGAACCCCGTGTCTTCTCCAAAGCAGAGTTATCAGGACAAAGGCCATGCCCTGCATCTGAGCCTGCAGCAAGGTCTGTGGATTCATGGAGAATGGGAAATGTATAATGACTTCCTTTCCTCATGGTCGGAAAAATGCATTTGTTGCCGCTGCAAGCGTGTCCATTCTCCAAAGGAAGATGTTTGGCAGGTTAGTAGTGGACAGGTAGGAGACAAATAGATTGATGTGAAGAGGGACCCACCATTCATGAATCACCTGAACAATTGACCAAGGCAATTTCCCCTCGCCTGCGTCCTTCCAGTGTCTTGAGCACCTGTCCGCTGTCAGACTGCGAGATCCTGGCAGATATCCATTGAGAAACCCATATATACACTCCCGAAAATATGATGGCCATTTGAATGAAATCCCGGAAGAAGTGTGAAAAACGAGCAAAAGAGAAGATTGATGACATCATGCGAAGCAGAGCTGACGTATCCAGAGAAGAGACAAGAGGCTGAAGAATGTAAGCATTCTATGAAGATCTAAGGAGGAGGTGTTACAGATGAGCAACATTTCGGGCTAGAGATGAAGATGCTCATTCTACATAAATGATGAAGAAAACTTCATAATTTTAGAATTGTACATCTGCAGTAATGCAAGTAGACAAAGGATTCTTAAAGGCTGGCTACGTAGTGAATAGATTGCGGCGATGAGCCAACATATATGCATAGCAATGTAAAGACTGTGGATGTTCCACGACGCATTGTAGCAAAGTTTGGCCCCAGTAAATACAGGCTTTTTTCAGTGTGGCACAGTTGGAAAACGGCTTAATACCGGAGGTAGATTCAAGAAGAGCTTGGCTGGCCCAGCACCAGAAAGTCAAGGTCACTGTGAGCTTGGATGTTCATGCAGTAGCTACAAAATATGTGAAAAGAACAAACTCCTGTTTGAGGTGAGGAGCTAGAAGATGTGAGAGGTTCATAATTTAATAGTATTTCAAATACCGAAAAGCTCTGAAACATCGTATCTAGTCACGTGGATGGATGAAAATAGATACTGAGTTGCGCTGTATCGAAACCTAGAGACAAAGTATGCCTCGCCCCCTTTTATTCTCAGGCACAGAGAACATTTCCAAGGCCAATGTTCAAAGGGATAATTGAATGGCAGACCGCAACAGTGAAGATAGATGAAAGGCTAATGAGGTGGGAAGCTATGGTTATGACCAGCGCACCAGCACCTTGTTAAATGGTAATTATATAGTGCCTCCTTACTATTTATATTGGCCTAAGCCTATTTGCACTACACGGAAAACCGTGTTGCAAAGTTCTGATTTTTGGGTTAACTTCACTGCCATTTTAAGATTCATCCGCCATTTTGATTTCCATTCGTGTGTTCTGGATTCTAAAATGGTGGACTATGTTTTTGACTTGCAGCCAAGCCTTCCGACCTTTGAGTTCTGTTAATGTTTAGGTTGTCCGAGAGCCGACTGTTTAAGCTGAGCAAAGAGACCTTGTGCTTCATATGAACTGTCATTCAAGTGTTGTCTGCACTCACAAGCCTCATCCTTGTATAAACATTGGGACAGTGAAGAACAAACCTCGAGCGTATGCTTTAGCTGAACTACATTGTGAAGAAACTTGGAATAAGGCTTACCGTGGGATCCGAGAACATACATCGCTATTGTGTCTTCATGGAAATACAAACTTATGTAATCCTTTGCATGATATTGTAAAATCTGTATGTGAACTAGGCACGAACTCTAGACCACGAATTATTAACATGAAGAGAGGCTGGACAATATTGCATGAAACGTATAAATATGCGAGTGTTTAGATGTTCAGCACTCTCTCTCACCTCTCTTTGTCAGCTGGTACACACTGCGAGGTGTTGGGAGCCAGATAGCTATCTGTTTTCCTTTGTAAGCTGTACAGTAATAAAAGATCTGTGAATCTTTTAGCCCGTGATTGTTGTATTTCCTTTGTGGTACTAAGCCTCGATATTTCTTTGTTCTTTCAACCTGGGTGCCAGCCTGCGTGCAGCTAGCATGTGTGGAATAATACAGAGGGGTGCAAGTCATGCCATCAATTCTAGAGGGACACGTAATAGAGAGCCCTATATTTTGTATAACCAATAGGACATTGTGTATTTGGTGACGTTCCTAGTGACTTGCACTAGAGGAGGGCTTAGTTGCCCCACCTGATGTTAGAGACCCAATCACCTTCCCAACAAGTATGGAATGTACACCTAGCTATTCCCTTTAAGCCTATCACTTTCCCAAGTAGGTTTTTGTAGTTTGCCACGTACATTGACCTCAATGATGACAGGTTTTTACTATAAATGTTGTATTGTTTATGAATTTCGCTGAGTGCGAAGATCTAGCGGATGTTTGTTGATGTTCGTTTTAGATAATTGATATTAAAACAGATGTACTTTGCATTTCCATCCATCTCAAAGTATTGCTACCTCTTCTTAAAGGGCCTAGTGTTGGGAACAAGGGTTCACCATCAACCTCCAGTAAAGGTTCTTCCATACCTGGCGTCCCACCCCCTTTGATTTGTGTCCGATTGACTGAGCTTAGTAGCGAAGACAGTCCAACTGTTCCAGGCATCCAGTTGTCTTACCCACAAAAGCAACTCTTCTTTTGGTTTTGAAAAAGCACCACATGCATAACTGACTCCGGATTTTAATGTTTGCATCTTTAACCTGTGGATAGTCTATTAATGTAAGGGGCCTCAAAATATAGCCTGGATGGAAGAAGTAGGAGGCTTATAATTCTGGTCAGTAGCCTGACGGACACTCTTGGTGACCTGAGTGTTCTCTTGAGAGGCTCCCTGGCCTGGGCACAATGCAGACTCAGCTGAGATGAAAGCTCCTCTTCCTGTGCCTCCTCTGAAGCCGTGACTTCTGTTGAACTGGGCTCTCTGAGCCTGCCTTTGGTTGTAGCGGTCTGATTGTCTGGATGTGGAAGAGCCTGGAGTATGTGCACCTTGGCTGGCTGAACTGCCCCTGCTGTAAACCCGAATTGGCAATATCCTCCTCAAGAGTACCTCTGCCTTTTCCAAATAAGAAAGTATAGTCACAAACTTCCATGAATTCATAGCAAAGTTGTCCCCAATGAGCAATAGGCCAGTGTCTACTGCCCCCTTGGAACCTGCCAATACCTCCAGCTTGAGACTAATCTTTAAGAGAATACCTTTCCTGCATTCCTGTACGAAAGAAGCATTGGCAGCTCCTAAAAAACATATAACCATTTGAGGCCAATTACTCACTACAACAATGTCTGGTTGCTGCCCCAAACCTTTAGCATCCTCAGATGAAAGCTAAAATCTTTACCAGAAGGAGCACCGGGTTCGGAAGCCTATCCTGAAAGACCTGCCACGCTCTACCGCCCCCTTTAGACACACCTTGCCCACATATGGAGACAAAGTAATCAAGCAGACATCTAGTGAAAGAGTTGATTCAACCCCATTAGGAATATAAGGAGAGGGATATTCCACTTTCATCTTTGCTCTTCCTACTGAATCCAATCTGTGCCAAAGGAACCTGCCAGTGTATTCCGCACAACCTGGAATGGAACCTATTCCCTGGAGTTAGGATGGGAAATTAACCCTGGGCAAAACAAAGGGTTACCTAAATTGTCTTGTTACCCAGATGGACCCTCCCCTAGGTTTGACAGTACCAATCCCCTACCTGGGATACTGGAAACTCAAATAAATCCTTAAAAAAGGGAACAGGGTGCACAATCATAGGTCTCCTGTCGATGGGCCCAGAGCTGTGGTGCTGGCTCTCATAACCTGCAGTTGATCTTTCTCCAGGCCTGAGGGTCTTGTAACTGCCTGTAGCAATTCCAAGATGGACGTTTCCATCATAGTCCCTGCCTTAAGCTCACCGGGCTAAAGAAAGGCACCACATTGGGTCTCCTGTTCTGGGTGTTTCACTTTTGTGGGTACTTTAACAACATTCCATTACCCCCATCACGAGTTTCTGCTCCCATTGTCTGACTATCCTGGGTCTCACTGGGAACGCCAGCTGCCAGAAGCTTGAGACTCAGATGTCAGAATAGTTTGTGAGAGGGCAGATAACAAATGAGAGGAACTGTCCTTGCCATGAATCATTTTCCAAAGAGGGTTCTTGCCCACCCTCATCTTTAGAATGCAGATCTTCAGTGGGAATCTCCACTGGGTCTCCCTCTTCAGACATTCAAAATAGTTGCAGAATTAATGTAGCCCTAAAGATTTGTAACAGCCACACACTAGACCAGGAAATACTTCCTGATTGAGCACAAGTGCACGTTTGCTATGCAGTAGGGTCCTTTACTGTAACCCACCAGAGTGAATGCTGCATTAACTTCTACAGCTGGCAGATGAATGCTGTCTGCCATGAACATCTGCCTGGGACAACCGTTAGAGTCCAATCATTCAATCATTCCATGGCAGAATGATCCTTTGGTCGAGACTGCTTTAGTTTGCCTGCATTACATGCACGGCGACTTTAATATTGAAATAAGCTGCTACATGTATTTTACAAGAATAATACAGAGTGTGCATGTTTTCTCGAGGGGAAAAAGTATGTTTATTTAAATGTGAATTTGAAGCTAATCTTGTTGTAGTAATTCTGGGGTTGTTTGACTGAGTTTGTGAAAATATTTGTAGGCACATTTTGCCCATGTATTTTGAGTTAGCCAAAGCATTTGAGGTCGCCAGCCGATACTCGGAACCTATCGCATGGCATTTCCCATCAGGACCGGGGCTCGCGCACCGGTACTGACACGTTGTCTGGGCTACACAGGTCATAACTGGCCCGCGTCAGCACAAAGCACTGGCTCACAGCCTGTTTAGGCGTGTTTGCGGGTGGTTTCTTGGTGTTTGGTGAGACATTTTCTGTGTGACAGTCGGTGTGCTGGGGCAGGTAACTTCCTGTACAATTCCTGCACTTGATTCCTCAGGGGTGTATGTAGTTTTGAAGCCCAGCACCTAATGCATCAGGGAGAATGTGTTTCTTCTCGGGGCCCTGGTTCAGGGAGCGTGACCATGACAAAGGCCATTTGTCCCTCCAGACTTTATACAAAATCAGGAGTTTAGCCCTAGAGAGATAAAGCCACTAACATTAGAGACTTAGGTGAAGGGTTAGAGTTAACAGGAGGCCCATTGAATGTGGCCCTCCTGAACATGAGGTCAGCAGTTAAGCATACATGTGAGATTAATAGCTTCATTGAGACTCATGATCTTGATTGTCTGTTTATTATGGAAAGATGGTTCGATGATACGTCACAGGCCATGTTCCATTTACTGGTCCCCCAAGGTTATTCTATCCAGTTTATAAACAGACTTGTCAGGAAAGGGGGTGGGGTGGCTGTCATTCTCAGATCTTCACTAAAGCTGTCTTATTTAGAAGTTATAGGTTAGAAAGCCTACACACAGATAGGACACGCCTGTATTTGGTGTTCACAAACATCAGCAATACAAATTATTTTTGGATATCGACCACTGGGTTCAGCAAGGGTCTTTTTGAAACAACTAGATCAGTTTCTTATATATATTGGAAACAAACATAAGGAGCTGCTGTGTCTGGGTGACTTCATTATTTGGCTGGATGACGCCTCTTCTCTGGATACAAAGGAGCTATTGGATATTTTATCCACTCATGAGCTAACACTACTAGTAGTATCCCTGTCATATAATCAGGGACACTGCATTGATGTATTTTTATATAGGGGAGAGAGCCTAGAAATTCTAGACACCCCTGCTGTCCCGTGGTCTGACCATGCCGCAATAATGTTCAGGTTTAAGCGGGCTGGAGCAGGGTGTTTGGGAAGGAACAACCCTGCACTTGCTCAATATCAGAGGTCTAAGGACTTAAAACATGCATTCAAGGCAATTAATCGTTCTTGAAATTGTGATGAGTTCTTTAATGCAGTGATGGAGACCATGGACAAGATCTGTAGTCAAGTTGCCCCTATGAAGGACGGTAAGCACAAGAAAGTTTCTAAACCATGGTTTACACAAGAACTGCTCATGCTACGGCGACATCTTAGATCAGTGGAAATAAAATGGAGGCAGGCCAGAACTCCTTTGCTAAGTGAGGTGGTTAACGCAGCGCAAGTTGCCTATACCAAAGCCACCTTTGTCAGTAAGCAAAATAACTGGCACATTAGCATTGCACAGGCAAACATATAATGAGGCCCAAAGTGACACCTCGCATAACTTTTAGAAAGGGATGGAGAAGAACCAACGGAATGGCATAATACATCAGCACAACCTGTGCACTTTGAGTCAAACATGACTATTTTATAAAAGAATATAGTTTATTTTACAAAATATAATATCCCTCAGTTTGCTCTCTCCTGAATCACCAGCAAATCAAATTGACCGTTTTACCGGGTATAGGGCACATTTCGATCAAATCACATGCAGGCTGCAAGAAACTAGTTTTAAAAAAAAGCAAAGCTGCTCTGTTCTTACCAACATGGGCATATCACAATTCTCCTAAAAAAAGACAAAAACTTAAACACCAACTAAGTTAAAGAAAACTTGCCAATGCTAGGTATTCAAACTCAAACTAAACCAAAGCATATCTCTTTGCAAGAGTCAAATGCAATAAAACAATGTTAAATTAATCAATTATATATCTCAACATTGCAAAAACCAAAAGCAAACTGCAAAATAAAAACACAATGTTAAATGAATCAATCATCCATCTCAAAAATGTTATAATCAGCAAGAGCACACATTTAAGATGAGATATTCACCAGCAAAGTAACTTATAGGATGCCTGCTATCTAAGTCAAATAGGTCATCATCCCCTGTGGCCTATTGATTGTGAAAGGACCATCCAACAGAAACTCTTCAGCTTGTCCCATTTGATCAGCCAGTCCCCACATTCAGGTGTGCATGGCATGTATATACATTCTATATTCAAAAGCCCTAATCATTATACTTACATGTCACTTGATGAACAGTGTCCCTGGGTCTAATGCAGATCTATGTCGCAGGGATGGCAAAGCCCGGCCCTAAGGTGTGATGTGTATTAACAATATAATTAGTTCATCCTCTTCAGCTTAATGCTGGAGTAAACAAACTTCAATGCCCGGTGACATATCTGTCACACGCAAAATGCGGGCACTCTGCAAAAAGTGTCCAACGAGTCACAGGCCACGTTATCTGTGGCCATTGTAATATTTCGGTGGCAGGATGCTCCAAAGCAACTATCTCTTTGCTTTATCAGTCCCCAGTTCTGTGCCCCTGGCAACTAGTGCCGTCATCATGTTATCATGGCACAGCCAAATGCTTGTATGTACAAAGTGCAAGGCTCTTTGCACAGTGCATCCACAGAGGACTGCTGTTCTAATCTGTTTTATGGGGAATTAAAACAAAGTTACTAGTACTCTTTGCTGGTTTAATCTGCAAGCTATAAGATTCTATGCAGAACTAAATATATATGTATATCTCATAAGTGAAAATGTACCCTGAAAACACACACCTCACCTGAGAGGTTGTTTTGCAAATAAAAGGAAATACAGGTTAATTCAGGCATCTACCGGTGTTCAGTGTTTCCTGCTATTCAAGGCACTATAATGCTATTTTAAATACATCTTATTACACTGCTCTTTAAGCACACATCACATTACTCATTTAATAGCATCAGGTCACTATATTCTACTAGCAGTTGCTTGTTTGGCCTATGGTAGTTTGCCTATATGAGGGGAATTCTAGCATGACATGGGACCTCATTCTGACCAGGCGGTAGAGGGTTAATGGCGCAGGTAGAGCTGCCTGCCTCGTAAACTCTCTACCGCCTCATTACAAGGTCTGCTTGCGTGTCCCGCTAAGGGCGCCTGGTAAAACCGGGTGTCCTTAGCGGGACTCGCTAGCAGACCAGGATGCTAACAACGAGCCCGCCATTAACGGGCCCGTTGTTAGCATCCTCCCCATTCCCATTGAGCCCTATGCGGGCTCGAATGGGAATGGGGATGTACCGGGTCCGGGTTCCTGGAATGGGGAAATACTGTGCCCTCCAAGGTCGGAATGGCCCGGTATTTCCCCATTCCAGGAACCCGGACCGGGTACGCGGTATGGAGGTAGCCATGCCATTAAAAGCGGCATGGTTACCTCCATACTCAGAATGAGGCCCATGCTATCTCATATGTTGTTTCCCTACCCCAGAGGGCAGAATGTGTGCTAACACAGGATGTCTCCGCTAGATAGAATGGAATGCTGGAATTAACAAAATCAATCCTCTATCGTCTTCTAGCCAGTGCTTTCTTAAACATGACTGTTTAACATGTCTCTTTTTCTCAACCCTGGTTTTGTTTTACTGGGCATTTACTAGATCTAAATACATCTCTTTAAGGGAGTTCAGCTGTACTTATCAAGCAACATTTATGTTTAGTCACTAATTAATGTCTATTTTGTGGGTACATAATTCTACACTCTAACATGCAATCTTATATTTTATGTATCCCAATTATGTTCCAACTAGCAGTACTTGTGTTGGTTGAACTTTGCCTAGTGTTACTCTCCAAGAGCTTGTGATTCCTGCTCTGGCCCGTCATTCATAATGAAAACAAGTGTATCCTCTGTTATCAGCACTATTTTCTGAAAGGCCCGCTACTTTTAATTCCAAGGAATTTCCATTTGAATTATCAATATTAGCAATAATGGCAATCAATGAATCAATGTTCATGGTGTTGGATGCATCAATGACATTTACTTCTGTGACTGATAAAATCACATGTTCTATTAAAATCTCATTTAACATATTTCCAGGGTCTATTAATTGATCTTGATGTGTAAGTTCCTCATCTGTACTCTGATCAAGCATGCCATTTTCCTGCTGGTGGGTTTCTGGAACAACCACAGATTTATCTGGTATGTCATGTTGAAGTTGCAGGCGTCCTTGTTGCACTTTGATCGATATTCGGTTCATTACCATGACTAAACTGTACATGTAGGTCCAGCTCATAGCTCCATTCATTGCAGTCATGCATACAATTCTTCCTGGATACAAATGAGTAGGATGGAAGTATTGTCAACAATGTTTTTCTGTAAGGGGCATTCTATGTAGACCATGTTGCCATCAAAAGAACTTCCAACTCTTCTGGATTGCAGGGCCATGTTGTAGTGAGCTTTGGTTTCCCTTATTATATCTCCACCTAAGGCAGCGTGGAAATATTTGCAGGCCATAGTGTCACAAAGCTTCCTTCCCATTGCTGGAGGCTCTGGAGGATGTGGAGATGTCCTGCCTTTCTGGATAATTTTCGGCCTGGTCATCCATTCCAAGATGGCCAGCGTCATTGCTCCTGGATTGCTGCTCACCGCAAAATGGCTGACATTGTTGTCCTCTGATGACACGTGAAGGAATATAAAGTGTCACACATTTGAGATTCCCGTTACTTTTGCGGTCACCTGCAATGCTTGGTGCATTGGATGGGGTACAGTCCTTGCGATCGAACCTGGGAGTTTGCTTCCGATGTCCACGCTCCAGTTCTGGTTCATATATTCCATTGTTCTCATCCTTGGAGACCTGGGCCAGCTCCCTTAGGGAGGGGATATACTGTCACAAACCTTCCTTCCCATGGCTGGAGGCTCTGGAGGACGTAGAGATGACCTGTATTTTGGGATCGTTTTCGGCCTTCCGAGATGGCCGCTGTTTTTGCTCCCGGATTGCTGCCCATGACAAGATGGCCAACGGTGTTGGAATTCGACATCAGGACGCCATAATGTAATTTCAAGATGGCGCCACCCGCACTGATTCAGTAAGCGTTCTCGGCATGGGGCCCCATTCTGGCTGTGGATCGTCTCTGCCATGCATCACAATGCACAGGTTAGCCATTCTAGTGCGGACGCTCTGTTCAATGTTTCTTCACCTTTGTCTCCTTCTCTCCAGTTTTCCTCGAGCCTTTGCTTCCTTATCCTTGATGCTCCAGCCTTCAGACTCTCTCAGATGCCTTAGTTGCTATTTCCAGTCATCCCTCTCTTCTTCCAGGTACTAGCAGAGTTCTCAACCTGCCTGCGCTCAATCGCTGGATTCCTGTTTCCAGACGGCCTTCGATGCTGATTCCATTGACTGCTTTCATATTCTTCAAAGGGTATTTTCCCATTGCGTTTATCCCTTGTCAGCCACCACGTGAGTTCACCCGTTATTCTGTCTATTCAGAAAGACTAATGATACATTCTGTAAACTTGCCCATTGCATCACTTTATCGCAGCAAGATCAAGGAAATTCCAGGTACGTTGCACTACCTAAAAGTTTGCGACGCCACAAATAAAAATAAAGAAAACGGATGGATCAGCCCCAACAATAGTTGGCAGCAATCCAGTCCCTCACTGTAGAGATCCAACACCTTAAGGCAGAAAATACCATGCTTTAGCAAGCTATTGCTCAAGTCCAGATGAGGACTCCTGACAGAGTTTAGGGACCCAATTCCTGTGGCAAGTATGAAGGAGATTCTAGAAAATTACAGGAATGCATTGATGCTTGTACAGTCCAGTTTACATTGTAGGCTGCCTTCATTCATTTTGTCATTTGTATAGCGGCTTTCACCATAATTATGGTCCCAATGCGCTGTTGTTGAATGCCCACGGAGGGACCAGAGTCCACTTTTTGGAGGATTGAGAGTTGCTATTGTGTGCATTTCAGCCATTAAAGTTATGTGAGGGTGTCCAGGACCCTACTAGTCACCCATGTCTGAATGGCATATGGATGGGCGCGGCAGAGATAACCTATAAACTAAACAGGGGTGGATTGTGTTTAAGGAGAATTATGTGGAAAGCTGCAGTTCAATTTTTGTCCTTAAGGGTAGATTCATTCTTATGGCAGAGGTTTTGTGCAGCAGTGTTTGTGTTCTATGTGAGTGCAGGGTGTGTGAAATGAGCCTGTGCCTTCCCCTAAGTTACGAAGGAACAGTGTGGGAGGGGAGAAAAAGGGTTAGCTGTATAAATAACAACATTTGCACCCTGGGTTCCGTCTATGTACCAAGAGCAGTGTTACGTACCAAAGGCAAGATGAATGCTAAATGCTAAATGAATGCATAATACTCTACCACTGAGATTATCTTAGAGTGATAAAATGCCATCTCTAGATCCTTCTATGATGAACAAGTCCACCCTTTCATGTTTTCTTACCACGGCGTGGCCCAACTTCATATGCATTAGAGTAACATACAGTGCCTACTATGAAAGAGAGAGCCAATGTACCCGATTGTCCTCCTCTTGGAGGATCCAAGAGGTTCCCTAAGGTACAATATAAGTGTGATGTATTTCCCACCCTCCACACCCACATGAGTGAAATATCAGGCCCACTGACAGGATTCTAATTGTGTGCTGCTTACTGGAATACCTTCTTGAATCCTCTGTATGGGGTTGGTAGCGCTGAAAGCAGGGTTTGGGGTGGCAGAGCACAGCAGAGGAAGTGGTGACAAGGCCAGTAGCTGAGAGTGGAACATGTGAGAGAGAGTGTGCAGGGAGGGATGAGGGTGGGGGACTGCAGGAAAAAACTAGTGTGCGGGAGGGGGGTTTGGAAATAGGGAACAGGTGTGGCAATCAAGAGGAGGGAGTAAACAGCCAGGTTTTGATAGCTTTCCTTAAGGCCAGGTGATCCTCTATGAAACAGATTGGGAGGGGGAGGAAGTTCCAGAAGGTGTGTGCAAGCATGGAAAAACAGGCACCTCCTAGTCTGGAGAACTTTAAAGGGGGGACTAGAAGAAGGTGTGCAGAGCCTGATATCAGTATTTGGGTGAGGCAGTAGCATGAGAGCTTGTTTTGAAATCATTCAGGGCCTTTCTTGAAGATGGCACGGTGGGTAATGCACATGGCTTTGAAAGAGCAGCACTTTGCCCAGCAGCTGGGAGGAGAGGGCAGGAGCCTTCTCTCCCCATCACCCATACCACTGCAGTACAAGGAGCAGACCCACAATTATCCCGTTGAGATACGGAGCCCTGACAGGAGTCAGCAGTGTCTCTGTTAATATCCAGCCCATATCGCTGTTTTTCTCATAAGCTCTGTATTTGTGCCAACAAAGTGTTTGCAGCTTCAGTTCCGACGCTCAGTCGTTGTTTCTACCACATTCATCACAAGGCGCCATTAGCCTCAATGTGCTCAATGGCCGCACAATCGTTTTCGGCATTCCAAGATAGCACAAGTCTACGACTTCATTTTACAAGGTATCTCTGATTCACAGCACCACAACTTTGGATTGGCTGCCTGCTGCTACTTCCCACCCCCAGAACCGGCAGGCAGAAGCCGGTCTTTTGGCAACGGACCGAGGAAAAGGGCCTGTCTGTGCCTGTCTTGGCGTGTCGCGGAGTCGCGTCGCCCAGTCCGGCTGGACCTACTACGAAATGTCCTGTAATTCGGTAAGCACCACACCTGTAAGTGCACAATAAATCACCTTTTTGTTTCAAGTGACCCTAATCTCCTAATATGTACACGCTTCTGACCTTAATGCCTTTGCACCCGATAGCCCACCAATGCCCAACCGCGAGGAACAAGTGACTCCATAGAGTTTAGAGTATCCAAAGTTTGTTGCAGCAGCAATTAAAACTAGTGCTTTGCGACTTCACTACTAACGCCACGCATGGCACATAGAACGACAACATGACTTTGTACTGTGCCACTTTAGCCCTTTGTCGAATGTCCATTGCCTCGACTCATGTAACTTTATTATCTATGACCTAATTATAGGTTTTCTGTTACTCAGCACTATTACTGTGACTGACAGGCCCTCTAGCAACTTTTGGCTAATTTTGCTGTTGATACTGCATCACCATTCTGGTCATCTAGGCCCACTAGCACCAGGACCTTGTTGTTACTCTGCATTATAACTGTGACCGCATCCAGGTCTTTGTTGTTACTCTGCATTATTACTGTGACTGCATCCAATTTGTTACTCTGCATTATTACTGTGACTGCATCCAGGTCATTGTTGTTACTCTGCATTATTACTGAGACTGTATCCAGGCCTACTAGCACCTGTTGCCTGTGGATATATACACATATTGCTGTTGATACTGCGTCATCATTTTCGATAATGTAGGCCCACTAGAACCAGATCTTTGTTGTTACTTTGCATTATTACTCAGACTGTATCCAGGTCCGAGTTGTTACTCTGCATTATCACTGAGACTGTATCCAGGCCCACCAGCACCTGTTGCCCGATCCTGTTGTTGATACTGCATTACTACTTTGAATATACCTAGTAGGCTCACTCTCACCTGCTGCCAGCGATGCATGGTTTCCACACTACCTAGGTGGCTGCCCCATCAGACCAGCACCATGTACCTATCCTATTAATTATGTCTCATTCAGGCACTTTCCAGTCATCATCTGTAACCACACCTAGTTTATCTTTTCATACCCAGACTACCGTGTCACACAGGCTACTGTGTCACACGATATTGATCTGCCCACTGCATTGATGTATACCAGTACATGCCTGGCTCGTCGACTGTGTTGAACTACACCAACCTATATATGATTAGCCTACTGCGCTCAATCGTATCAGCCTATACTTGACTAGCCCACCTTGATGAACTACACCTGCCGAAGTCTATTCTACACCAGCCTGACTAGCCTACTGTGTTCAAATGTATTAGCATATACCTGACTAGCCCATTGTGTTGAACTACACCAGCCTATGCCCAACTAGCCTATTGTGTTGAACTATATCAGCCTGTGAAAACAAAGAGAAAATATCGAGGCTGAGTGCCCCAAAAGGAAATACACCAAACACGGGTTACAAAGGAACATACAAAGATCTTTATTTTATACTGAATTGTTTCAAAGGACAAAACAACAAATGGCTATCGGCCCTCAGTACAACACAGCGAACTCCAGTGTGGTTCGGTGTGCTCAGTGAGTGGGACTGTACATTAGAATAGTCGCACCTTATATACCTTTGAAAACATGATGTCCAACCCTACTGTGGGTTAATATTCGTTAATACATTACGGATCTAGGGCTTGTGCCGAGTTCACACATCTATACGTTTAGGGTTTACTTTTAATATATTCACCAACAAGCCTTTAATAGTAACAGTGTATCTTAGCATCTCGTGTTGAGCCTTCTTAAACATCTATACAATGTAGTTTAAACAAGTGTTCACATTTCAGTATTTGAATACATTGTTCGTAACATATGCTCGCGAATTAGCTTAATTGACACAAGTAATCCTTTACACACAGGTCAACGAAGGACAAGGTCTCAGTTCATGACCCTAACAAGTGGCCTGCAGGCAAGTTACACATTAGTTTATACATAGAGGTCAAGACGGCCATGTTACATTTTTGGAATGACACTGTCCACCATTTTAGCTCACAGGGTGACTTTGCAGAGAGAACCTAAAATGGCGGTTTGACCTAAAGTGGCGGCTTACATTGATTCTAAGGTCGGGTCCTTGTAACACAGATTTCTTCGCAAGTGGCTTACAAGCAGCTTGGCGTAGGCCAATATACATATATTCATTACAATAGGAGGCGCGATATAATTTCCCGTTTGACAAACCCTCCTTTTGGCATATGCCAAGTGCTAAACTACTTCTGATCTTCTTGCTCCATGTATCATCGTCCATGCACCCTGAATCACTGTCAGAAATATCTATTGCCATTAGATCAGTTGCTAAGATTTCCTTTAACACATATTCTTTGGAGTTTTTATCTGGGGCATGTACCTTATGTCCTATTGTACCTATTGCCTGTGCGCAACATCCCCCTAGCATCGAACATATACTAGGTAAACACTGGATACAACAGCAAAGAAACAACAGAATTCCCAAAATGATAAGTAAGACCGACAGCACCTTCCAACCCCAGGATCGCAAGAAGTCCCAGAACCAAGTGCTAAGATCCCAGTTTCCCTCGGGAACATGCACTTCTGAACTAAGGACGTGCAGATTCTGTATTGCCTTGAAGATAGTTGGGGAGGAATCTAGCATGAAAACACAGCAAGCGGACCCCACTTATTTACACACTCCACCACGTTCAGCCAGAATGATATCTAATGCCATCCAGTTCTGAAGTGCTACTAATCTTATTGCCTTCTGTTCTAATGTCACATTGTAGAGTATGTCCGTGGTCCGGTTGATGGTTCTCTCCAGTACTCTCGCTAGTCTTCTGATGTCCTCGGAATTCGCTATCTGCCCCCAGAATGGCAGGAATGATTTTGCTACATCTCCCAAGACCTGTGCTGGAGTGTCACCATTCTCGTCACGCCGAGGACGAGCCTTTGAAACCTCTATAGTACTAGTTATGAATACCCCGGGTAACAGGATCCCTAAATAACAAGTTCCCTGCCATCCCTGGGTAACCATGGAAATGCTACATTACCGCAAACAAAATAAACAGGTTCGCCTACATACAAAAGTCTGTCTTCCCTAGTCAAATTCGCAACGTTGGCACAACCTTTAAAATTTCCCATTGACTGAGTACCATTCCTCTGTATGCAGAAAGAAACTGAATCAGGGCTATGGTTAACAGTGTACGAAGGAGGCATGGCATCCTTATTGCCTATCAGAGCCATCTTGAAGGAAATCAAAGATTGAAAGGGATGAGACAGTCTATCAGAGGGCCTAATAGAAGCAACGTTAAGCTTACTCCTATTTGCGAAAAGCGAGCATCCCAGGGTTAGTCAGAACACGTTTCTCAAAACTATTCAAATTAGTACCAGCAAAGTTCCCAGAGATGCTATCGTTCCAACGGCCAAAGAACAGTGCTCTAAGAGAAGCACAACAAGCAGTTGTCAAAGGTAAAGGATGAACATACCAACCTAGCCCCTTATCCCCATGTTGCGGTAAATGCGAGCAGACCCAACAGTTGGACCTATTAAAAATGGCATGTGTGGCATTCATGATAAGTAACAATGTATTGTTGTGATATCTTTGTCTATGCTGAGAGTCCCTAGGAGACAAAGTATGCAAATACACAAATGGAGTAGGGACAGTGGGTACATTTTCAGTCAGTAACAAGACCAATCGACATTATAAAAAAACAGCAATACGTTTTTGGGGTCCAAGAGATTTGTCCATTTTCCCGGCCGGTCACACGATCATTTATCAGTCCAGTACGAGCGGTAGCGGTTGCAGGCATTGCAGTCTTCAAACGAAAAACCCCAGTGTCATTAGCTGGCGACCTCCCGGCCGCGCGACTTCTTAGTCCTTCCACAACCCTAGCCAACAGAATCCCCTCTTTCAAACAATTATTTGGGCAAAAAGCAAGCCCTTAATGAATTTCCTTTCCTCCTCGAATGCACAGCCGAACCATGCCGTAAGTCTATTTCCTTGGACGTAAATTGTACCTTGCTGTTCCCGGTACTGATTGATCCGAGATCAATGTGTCGTCACTTCCCGTTGGAATCAGCGTATCAAGAGCAAGTGAAGATTCAAGATCCGGAACGACAGTTTCCGGAAGCGAAACTTTTGGTGAGTGTGGAGACGTAATGACGGGTTCCCCAAGCCTCACGGGCTCAGAGAGATTCTCTGATGCACTCTCAATGCTATTTTCTGCTTCAGGATCATTGGTTGCAGCGTTAGCCAGGGGTTCTGTTTCTTCTGTATCGTGTGGCACTGGGAGAGGAGGAAGTTTCTTGAGATGCGTCACATGGATCCAGTTTTTTCGGCCTGCGACACGCAACGGCATCTGTGTGCCCAGCAGGACCTGGAATGGCCAACGAGGTGCAAGGCAAGAAGAACACTCAAATACCTTGGTGAGCACCCAATCTCGGGGCCGAATACTGTGGCCCGGGCCCTCATATCGCACAGGTAAAACCTCTCACACCTGGTGATACATTAAATACAGGTTTTTAGTCAACTGGCTACAGTAATCTGAAAGAAGTACATTTTCGACATTTTTTAAAGATCCACATTTTGGAAGGTTCCAGATATTGGCAGGTCTCCCCATTACCACCTCAAATGGAGAGAGCCCAGTCTTAATTTGAGGGGTTGTACGCATGGCTAGTAACACGATCGGTAAGGTGTCCGGCCATTTTAGTTTGGTGCCGGCACACATCTTAGCGAGCTTGTTCTTGATGATGCCATTGTGTCTTTCTACTAGTCCAGCACTTTGAGCATGTCTGGTCGAATTGAACCGTTTGTCGATTTGTAATGCCACACATATCTGCAGAATTACAGCAGTGACAAAATGTGAACCATTGTCCGACCAGATGACTCTTGATAGCCCGAACCTAGGAAAATATTCCTTTAACATAGTTTTTGCAGTAGTCATGGCTGTAGCGTCCTTAACAGGGAAAGCCTCGACCCATTTGCTGAAAGCACAGATGACAACTAAAACGTATTTCAAATTATTACAACGTTCCATTTCATTAAAATCAAAGCGGATGACCTCAAAGGGGACAGAAGGTGGCCAGAAAATTCCCCTTGGAGTTGATGTTCCCTTTCCCACATTGTGCTGTGAAAAGATCATACAGTCTTGGACATAGCACTGAGCTATTTTCGAAATTTTGTCATTCGCCCAAACTTTTTCAAGCATTTTCGTAACCTTCTGGGCACATATATGTGTAGGGCCATGGGCCATGACGACCATCATCATTGCATATGCGTCAGGAAGTAGCCATTTTCCTTCAACCACATACACCCAACACCCATCATCATCAAGTTTCCCCAAGCCTTCTGCCCATCTCTTGGATTCTTCTAACGTGGCATCGGCTTGGATATACCTTACGGACCCAACAACCTCGTCCATTGCATAGGCAATTACAGTCTCCCTTGAAACATACATCTCCGAAAAGAGATTGGTGGCAGTTTGTTTAGCTATCTGATCAGCGAAAGCATTCCCTTTTCCTATATCATCTATAACCTTTCGATGTGCTGCACATTTCATGACAGCTAACTGAGTAGGGAGCGCAAGCGCTGAGAGCAGTTGTACTATTAGGGAGCCATGCTGGATCTTTGTACCATGTGAAGTTAAGAACCCTCTCTCTGACCAAAGTCTCCCAAAGTTGTGAACCACCCCAAAGGCATACTGACTATCAGTATATATGTTTACTGTAAGCCCTTCGGAAAGTTCAGAAGCTCGGGTAACTGCTATAATCTCTGCAGCCTGTGCAGAGTTATGCGTGATTCTCTTAGTTTCCACGACCGTGCTCAATGTAGTGATTGCATTAGCAGCTGTGGATGTACCATCCAGAAGTTTGAAGCAGGAGCCGTCACAAAACAGCTCCCCTTGTGGATTGTTCAAAGGCGTGTCTTTCAGATCAATTCTACCCTTTGTCTCTTGTTCAGTAGTATACAGACAGTCAAGGGACTCTTCGTCACTGCAAGCAGTACCTTGTGGGAAAGGTAAGAGTTCAGCCGGATTAAGAACACAACACCTCTTAATTTGTATGTGAGGAGCAAACAAGATCAATTCATATCTCGTCAACCGTGCGGCAGTGAGGTGTTGCATTTGGGTTCCGTTCAGTAGAACATCTACAGAGTGAGGCACCATCAGGGTTAGATAATGGCCTAGGACCATTCCCTCACTATGTTTTACAGACGCAGCAGCAGCAGCGACAGCTCGCAAACATCTTGGCAAAGCGCATGCTACAGGATCAAGGGCGGAAGAAAAGTAACCGTATGGCCTAGTCTTCCCTCCATGTTCCTGCGTTAATACATTGTCACACTAAAAGAAAACACAGTTCTGTCGAATGGGACAGGTTTCAAGAAGCCAATTGGTCTGACTTTGCTTTACAAATCGTCTCTGGTGCACTGTGTTGTGCTAAAAAACACATACTCAACCACTTTGGTTTTTGCATGTGCTTGCTGCCATCCTGATGAAGGTTTAGTTAATTTTAATGGATTTTCTCTGTGTTGGCAGGTGCAGGTTTTGTCTAAAAACAAGGAAGAGATTTCTTCAGTGGATTTCTCTCTGGAGGTTATTCACCTAAAACAGAAAGGACCCCTAGGTGCTTAGTCTAGAGATCCTTTTTCAGAACAATGTGGACCTGTGCGGATAGCACTGTGCACTCGATCTATTTCTATAGCCGACCGGTTTCTGTGGAACAAGGTGGATGAGCCACATTCATCAGGGCTAGGCAAGGCATCAAGGTATATGCCCGCTGTTAGTTAGTTGCAGCAGCGGTGTCTGCTTAACTTCTGTACCTCTCCCTGTAGGGATGACAGGAGGGAGGGGTGAGAGATGGAGCAGGGATAAATATCCAATTTGAAAACCTCAACTGTAGGTCTGTTCCAAAACACTGCATTGCATTATCAGTAAGGCAAAGGCTTACCCTCTCCGTGTGGTATGGATGCTCTCCACGCGGGGTGAGACGGCCCAGAACCTGGGGGCCAAATAACAATTATTACTGTCAAGTGTGATGCACTCGTGCATCTAGGATAGGAAAGTGACAATACTCTTTGTATAACTATCCATTTTTAACCAAATTGCGTGAGTTACACTGTCAAGCTGCACGTGCTATGCGTTGCAGCTTCAAATTCAGCAAGTACACAACAAAAACACCCTGTATACACACGCAGGTCCGCGTGCCTGCCTCTCGACCCCTGCTCACAGGGGAGTGGCTCGCCGCGGATAGTGTCTCAAAGAGGCCGCTTACCTGGAGCGAACGTCTCTGGTGGTCCTACGAGCCATGTCGACTGCAGGTTATAGTCTTGCAATGTGGTACAGTTTCTCCGATATCTGAGGAATTGTCCGAAAGGAAGATTTCTTCTCAGGCTTGTGGGGTGGAAGCTCTCATAGGTGAGCAGTGAGTTTCTGTCTGTCGGTTTGTTGAAAACTGTACTGACAATTGTTTCATTCCGTATATCAAGAGTGAGATCCAAAAAGTTGACCGACTTGGTGCTGTGGGTTTCTGAAAACTTCAGAAAAAGCACATCCATCACATTCATGCACATACAACACAAAGGCCTTTTCATAATTTGTTGTGCCCAAAACTGGTGCCGAGCAAAGTGCAGTCTTGAGCAGATCAAATGATTGCTGGTGTTCCGCGTTCCATGGCAATGGCGAAGAAATGCCCTTCTTCGTCAAAGCCAACATCGGCTTAATCACTAGTGAAAAGTTTGGGATCCACAACCTACAGTAAGAAGCCATACCTATCAAGGCTCTAACTTTCTTCTGTGTATTTGGGACAGACATGCCAGAAATGTGTTTTATTCGTTCAGGTGTCAATCTTCTTCCCTCCTTTGACAGGAGATAGCCTAAATAGGAGACCTCCTGACAACAATATTGAAACTTTTTAAGCAAAGCTTTGTGACCATGTTTAGCCAGGTGAATAAGCAACAACACAGTGCCCTCCTTACAAGCACTCTCAGAGTCAGCAGCTAAAAGCAAGTCATCAACATACTGAAGCAGTGTACATGTAGAGGGCAATTCAAGGGTATCAAGCTGTTCTTTCAAAGCCCTACTATAAATGCTAGGACTTTCCATGTAACCTTGCGGTGCACGGGTGAAGGTGAACGAGCGTCCCCCTAAGGTGAAAGCGAATAAGTATCTACTGTCCTTGTGTATAGGAATACTAAATAAAGCATTCTTCAGATCCACAACACTGAAGTAAATAGCTGAAGCCGGAATCATAGTTAATATTGTCGTCACATCAGGCACAATTCGAAATTGCGGAGCGACGACCTTATTAATGGCACGCAAATCAATTATGAAACGAAAAGGAATTGCATTATCGCTTTTTTGTACACGGGTAAAATTGGACTATTGCACAAACTACCTGCAATTTCCTCAATCACCCCGTGGTGCACAAAATCGGAAACGATGCATTTCAAAGCTTGCTCGCCCTCAACTGAAATCTTATATTGTGGAATACGTGGCAGCTTTATTCCATGTTTCAAGACTATTTTAACAGGCTCGATCTGTAAAATGCCAACATCATTATTGTCAATTGGCCACAAACTCTCTGGTACATCTCTGCGTTCTGGTGGCGAAGGTCTGGTTAAGAATTGAGAGCCAGAAAGTTGCTGTGGTGAAATCGTCAAACGCACTCCATCAGAAGAACAATGAATTACCGCATTTAATTCCTTCAACAGATTCAACCCCAGCAAATTCTCTCCACAATTCAAAGTCAAAAGGAATGGACAGTGGTCCGTAAAGGGACCCAAAGAAATAGGTACCGTTGAAGAAACTGGACAAACAACTGGTGTGCCAGAAAACCCTACAGAAACATTGGTTTGCCCTGACAGTGGAATGTTTGGAACCTGAGAATGATCAATGGAACACTTCCGTGCCCCAGTATCTATCAAGAATAGATGTTTCCTTTTTCCCACTACCATTTCAATGTAGGGACCTTTCTGATTGACGGGAATAGGCGTAGGTTCCAAACCCTGCTTCGGGCAATCCTAACGAAACAGAATATCGTCAAAAGGAAGCTCTTCAGAGCGGTAAGCAGCAGAAGGATGATCAAATATGTTTCTAGTATCCACACTAGGTACCTGGTTATCCTGCGAAAAAGGTTGCTGTGGATCTTGTGTAAACTGACCTCTACCAGGACCCCCTACACCCGGGCGACCTCTGGATCATCTACCTATATTTCCAAATGTGTTATTTGACCTTTGTCTCAGGACGGGGCATTGTGCACGCCAATGACCCTCTTGCCAACAATAGGCACACTGGTTAATGTTCACAGGACCCAAGGGCACATTCCCTTGTGGAACAACCTGACCTCTAATCTGCGAACTACCCCCTCTAGGGCCTCTAACAATTTGCTGTAACAATACTTTAGTCTTCAAATCTCCTTTTCTCTTCTCTACTCTTTCCTTTTCATTATTGACACGATTCTCGTAGTACTGAGCCATGTGCAGTACTTCTGATTGGGACTTTGCCTGCCAAGCGCTCTCAGAAGACATCATTTGTGACTGGATGTCAGGCAGCAGTCCACGCACAAATTTGTCCACAAATAATCTTTTCCCAGACTCTGTGCCTAAGTCTTGTCCACTGAAATCCGAGAATACCTGTTCAAAGCGATTAAAGAACTCGGTAGCACCCTCAGACTTTCCTTGGACACAGGCCGTAAGCTTGTCACAAATAATTCTCTTTTCGGGAAGTATGGTTTTCAATTTTACAATGATTCTATCAGGCAAGGTTAGTATCACCTGGGGCGGTCTCTCACCAGCTGGCCTTTCTCCATCGAGTCTAATTATGTTAGCACATGTATCTCTCAACCCTGGTACGTCATTTATAGTCCTAACCTGTTTCCACAAATCTACTGGCAGGAGCACAGGAAATAACAGATCAATATCACCCAAGGTGAATACTGAGGACTGTAATACAGACTCTATTTCTTTATAGAATCGTATCGGATTTTACCTAATGTCAGGAATAGATTGTCTAATAGTATTCACTTCCTGTCTCGAGAACAGGACGTGAACAAACTGCGATATATAATGTGCAGGAATGGTCACAGCAACCGCATTCGTTGCAGGATCGGACGCAATCTCAACCTTCGGGACAAATGTCGGAGGAACCTCTCTCATAGGCAATTGAGAAGTAGGCAACTCCGAACGCTTACTAAGCAACAGAGTCAGGTCGAGCGCTAAAGCAGTCGAAGAAGTGTCAAGTGAAAAAGCTCTCTTATAAATACTCAATAACTGTTACGCTCACCTGGCTCCCACAGGGGCGTCGATCTGAACTGAACAGCTGCGGTCTCCACCAATGTAACGTGTAGTGCCGAGATTACAGACTGGACTGGCCAACCCAGCTTGGTTTGCTTGGCCCGTAGAAGTATTCTTCTGTAAATGGAGAAAGGGAATTAACCACCCGTGGAGTTGAGAGCTAACCCCCACCGCCCCCTGCTGTTCTCCCCACTGATCGCCTCTAATGTCCCTGCTTAAAGTCTCACCTGATGGTTTGGAAGGATGAGCTCTCCATCCTGCATCGAGTGCAGGGGCACGTAGATAACCAGTTGCTTCACTGGTTAGAAGGAATTGGTGAGTTTCAGAGCATTGTAGTTCGTAAGAGTTCAAATGTCTGACTTTCACTCTGGTCCGATTCCTTGCAGTTTGCAGCTTGACCCCAACGAAGAGTTCCTCGTGGTAGCTGACGAAGTTCAGGTAAGGATTTGTCTTATCCAACACAAAATAAAATAAGGCCAGAATGTAACCTGTTGCTTTCTCCCTTATTCAGGTGTGGAGAGAAAATATGAAGTTCAGGGACTAATGCCTCCGGTGGTAAAATTAGGTAAGTCTATTGCAGTGAGAAGGATTCCCCTTGTTTGTCCCTTTGTCTCACCTTGTTGTCCTTTTGTTCCCCTTGGGGGCCGGGGTACGGCGAGGATGCTATGGAGGCTGCGCTGACCCGTGAAGAGGAATAGTACCCCTGGCGGTAAATCAGGTAAGTCTATGGGGGTAGTTACTATTGCCTCTGTTTATTCCCTTGGCTCATCTCTGCTGTTCTTGTGTTCCCCTTAGGTGCCGGAGTGCGGCGGGAACGTGCAGAAGGAAGCGGTGGATCGTGAGAATGCTGCGAAGGCCGGTGATTTCAGCGCAGCGCTGCAGCAGGCGAGGCGGACCGCGTGAAATACTTCTTTCTTCCAGCTCGAAGGCGCGGTGGATCCGGAATTCAGGTAAGGATCAAAGGTATTGCTTTTGTTCTAACCTTTTCTCCTTCTGTTTCCCTTTTTTCTAGGAGCTGCAGACTCGAGGCGGGCGTGGCAGAAGACTGGATGCAGGCTTGCAGACACGGTGAGCGTTACGCTTCTGGATGCAGAATAACGCGAAACATGTGCTGCTCTTCAGGCGTGGTTTAAATAGTCTCCAAAGTAGTCCCAGGTAAGTATTCCTCTCCAGCCCCACCCAAGTAAAAAAATAGTCCCAAGGTAAAATAGTCCCTTCCAAGCATCATTTGGCTTGGAACTCTTGCAGCATGGTCTGCATCAGGTAGGTTTGCAGCATGGTCTGCATCAGGTAAGTTCTACTATATGAGCCTGCGCCTATGGCACCAGGACTGACTCTCCATATGAGCCTGGCGCCATAGGCGCCAGGACCGCACCCAAACAGCCCCTAACAGGGGTTTTTGGGCTTGCTCAAAATGACATGATGCCTGCTTCCGGGGTTGCTGGACCTGGTCTGGGTCCTCGGGGGTAGGCATCATGACAGCACCCCCCCCCCCCCCAAGGCACCTCCTAAAGTCGTTCTTCCCTGTGGTTTTGGTTTGTCTGGGAAATTTCGGTAGAATCTTTTCACCAATCGAGGTGCATGCACGTGGTCACTAGGTTCCCAAGACCTTTCCTGTGGTCCGTAACCTTTCCAGTCGATTAAATAAAAAAGTTTTGACTTCAGCATCTTGGAGTCCAGGATGTTCTTAACCTCAAATTCAGGTTCCCCGTCTATAAGGATTGGGTCTGGTGGCTTGGTTAGTCTTGTCCCTGGTTGCACTGGCTTTAAAAGTGACACATGAAAGACGGGGTGAATTCGCATATTAGCAGGTAAATCCAACTTGACGGACAACGGGTTGAAAATGGCCTTCATAGAGTAAGGTCCCAAATATCTAGGGTTAAAGGTCCGCGTTCCCTTGAGAGGTATGTGTTTTGTGGCCAACCATACTTGATCCCCTATCTGGTACTGTGGAGTATCACTTCTATGCCGATCAGTATCTTTCTTATATTTCTCCTTCGCTTGTTTTAAATGTGCAGTTGCCTCCTTAAAGGCTTGTGTAATCGTAGCATGTAGATGGTCAACTGTGGGCATTTCTAAGTGTTGGGGTGAGTCAAGGTCTGAGGTTCGAGGATGGTGCGCATATAGGGTATAAAAGGGGCTTTGTCCAGTTCCAGAATGTACTGAATTATTGTATGCATATTCGGCGATCCAAAGAATGTCCTTCCAATTACTCTCAGTCTGATGTAATATACAACGCAGGTATTGTTCAAGAGTCTGGTTGGTCCTCTCCGTTTGACCATCAGTCTCGGATGGTGACTGGTCGATAATCTCACGTCGATTTGCGCCAATTGACAACATTTCTTCCAAAAATGTGAAATTAATTGATTGCCCCGGTTAGAGACCAACACGGACGGAAATCCATGTATGCCAACAATGTTTTCGAGGAATTCTTTGGCCAGGATTGAGGCTGAAGGTAATCCTTTTAAAGGAATAAAGTGGGCCATCTTGGAAAAAAGATCCACAATAACTAGAATGGTGTTAAATCCATTACAAGGAGGTAGATCAGTAATACAGTCTAACGATAAGGTGTGCCATGGTGTAGGCGGAATGTCTAAAGGTTGTAAGAGTCCAACTGGTTTTTTCTTTTGACATTTATTTTGGGCGCAAATGCCACAAGACATCACAAATGATTTAATATCCTTTCGCCAGGTGGGCCACCAGAATTGTCTTTTAATTTTAGCTTCAGTTTTTGTTGGGTCCCCCTCCATTAGGGTATCATGATAACGGGAAATGACTAGCTCTTGTAGATCCTTGTGTGGCAGAAATAGCCGCCCTTGGTAATAAGGCAGATCATTGGTTGCAGAGTAGTCTGGGCCTTTCTTTACCCAGTCCTGCAGGGCTGTAGGATCAAAGAGTTGCTGGATCTTTACCTGAATGTTCTCTAGTGTCTGTAGAGTAGTCATGCCAAGAATCCTTTTTTCAGAAATTATAGGTACTGGTTCTGGGTTCACTTCTGCCTCTCCCATCCCTATTCGGGATAAGGCGTCTGCTTTACCATTCTTACAACCTGGTTGATAGGTTATCATGAAATTGAACTCGGCAAAGAACAATGCCCATCGGAGTTGACGTGACGATTGGGTATTGGCTGTTTTTAAATACTGTAAGTTCCGGTGATCGGTGATCACAGTAATGGTATGCCTGGCATCGAGAAGATAGTGCCGCCAAGCGTGGAAGGCGGATTTAATGGCTAATAACTCCTTGTCGGTAACCGCATAGTTTAACTCGGGTGCCGAGAACTTTCTGGACCAAAATGCTACTGGGTGAAGCTGGCCAGTTTCAGGGTCCTTTTGAGACAGGACAGCTCCCATGGATAGACTGGATGCATCAGTTTCCACTATGTATGGAAGTTCAGGGCGCGGGTGCTTTAATACAGGTGCAGACGTGAATTTCGCTTTCAGCTCTTTGAAGGCATTTTCAGCTTCTTCAGTCCACATAAAGCGTTAATTTTTTCCCAAGAGTGCTGTGATGGGATGTACGACATGTGAAAAATCTGGGATGAATCTGTGGTAGAAATTGGCAAAGCCGAGCATGCTTTGTACTCCTTTAACTGAACTTGGTGATGGCCACTTAAGGATTGCGTCCACCTTTCGTGAGTCCATTCGGACTCCCTTTGCGGTCAGGATAAACCCAAGGAATTCAACTTCTGTGGCATGAAAAACACATTTTTCCAGTTTTGCATATAGTTTGTGCTGGCGCAATTTCTCAAGGACTGCTCAGACATGCTTCACATGGTCAGATTCTGAAGAGGAGTATACTAGAATATCATCGATATATACGACAACACACACGTCAATGAGTTCACGAAGGACATTGTTCATGAAGTATTGGAAGGCTGCTGGTGCATTGCACAACCCGAAAGGCATCACCTGGTATTCGAATAACCCATACTTAGTGCGGAAAGCAGTCTTCCATTCATCGCCCTCTTTTACACGTACCAGATAATATGCCCCCCGGAGATCTAATTTAGTGTATATGCAAGCGTCCTTCACTTGGTCCAGTAGTTCAGGGATCAGAGGCAATGGGTATCGGTTCTTAACAGTTATCTGGTTCAATGCGCGGTAGTCTATGCACGTTCTGAGGTCACCTTCCTTTTTGGGCACGAAGAACAAAGCTGAAGATGCAGGGGATTTGGATGGGCGAATAAAGCCATTGGCAAGGTACTGGTCTAAGTATTGTCGTAGGTGAAGGTTCTCACGTTCCGTAAGGGCATAAATCCTGCTACAAGGGGGTTGTGCACCAGGTATGAGATCGATTTGACAATCGTACTATCTGTGAGGAGGTAAGGTGTTTGCCTGTTCTTTTTAGAAGACATCCTGGAATTCTTGGTATTCTGGAGGTAGTTGCATGACTGCTGTGGTTACTGTGGCCAGGCCTGCGTTCAGATTTTTCTTTGGGTAACAGGTTTGTGCACAATCTGGGAAGGTTATTCTCTTCTCTCGCCAATCAATACAAGGATTATGGGCCTCATTACACGGATGGCGGTAAGGATTTACCGGTACCGTTAAAATACCGGTACCGGTAAATCCTTACCGCCTTACTACGAGGTCCCTTTGCGGGTTGGGGGATTTAACGCCTGCTTTTTGCAGGCGTTAAAAACCAACCCGCAAAGGGACCCAGGGAGCTAATTAGGGTACCGCAATTTGCGGTACCGTAATTAGCGCCTTCCCCATTTCCATTGAGCCCTATGGGCAAAAAATGGGAATGGGGAAGGGCAATGGTGGAAGGGGGAATTACCGCCCGCCAACCTTGGGATGGGGCGGTAATTCCCCTTTCCGCCAAGGCGGTGCCGGTATTTTACCGGCATGAACCATGGCGCTAAGAGCGCCATGTTTCTCCACCATCCGTGTAATGAGGCCCTATGTGTTTCCAACCAAGGTATCCCCAGTATTATTTGGAACTGTGGGGATTTGATTAGATCAAACACAATAGTCTCTCGATGCCCATCCTGACCCAATAGTGTCATCTCTGCGGTGGAATGAGTCACAGGCCCAGAGGCGATTTCAGTTCCATCGACTGCGGTGATGACATCTGAGGTGGTTTTTCAGCAGAGAGGTAGATTCATCCTGGAAGCCAATTCGTAGTCCACATAGTTTCCTATGGCCCCGCTATCATTGTATGCCCTTACTGCGTGAATACGCGATGGCTGCCCTGGATCTACGAGGACCATTGGTATGATGAAATGCAAGGTCTGAGTATCCTTCTTCAAGCTCGGCAAGCGGACCTCTACGCTTGTCGGGCGTGGTCGTTTCCCGAGTCTGACTCCATATGGCTTTTATCAGCAGCTCCTGCCACGTTCTTGGGTGGTTTCACAGGGCAATCCCGTAGAAAATGACCAGAAGTTTCACAATATAGACACAATTGCATTTTCCGTCTCCTTTCTCTTTCCTTCTGGGTTAAGGGTCCTTTAACCCCTCCGATTTGCATGGGTTCTGAAGCATCTGCTCCTTTGGGGTTAGCGTGGGTTTTACCCAACACCCGATTCTCAAACTTGGTTCGATCTGCCTTTCTGTTCTGAAGTCTGTGATCTAACTGGACCACTAAGTCTATATATTCAGCGCAGTCTTGAGGTGGGTGCACGACTTGAGCCAAGACATCCTTGAGTTCTCCTCGAAGCCCTCGTTGAAATAACGTGATTCGTTTTACTTCAGGCCATCCAGTTTCCACTATCAACCTACTAAAGGTCGCGATGTAGGATAGAAGGTCCTGGATACCCTGTCGTAGGGACAAAAGTTTGTTATCCAGGGCCTGTCCTTGGGAGTGTCAGGCAAACAGTCTTTCCATGCTCGTTTGAAAGCCCTGAAAATCTCGAAGAATTGGGTCATCCTGAGTAACTAGTGGAATTGACCAATCAGCTGCACTGCCACTGAGATATGGCAATACAAAGGCTACCTTGGCTTGATCGTTTGGGAAGGCTCCAGGTCTGCATAAAAAGTGCAAGCGGCATTGGTTCATGAACATGGCGAACCTTTTAGGGTCCCCGGCAAAGCTTTCGGGCGGAGCTAATGGAATAGTCCCTGGTAGGTTTATTTGCACAGGGTTACTCGATGAAACAGGAGCTGGATTCCCCCTGAGTCCTGGTAGGGGCGTTTGTCCAGCCTGGCTTTGCCGTAATTGCCTAGCAAGATCATCAGTTCGCTCCTTTGACAAAATCAGCTCTCTCCTAAGAGCATTGGTCTCTTGACGGGTGGAATGCACTTCTGTCCTCAGTTACCCTAGTAGTTGGGCCAATTGGTCAGTTTCTGAAGTTTCCATAACGCCCGGGTGGGAATTTGTGCGTAGGCTTCGCGTTCTGTTACGCTCACCTGGCTCCCACAGGGGCGTCGATCTGAACTGGACAGCTGCGATCTCCACCAATGTGACGTGTAGTGCCGAGATTACAGACTGGACTGGCCCACCCGGCTTGATTTGCTTGGCCCGTAGGAGTATTCCTCTGTAAATGGAGAAAGGGAATTAACCACCCGTGGAGTTGAGAGTTAACCCCCACCTCCCCCTGCTGTTCTCCCCACTGATCGCCTCTAATGTCCCTCCTTAAAGTCTCACCTGATGGTTTGGAAGGATGAGCTCTCCATCCTGCATCGAGCGCAGGGGCCCGTAGATAACCAGTTGCTTCACTGGTTAGAAGGAATTGGTGAGTTTCAGAACATTGTAGTTCGTAAGAGTTCAAATGTCTGACTTTCACTCTTGTCCGATTCCTTGCAGTTTGCAGCTTGACCCCAGCGAAGAGTTCCTCGTGGTAGCTGACGAAGTTCAGGTAAGGATTTGTCTTATCCAACACAGTTCAATAAAATAAGGCCAGAATGTAACCTGTTGCTTTCTCCCTTATTCAGGTGCAGAGAGAAAATATGAAGTTCGGGGAATAATGCCTCTGGCGGTAAAATTAGGTAAGTCTATTGTGGTGAGAAGGATTCCCCTTGTTTGTCCCTTTGTCTCACCTTGTTGTCCTTTTGTTCCCCTTAGGGGACGGAGTACGGCGAGGATGCTATGGAGGCTCCGCTGACCCGTGAAGAGGAATAGTACCCCCGGCGGGAAATCAGGTAAGTCTATGGGGGTAGTTACTATTGCCTCTGTTTATTCCCTTGGGTCACATTCTTGTGTTCCCCTTAGGTGCCGGAGTGCGGCAGGAACGTGCAGAAGGAAGCGGTGGATCGTGAGAATGCGCGGCGCTGCAGCAGGCGAGGCGGCGCACGTGAAATACTTCTTTCTTCCAGCTCGAAGACGCGGTGAATCCGGAATTCAGGTAAGGATCAAAGGTATTGCTCTTGTTCTAACCTTTTCTCCTTCTGTTTCCCTTTTTTCTAGGAGCTGCAGACTCGAGGCGGGAGTGGCAGAAGACTGGATGCAGGCTTGCAGACACGGTGAGCGTTACGCTGCTGGATGCAGAATAACGCGAAGCATGTGCTGCTCTTCGGGTGTGGTTTAAATAGCCTCCAAAGTAGTCCCAGGTAAGTATTCCTCCTCAGCCCCACCCGAGTAAAAAAATTGTCGCAAGGTATGTTTTTCTCTACTCTTAAGTTGCTGTAACGCTTCTTTTTTCCAATTCTGCAAAACATCAAATGCTGCAGGTCTAGCCTTTTTCTTTAATAAAATTGACTCTAAATACTCAATACGAGGGATTTCAAAACTACCATTGATTGGCCACTGACGTTTGGAGGCATGTCTGGTTTGTCTGTGCCAAATATCATTAAACACTATACTTCCAATGCCATGCTTACAGTACATAGTACAAGCTGGCGACCCCTCCTGTGGTGCTGGACGGCTAAATTCCAAAGATTGCCTATCACTACGGAATAACGCTCTGAAGCAGGTAGACAATTTCCCAGGCATATCAAAATATTGGTGTTACCTGGTCAATTATTGTATTTGCAGATACAATGCGCCAGAACAAATGATCAGGATACTTAAGAATCGGGTCACTACTCACCTGATCAATCCTAAGGAGGTCCGATCGGATTTGAAAATTCTTACCTAACTAATCTTACCTTGTGTTTGGTGATTTTGGCAAATCTGCCCGCCTCAATAAGTGAACCCTCATCAAGATGCCATCTCGGACCACAAGCTAATCGTCCAGGGATTGGGTCGTGCAGCGCTGCTGAGTTGTCGCTTCTCTTTCAGAAGGGGCCCCTTAATTTGTCACACCATCCGATCCCAGTCCGATAGCGTGTGTCAACCTTTGACAATCCAGCATCAATCTTGAGGGTCCCTATTTGGGCGCCAACTGTGAAAACAAAGAGAAAATAACAAGGCTGAGTACCCCAAAAGGAAATACACCGAACACGGGTTACAAAGGAACATACAAAGATCTTTATTTTATACTGAACAGTTTCAAAGGACAAAACAACAGATAGCTATCGGCCCTCAGTACAACACAGAAAACTCCAGCGTAGATCGGTGTGCTCAGTGAGTGGGACTGTACATTAGAATAGTCGCACCTTATATACCTTTGAAAACATGATGTCCAACCCTACTGTGGGTTAATATTCGTTAATACATTATGGATCTAGGGTTTGTGCCGAGTTCACACATTTATACGCTTAGGGTTTACTTTTAATGTATTCACCATCAAGCCTTTAATAGTAACAGAGTATCTTAGGATCTCGTGTCATCTATACAATGTAGTTTAAACAAGTGTTCACATTTCAGTATTTGAATACATTGTTCGTAACATATGCTCGCGGATTAGCTTCATTGACAAGAGTAATCCTTTACACACAGGTCAACGAAGGACAAGGTCTCATTTCATGACCCTAAAAAGTGGCCTGCAGGCAAGTTACACATTAGTTTATACATAGAGGTCAAGACGGCAATGTTACATTTTCGGAATGACACTGTCCACCATTTTAGCTCACAGGGTGACTTTGCAGAGAGAGCCTAAAATGGCGGTTTGACCTAAAATGGCGGCTTACATTGATTCTAAGGTCGGGACCTTGTAACACAGATTTCTTTGCAAGTGGCTTACAAGCAGCTTGGCGTAGGCCAATATACATATATTCATTACAATAGGAGGCATGATATAATTTCCCGTTTGACAAGCCCATGCCCAACTAGCATACCGAGTTTAACTGTATAAGACTTTGGGCCTCATCACGAGTTGGGCGGTAACGCCGGTGCTATTAGCACATTTAAGGGTTACCGCCAAACTTGTGATGAGGCCCTATGTCTGACTATCCTACTGTGCTGAACTATACCAACCTATGTATGCATAACCCATTGTGTTGATCTACTTGGTCTTACTGTGCAGATTAGTGTAATACCACTGCGCTACACTGCTATATTGTGCTTTACCCGACATGAGGCAATATGCACACTACCCTGTTAAACATAGTCTCCTTAGGCATACTCCTCACAATAGGTGTATTAACTAGGCTTTCAAGTCTACCCACCTGTATACCACCTATTCATTATATTTCATCTACTATGGTAACATCCTTGACCACTGTGTCTAATGCACCCACTCCCAACATTCTGACTCATGAACAACTATCAAGTTAGTTAAATCCCCCCATGGACCACCTAACCAAAATAACCCCTGTAACATCACCTATAGAAACTCTAGACTTCGCTCTCGACTGCCCAAACTATTTGAACCCCCTGCCAGCTCTGTGACTATCATAGACTTCCAGAGAAAGAGCCTACCTAATAGACAAACTACGACTACAAAAAAGACCACTCTTAATATCTCATCACCTTACACATCACCTAGCCTCTTCCATAAAAAACTAAAAAAATCCAAGCCCCATATTGGTGCACATGCTACTGAAGTTATTTCCACCACCCCTTGCCCCCTCGCTAGACAGCTCTGCATCAGACCTTAAGGGGGCCTTAATAAATGCAAGAACCTTAGTCGCGCACGCTATGGAGATAGCTGACCTCATTGTAGCAGAAAACTACGACTTCCTAGCCATCACTGAATCTGGGTTACATGATGCAGCAGGTCCTGCCCTTACCTTAGCAGTCCCGGACGAATAGACTATTCTGAAAGCAGATAGACGTGAGTCACAAGGAGTAGGCATAG
This sequence comes from Ambystoma mexicanum, assembly GCF_040938575.1. Classification (NCBI taxonomy): domain Eukaryota; kingdom Metazoa; phylum Chordata; class Amphibia; order Caudata; family Ambystomatidae; genus Ambystoma; species Ambystoma mexicanum. The sequence continues at coordinate 1,190,879,627 of NC_090921.1, read as the reverse complement.
TCATTATCGCTAAATCTAATCTATCTATTAGATTAGCCCCTTCTCTAGACATCAAATCATGTGAATCCCTTTCAGTCAAAATACCTATTGCAAACTCCCAAACTCTTATTATCCATCTCATATATAGACCGCCTGGTCCCATTGGCACCTTCGATGAAGATATCTCCACTATTCTGTTGGACAATCTAAAAAACACCTCACAAATCCTATTGCTGGGGGATCTTAATCTGGGATTTAATGACCCTAAAGACCAACAAGCAACTACTGTGTCTAATATCCTGGTAGAACATGGTTTCATTCAGAGAGTGAACTTATTAACACACAACAAGGGGAGAATACTTGCCTCGATTACTACTATCACCCCTCAGGTCTGGACAGATCACCCCCTTATGTCATTCACGTTGACAACCAAAAGGCCCACCGCTAAGTCAACCCTATCCTCCCCACCCACACTAACTAGAAACAAAAGCATATTACACTAGATAAACGTCTACCCTGTATCCTACCTGCTCTTGAACTCATTTTTCACAGCATGGAACCTAACTCGTTAGTTGACGAATATAACAAAATTATGACCACCACTCTTGATGATATTGCACCATTAAAATTGAGAAATAGCAAACCCAAAAGCCACCTTTTGAACTCCTGGTTCATCCCACACTTGAAAACCTTGAGAAAAGATAAGAGAAAATGTGAAAATGCATGGAGATTGCTTCCCTCTGCTGAAAACAAAACAAACCTAATTAACATATCATCTCAATACAAGAAAGACATCCTCTTGGCGAAACAAGAAATTTACAACAATAGAATCCTGAAAGCTAATTCCAGCATGAAGGAACTATTCACAATCCTAAAAGAATTAGAAACTCCAATTCCAGTACAAGACAATTGCGTTAAAGACAAAACTTGGTGCTCAAATATTCAGCAGGCTTTAGTCAATAAAGTCTCTAATGTCCAGAAAAAGACAGCACAAAAGAAAGCTTTGCTAACATCCTAAACTCTACCTAACAAAACTCCCACTCCTCCCCACAAACATCTAACCCACTTTAGCTTTTCTAAAATCTCTATTCTCAAGGTTGAGAAGGTTATACTTTCGCTCAAACCTTCGAATTGCCAGGGTGACCAATGCCCAGCACAACTAACCAAAGAAGGTGCAAGAGAGCTAGCACCTTTCATTTTGAAGCTTATTAACGCCTCCTTCTAATCAAGTACTATCCCAAGCAACCTTAAAGAGTCTTGGGTACTCTCCTCAAGAAACAAACACTAGACCCTACTATACCGATTAACTACAGGCCCATCATGACAGTGCCATTCCTCCTAATAATTTTAGATAAGGTGGCATAACTCCAAATCCAGAAGTTCCTGGAACTTAACCAACTTCTAGGAGCCCGCCAATCAGGTTTCCAGCCACAACATGGCACGGAAACACCATTAATTGATCTCAAGCCTCAAATTGACAAGCTCAGAGACAATGGAAAATCAGCTATGCTTCTCCTTCTCAACCTCTCGGCTGCATATGACCTGGTAGACCACAAGGTTTTATGCAACCACTTGGACTCAGCAGCCCATTTCTCCAAGGAGGCCATAGTCTGGATGCAATCCTTCCTCAGCAATAGGACTATGAGAGTCTTCTCTCCCTCAGCAGCTGCAGACCCTATCCCCATCACCTGTGGGGTGCCCCAGGGATCATGTGTCTCCCTGACTTTGTATAACATATTGGGCCTCATTACGACCCAGGCGGTAAGTATCGGACATTACCGCCATGGCGTAAATAGCGTTTACTGCTTGGCCCGATGGCGTAAAGTGCGGCTCATTCCGACCCATCGGGCACGAGCTTTACGCCATGGCGGTAATGTAAAGTACGCGATGGCGGAAATGACCCCAAAACGGCACTCACCGGCGTCGTCCGCCGCGCTAGGTACACTTCCGCCATCCATTTTAGCGGTCACCGTACTTAGCGGTGACCGTAATTAGCGGTCAGCGTACTTTACGGTCACCGTAAATAAGCGGAACCGGAAGTAGCGCCATCGCGCCGGAACGGGAAAGAGCACGGCGGCCATCTTGAAAAACACAATCCATCGGCATCCTCCGCAACCACTGGACATCTGACCCTGAGACCCTGCAAAAACCAATACCTACCCATTTCCCTGCTCGAAAATGCCCAAATCTGTCCGAAAAGCCTGTGACCGGCAGCGGCAAGACCGGTTCACAAGGGAGGAGCTCAATATACTTGCTGAGACCCTACAGGAGAATTCCGCTGTGGTCTTTTCCACACAGATGACCCGGCCGGCTATCGTGAAGAAGAAGGCCATATAGGCCTTAGTTGCCCAGCGGGTTAGTGCGGTAGGGACCGTCCCCCGCAACGCAAGGCAGTGCCGGAAGCGCTGGGACGATCTCCGGCTCCGCGTCAGGAGCATCCTCTCGGCGAACCGCAACATGGGCATGGCGACCGGGGGAGGATCTGAGTCCCCAATCAAACTACAGCCCTGGGAAGAAATATGCGCCTCAACAATCGGGATGGAGTCCATTGAAGGGGTAGGAGGGATGGAGCGAGGAGCACCGGCATCAGGCGATGCAGGTAGGTGCCTCAAATGAAGCCATGCTAGAGTCACTGAAGTCCATTCATGTGAAGCCCAATGTTACCCTATAGTGTAAATGCAACACATCAGCAGGGCACTGCCTAGAGCCACATCTGACCTCCACCCAGTACGCATGCAGTATGCACACCCTAACTGCTGGCACCCACATACCTCCATGCTACTTCCACGCAAAAGTGAGACAACCTGTATGCCCCTGCCTCAAATGTGCCGCATCTAGTAACCCAAATGATGTCATCCATCACGATGCACGCGCAATGTACGCAGACCCATCAATAACACTCTTCCTCCTTTGCTCCACCACAGGCTCAAACTCAGAACCCGATGATGAGGACACACCTGACACCACACCTGTCAAGAGGGCCAGGACCACAGGGCCAACACTACAACCCTCCACCTCTGCTGCAGCAAAAAAAACACCACAGCAGCCAAAAGCCGGTGCCAGACAACAGGACAGGCCACTGACCGGCACCCCAGCAGGTAGCAAGGTAGCTGCAGCAGAAGCAGTAAACCTCCCCCAAATGGTTCCCACAGAGGGGACAGGTTCAGCAGGAAGCAGCACTATGGGGGAAACTGCTGCCATACCAGCTTGCTCAGACAGTGATGCAGGGGATGCAGAGGATACTGATGTGGGACCCCCCACTGCCCACCTCCAATCCCCCACCCTGTCCCAAAGCAGCCCACATGAGGATGCCACACAGGTGCAAATCGATGATGACGATTGGCCATCCCCCCCAAGACCTGTTGTAAGTCTGCAGGAGGGGAGCAGCCCCATGGACACACCACAGGCAATAGGCATTGCACAGAGGGAACAACAGAGCCTGGAGGAGCTCATAACTCGCCAGCAGCAACTCTCCTCGCTCCTTAATGAGCATGTCACGGAATGTGGGGGTGCAAGGGCATCAATGGAACACTGCACCGAGACCCTGAGGGCAGCGATGGTGCAAAGCACCGAGACCCTGAGGGCAGCGATGGTGCAAACCTCCGAGACCCTGAGGGCTGACATGCAGTCCTGCACAAAGGACATTTGTGCCGAACTTGCTGACATGCGGCGCGTGCTGTCTGAGCTTGCACGCTCAATTCGGGACATGCATCCAACTGAGCAGCCAAGCACATCCTCCGCTGCCAGTTCCACCCCGAGCAGCCCCGTCCGCCGATCAGGCAGGACCCTGCGGAGCACAGGCAGGGGTGCCCCGGGGTCTGGGAGAGGGGGCTGCCAATAGTGCCTGCCCGGTGCAATAATACATCAGCCACTTGATCACAGTGGGTGTTGGGGTATTCAGGGGGGAGGGGGGAGGGGGGAGTGGGGAGGGAGGAGTGGGTGTGTTGGGGTATTCAGGGGGGAGGGGGGAGGGGGGAGGGGGGAGTGGGTGTGTTGGGGTATTCAGGGGGGAGGGGGGAGGGGGGAGTGGGTGTGTTGGGGTATTCAGGGGGGAGGGGGTGTGTTGGGGTATTCAGGGGGGAGGGGGGAGGGGGTGTGCCACGACATGTTATCTCCGAAATACACTTTTTGCTTCTCCAAAATGAATTGTGTCGACATTTTCATTGCATATGTGTGCATTATTGGTGTACAGTCCACAGTGTGCATGTCCCAGGAACACACAGTGGCCCAAGTGCAGTCTCCATGTGGTACACACCAGCCGTGTGTGTTAGAAGCAGTGGTCGATGATAGTTTGGCGCATTGCACGCCCCTCCTGGGCATCGCCTCCTCCATAGGGTGCCGCCCCATCTGCACCCTCCTCATCCTCATCGTCAGGTGGTTGCAGTTCTGCGTCAGGGGGCAGGGGCACATTCCGTCTGACGCACATATTGTGTAGCATGACACATGACATGACGATCTTTGCCACCTTCTCATGGCGGTACAGTAGGGCACCACCAGACCTGCTGAGGCATCGGAACCGTGCCTTCAATAGGCCAAATGTTTGCTCTATAACCACACGGGTACGTGTATGTGCACGGTTGAAGTCCTCCTCGTGCTGGTTCTGCGGGTTCCGGACTGGTGTAAGGAGCCACCTCTTCAGGGGATAGCCTGCATCACCTGTATTTGGGCGAGATTGTATGTGTCAGTCATGACGTATGACAAAAAACATGATGTGCCACCATGGCTTGTATCCAACTGTTACTTTGGATCACTCCTACATGCACTGATCAATTCACACAATGCAACAAGTATATGCTCATGTCTCCCATGGCCTGTCTTGCATGCCATCACCCAATGTATGCAGTGGGGTGGAGTGCATTGTGAGTGCCCATCCACTGTGTCCGTTCATGCCGTTTGGTTAGTTGGCCTGGCACATGTCCTGTAATGGCAATGCGCACATCATTGCAACATTTCTGTGCGCCTCATCATGGCCCCAGTGAGCGATGGTGATGTGGACAGGGCCATTTTGGGGGCCCTGCTGTCTGTGTAATGGTGTGTTGATGTTTCTGTCCGTCATGTGCCTCCTTCGTGGTCAGTTGTGGGGGACAGGCCTGTCGGTTGATGGTGTTTGGTGCATTTAGGTGTTCTGCATTGTTGGCAATGGGGTCTGATTTGGTAAAATGCACATGCAGATGGTTGTGTCATGGTTGGGGCACGACCTCATTCTCAGGGGAGGGCTGCTTACATTGGGTATTGGCTTTACTGGCGTTGGGTGGAGTCTGGGTTGCTCTAGGGTATCATCTATCTCCGTTCTCTCTGCTACTCACAGCCAGGTGGAGTATGCATCATTCCCCCCCCCTTTCAGCCAGGTGGAGTATGCATCGGTACGTCATTCACCTACCCACTTCACATTTCCATGGTCATGACATTGGACTCACCGAGTAGCCAAGATCTTGGGCCTGCATGTCGCTCCATGTAGCGTGGTATTGTGGAGTTCCTCAGGACCATTGCGTCATGGGTTGATCCGGGGAATCGGGCACAACAATGTGTGATGATCTTGTTGGAGTCACAGACCATTTGCACGTTAATTGAGTGGTACTGTTTCCGGTTGCAGTACGGTACCTCCATGGCACGTGGAACAACCAATTCCACATGGGTGCAGTCGATGGCACCAATGCAACCAGGTATGCCTGCTAGTGCATGGAATCCCACTTTGGTGTTTGCAATCTCCTGGGCAGTCCGTGGTAATGAGATGTGGTCATCTGTGTGCTTGAGGAGGGCATCGAGCACTTGGATGAGCGTACGTGAGAATAATGGTTGTGAGATTCCATGCAAGTGCCCCACTGTGTGCTGATAGGTGCCTGTGGCCAGGAAGTGGAGTACAGACACGACCTTCAGTAGGGGTGGGATGGCGGTTGGACTTTCTATCATGCTGACGATGTCGTTGTGTGTCATGTCTACGATGGCGGTAATGGTGTCCCAGTCCAAACGGTACAGGGTATGGATCTGCTCTGCAGTGAGGTTGAATGGACTGGCTCTGATGCGTGGGATTGGGGGCTGCCTGCGTGGTGCCACTGGCTGTGCTGGTGGGGCTAGCTGGCCCTGCCTTGCCCTCCTTCTCCTCCTGCGTCTCCTCCGTGCAGCCTGTTGTTGTTGTTGTTGTTGTTGCTGCTGCAGTTGTAGCACTCGCATTGCTATCAGGTCCTCCAGCCCCAACATTGCTAGTCGTATTGGTATCATTGTGGAGTGTGACTGGGTGTGGGAAGGGGTGGGGTGTGCACTTTTTGTACTTCCTGAGTCTGTATTGCCTTCACCTGTGCTGTTTCTGTGCACCTGTGGCAGCTGCATTCACTTTACATGTCCCTTTACGGTTGGTTCGCGATGGCGTAATTAGCACCATGGCGGTAAGGTACTTAACGGCCTGGGTGATGGCGTTAGGTGCATGTCCGCTCGGGTCGGCATTCGCGTACCTTACCGCCATGGCGCTAAGTACGGTGTGGGAGGTCGCGTGCGCGCTCCCTTGGTGCAGTTAGCGGCAGCGTTAACTACGATGGCGCTAATGGCATCGTAGTTAACGGTCAAGGGTCATAATCGTGCCTGGCGGAAAACGATGGCGGTAACCATTTACCGCCATCGTTTTTCACTTAGCGCCAAGGTCGTAATGAGGCCCATTGACTAAGCACCTTTTTGATGGTCTAGACCATCTTGGTATCACCTACACCAACTATGCAGATGATACCCAGATTCTCTTATCACTTACTGGGGATTATGACAAGTATTTGGCCTTGGTGAATAATAGAATTTACAGCATCATTCAAGCATGGATGGCCTCTAATGGTCTTTGCTTGAATGATGATAAAAACGGAGCTCATCATCCTCGGCACTACCTCCCATCTCACAAGATTAGGCCCGGAATATTCATCCTTTACCATTGACGGGAAACCCATTAAAGTTGCCAAAGAAATAAAATCCTTAGGTGTTTACCTTGACTCCACCCTCACATTTACCAACCAAATAAACACTTTGGCTTCCTCCACTGCATATACATATAAATTAGAGCTGGCAAACATTTCCTATCCTCTAACAGTTGTATTATTTTGGCCAGAACCCTCATCCTGTCCAAATTGGACTACTGTAACACCCTCTACATTGGTGCCAACAAATACATTGTCAACAGAATACAGACACTCCAGAATAATGCCGTCAGAGCTGTGCTAAGCATAGCAAGGAAAGAGCATATTTCAGAGACTAGGAGAGAATACAATTGGCTATCTACCCATGACAAAATCCGACTGAAAACAGCATTACTCACCCAGAAATGCCTAAATAATAGGGCACCATGCTACTTGACAGAGAGAATTAATAGAAAATCATCAATTAGGCCCACTAGAAAAATCAAAACTAATTGTCTCTTGGTGCCAAGATTCAAACTATCTAAAATCGGGGGCAGCAGCTTCTCGGACAAGTCAGCGCAGCTTTGGAATTCCCTGCCACCCCAGCTGAGGGCTGACCAAACATTCACTAACTTTAGACAGAATCTCATTAACTGGTTCAAAGATAACAACAAGTAATACACTGCCCCCCCTCTCTCTTGCCTTGTAAATAGTCTCGCCTTGTAAATAGTATCAACCTGCCTTGTAAATTATGTTCCTGCTTGTACTGTGTTATTCACTATTATATGCTTTCTATGCATCTACTTTAACCTGTATATTCTGTACATTATTCCTGTATATTCTGATTTGTACCGTATGTTCACTTTGTAACTAAGCTGAAAGCCTTCTTGTATCCTCTGCAACCTGATACCCTCGGGTCTGGCGCGCATTATAAATAAATAAACAAACAAACAAAGAGGCACTACGGATGATGGGCAGCCAGTGAAGAATCCTGAGTGTGGGGGAGATGTGCTCTCTGGGGGAGAGTGCAAGAGGGAGCCTTGCTGAACAGTTTTGGATCCATTGGAGCTTTCTGAGTTGATATGCAGGTGCGCCCAGGTAGAGGGAGTTAGAGCAGTCTATGCGAGAAAGGATGATGGCCACGATTGCAGAGACTCAATGGGGATAGGACAGATAAGGAAAGATCAGCTTGAGGATGCAGAGGTGGAAGGATCATGATCTGGAGACTGCATTGATGTGACATGAGAGGGTCAAGTCAGAGCTAAAAGTGCATCCAAGGTTTTTTCATGAGGGGGCAGCAGTGGGTGCAGGTGCTAAAGAAGGCAGCAAAGGGATAGGTTGGGGAAGGAGAGCTGTTAGGGTTTCGGTTTTCCAAGGGTTGAGGAGCAGGTGGTTGTTTGTTATCCTGACATCAATGTCTGTGAGGCAAGATGCCGGGTCTGGGTAGGGTGAAGAGGTATAGTTGTGAATCTTGAGGATAATCTGAGCGTCATCCGAATAGCTGTAACACGTGAGATTGTGGGAGCAGATGAGCGTGGGGGTGAAAGGTAGAGGTTGAAGAAGAGAGGTGAGATGGAGGCTCCCTGGGGAACTCTGTGGGGGACTGGGTGGGGGGCAGAGGAGAAAGATAGATAAACACGATTTGGGAGCAGTCGGAGAGGAAAGAGGAGATAAACCTCAGGGCAGAGTCCCTAATGCGCAGGTCCAAGAGTCTGTTACTGAGGATGGAGTGGTTGATTGTGTCGAAGGCTGCTGTGAGGTCGCAGAGGATGAGTGTGGCGCAGCCCCCAGAGTCTGCTGTTCTTTTCAGATCCAACCAGATAGAGACAAGGCAGGATTCTGTTTCATGCAGGGTTCTGAAGCCAGACTGGGCAGGTTCAAGTAGGCCGTGGGATACAGCGAAGAGGCTGAGCTAAGCGAATGCTGTGTGATCTAGTTGTTTGACTGTGAAGCGATTGTTAGAGATGTGGCAATAATTGGAGGGGAGTAGGGGGTCAAGCGAGGGCTTTTTTTAGTAGTGGTTTGACATGAGAGTTTTTGATATGATATAAGTCATTTTTAAGGTGCCTGTAGACAAGTGTTTCTAGGCATAATGAGATAAGAGATAATGTTTTTGAAGATGGCCAGGGGGCAAGGGTCTCCCAGGGAAAATGAAGAGAGGCTATTGGAGAGAACCATTGAGAATTCCATAAGGGAGATTGCAGAGAAGGAACTGATCACTCAAAGATTAGCTATATGATTTATAACATGACCAGCAGCTCTCTGGCATGGGCAACTCCTTTTAGTCACCACTGAGAACACGATTTTGGATGACTTTCCTGGGTTCATCCAAAGCTTGCGTGCCATGTTTGGATGTCATGAGTTGATGTATGCCACCCAAGAAAATGTACTGGATCTCAGGCAGGGTTACCAGGAGATACTTCCCTATGTAACAAAGTTTAAACAGTTAGCATCTGAAACTGCATGGCCGAAGAGGCTAGATAACAACATTCCACCATAGTCTAAATGAAACTCTGAACAATGAACTTGCACAGGTTCCCATACCCAGTCGCTTGCATGAACTTATAACTCTGGTTTTCCAATTAGATAATCGTTTAAAAGAACGACAGGTGGAAAGAAAGAACAGAGAAGTGTCACTTCATACAACACTACCTCCGTTGCAGGTTAAGCGATATGAAGAGCCAGAACCAATGCAAATTGGAGCCGTGAGGGGATGACTTCTGAAAGATGCAGGAAAAGAACACAAGGCCTATGTATGTATTGTGCCTCCTGAGACCATGTGGTCAAAGACTGTCTCAGCATTCAGGAAACGCCAACTCTTGATGGTAATGGGGACATTCTGTCTGGAAGGAGCTTCTTTCTGTCTCGTTCCATCTCTTCTTTCTCAAACTTCCAGTTGCTCCAACTCATCACCTCCTTTAGTGGCCTTTAATGTGTCTATTCAATACTCAGCTTCATTATCCATCCTGGAGACTCCTGCTATGTTGGATTGTAGTGCCTCAGGCATATTCATGGACGACCAGTGGGCTGAGTTTCATAGAAGACCCAGAGTTCAGAAACAAGTCAATCTACCTGTGGAAGTCATGGATGGAAGACCCTTTGGTCTGGGCCAATTACTATGGAAACAAGTGGTGTTATGTTGTCTATAAGCACCCATTGAGAACATATTTGGTTTGATCTAATAAAGGAAACTCATTTCCCCATCATATTAGGACTCCCTTGTCTTCGTATGAACAACTGATACATTAATTGGACCTCCGGAACCCTTTTCCTAAGATCTGATTATTGCGTTAGACATTGTCTAACCAACCGCTCCCCTGAGTAACCCTATCCCACTACTAGCTCAGGGAGGATAGCTCAGCAGCAACATGCTCACCTTGGAAGCAAGACGACATGGAGCCACACAGGTTCGATACCCGGGTCCGCGCTTAGAAACCTCTGGGTATTAAGCGCGTTATGAATAACCTATCATATCATACTACTGGTGTATTTTTAAACCCTGAGGTACCTATGTCAGTGATACATCTCCATGTAATTCCAGAACAGTTAATCGAGGGACCTAACCATAGACCTGGTTACACCCATCCCGCTCTCGCCCGTCGACAGAGAAATGAGATACATACTTTTCTCATATCCTCTTCCTCTCCTTCATCACTGATGCATCATAGATGTGTTAGACATTATTCACTCAGACAGCCATTCAGACCATGCCCACATGATGTTACAGAAGAGACAAGTCTGCAATCAATAGAGCAAGTCGACTAACCACAGCTACAAGGAGCAGATGACATCACAACTGACCTCATGACAGATATACGTTAGACAAGAAGTACATATGCATCCATGCACGAAGTTACTCAGACATTTTAGTTTATTGCAGATAGACACAAAGGTGATGATTATGACTCATATAACTAGAGGACTGACACACACATATACTCTTTTGCTGAGCACGAAACCACAAGATGTACAAGAAGACATATGAACAGCTTGCTGATGCTTAACACGACTAACATGGACAGCCATGAAAATCAAGATGGAAGCCACAGGTACATTGGAATGAATGGGAGAAGCTTTGAGAGTTTGATATGCAGAGAGAGCCGACAGGCTGATCTAGTCGAGGCTGGCAGGACAGGCTTCCAGTGCAATCACTTTGCACAGATAGCCAAGGTCACAGAGAGAAGGTACGTTTTCAGATAAGCAGAGGGACGGAGCACCTGCAAGAAACAAGCTAAAATCCTCATAATTACAGGAAGCGAGGTTCCATTTGATGGTCCCTACACATGTGACTCTCACCTGTCAGACAGTGCCTATTCATTCAAGTTAAATAGGAATGCCTATTCCTATAGAGCTGAAAGCAGTGGGATACAAACATAGCACAGGTTCAAAGGTAAATGTTCTGTCTCATGGCCTAGGAGATCAGAGAAGGTAACTTAATGGGAACATGCCGCACCCTCAGAGTCGCTCCCATTACCTTGAGTTGTTGCACTCAACCCGGTGTTGTCCAATGCTCCAAGGCTGAGAAGACCCTTTTTGTCTAATCACTCTTCATCATTCACGTTAAGCTTACACTATGTTGCATTGGCCAGTGAACAGAGGATAGCACAGGGGCAAGATGGTGGTCTTGGAAGCAAGACAACACAGGGCAACAGAGGTTCAAATCCCAGACCTGCACTTAGAAACCAAACATAGGTATTAGGTGTGTTATAAAAAACAATTAAATAAATCACCTTTCATTAACTTGTAACTTTAGTTTTGATACTTTTGGAGGTGGTCTCAGGAGGAGCCACTAGATATGGTGTGTCCAATAAATGTACTAATCCATTATATAATCTATATGTAGTTTGCCTCATTAACCAATCCCTTCCCCTGTTAGTTGGGATGTAACCGCATTTTGTGACATCACTTGTGACCAAAACCAGCTGACAACTGCCTAGACACTGAGAGAATGTGGAGAGTGTTACGTTGTCCATGCTGAAATTCCTGCAATTTGAATGCATAATACAGACAGTTTAACTTTGTCTTATGGCTGAGTCTTCCGTTCTTGGGGCAGGGGATTTCCAAGGCCCAGTTCCTCTTGTATGTATATCGGGAGGCTGTTAATAGTCCCCTGGCCACCATTACAGGAGGTGGCAGAGGATGGGTTGCTAAGACCCCTCGTCAATAAGACAACCTTGTCCTGCTGCATGCCTGAAGAGCTGCATTGCGTCCTGTGAGGACCGAATTGAAAGGCACGCGTGGAATATTGAGAGGTCGTCCTGAGCTGTCTTGGAGAAATTCCTGCCCTTTTCCCCATGGGATGCCAAGCAGCACGGATGGCAAAGTGGCAGATTAGAGCAAAAGGAAAATGAAAAATGAAAATAAAAAATCTACCTGCGTTCTAGGCGTTAGCTTTGTTTATGGAGGAAAAAATAAGAAAATACAATAAAAAGAATATCCATTTAGGCAGATAGCTTAGTTACAGATTATGGGGGTCATTCTGAGGTTGGAGGTAAGGGATTACCGGCGCCTGTAAGGGCACCGATGGCGGTAATCCCTTACCTCCGTATTCCGAGTTCCCTTTGCGGGTCCCTCTTTACCTCCTGCTTTTAGCAGGAGTAAATTACGGGACCCGCAAAGTGACCTTGGAGTAAATTACGGCACCGTAATTTACGGTGCCGTAATTACCTCCTTCCCCATTCCCATTGAGCCCTATGGGGGCAGGGATGGGGAAGGGCTATGGTGAATGGGGAATTACCGGTCCATCCAACCTTGGAATGGACCGGTAATTACTCCATTCACCATGCCGGTATTCCATGGAGTAAATAGCTCCATGGTGTAGTCCTAACTCGGAATGAGGGCCTATGTGTATTTGGAATTCCTATGTCTAGGTGGTAGCGTAGCTGAGCTCCCTTAGGTCGCAGAAGGTGGTGTCTTAATTTATCTCACAGAGATTTTATCCTATGCAACGATATATAAGAAGAACCACGTATTTGTTGAGAATGCCCGCCATGGGGAATACACCCTTAAGCACTTGTGGAAGTCTCTTCCGCGGTATCAAAATAAAATGCTCAAGTATAGCATGGAATGGACTTGCGATACAGAGGGCAAAATAGCGAAGACATGGCCCTAGGAGGGCAGTCTCTCCAAATGTGTGCTGCAACAGATGCCCATGTATTTACATGCCACATATAAAGGGAAATAATTGAGTAAACAGTTGCCCATACTAGAACTCTGGAAAATGGTTCAGGACAAGGAAGAGGACCAACCAAGAAGGAGTGGATGCAAGGCCAGCAGGATGCAGGGGATGAAGCACCACATCTCCTTCTCCTCCTCCTAATCCCCCTCCTCCTCCTCAGCAGAGATATACACCTCAAGGAGATAGCAGAAATTAGGATAGAACCACCATGGTTACCTAACAAAGAAGAAGATCTTATACAAAACAGGGACACTGTATGAGAGCAGGAGGGATGGAGCCTCAGAGGAGTTCTCCTTCCTCTCTGAGCGGGTGGACCTCTCCCCCTCACTCCTGGCCTCGACTACTTAACTCCTCCTTCGTGGAGACTTCAACATCCACCTGGGTGCCTCCTGTCCTTCCTCTGGACTCTTTCGTGATATCTGCGACTCTCTCTCACTCACTATTCTCCTCTCTGGCCCGACTCACTCTGCAGGGCGCACTCTGGATGTTCTTATATCCTCTGACCTTCCCCTCTCTGTCCCCCTCTCCACTCTGCTCTCCTGGAGTGATCACTTTCTCCTATCCTCCCACCTCACCCTCCCTACACCTCAGTCCAAGCCACCTCCAGCACTGCCTCCCACCTTCTCGGTTATCCAACCCATGAAGCGTGTGTCAGTTGAGGCTTTTGACACCACCTTCTCACCCTCTCCTCCCCCCTTTGGCTGCCTCTCACCCTGACACAGCCCTCTCCATGCTCCACTCTTCTATATCTGATACTCTTGATATCCTTGCCGCTGTCATGAAAATCTGCATGAAGCCCGAAGTGTAACTCCTGGTATGACTCAGATCTCATCACCCTAAAACGCAAGTGCAGGGTGGCCGAGAGGAAATGGTGTGCTTCATGTTCATCCTCTCACTGGCCTGTCGCAAAGGCAATACCAGCTCTCCCTCCTCACCAAGAAGAGAGCTCATATCCAAGCCCGCATCTCTGCACCATCTAACAACTCGGCTGAAC